>NW_024352786.1:7551772-7711885 GCF_902729225.1 Pteropus medius | reverse complement strand
AAACCAAGGAAAGACTGAGAAAATGTCACAGAGGAGAGAAATTGATGGGGGACCTCATGACCAATACAATGCGGTATCATCTATTGGATCTTGCCACAGAAGAAACACATTAGTTGAAAAAACTGGAGAAATCCAAATAAAAGCTATAATCTACTTAATAGTTTTGTACAAATAATAATTCCTTGGTTTTGATGAATATATGATAAATAATTAAGTAAAAGGTTAACATTGGGAAAGCTAGGTGAACCTTACAAAGGGATTCTCTGTTTTATCTTTGCAAGTCTTCGGTAAATCTAAAATTATTTCAAAATAAGTTTAAAAATAGACCTGAATATTAAAACAATGATTTTTTTTCTAATTAGACTATTTTCATGTTAGGGAATGCATAAATTCAAAAACCTAAAACAGATCTAAAAAATAAAGTGTATCAAAAAAAAAAATCCATGACATACATATTTTCTGCCCTCGACCAATCATTCTGATCCAGACAAACAGTGAAATAAGACAGAAACAAGTAAGAAGACACAGGAAAGTAGAAACGATTCATTCATAGGTTTAATTCTAGGTGCAACTCTTCAGGAATCATCCTAAGACTTTTTGGAAGAAGGCACAATAGAATCTCTCTTACTGAGTTACTAGAATTAATATGGTTATAGCATAAACTAATTAAATGGATACTTTGAACCAGCATTCTCTTAGTGAGCAATTCTTCCCAACTTCCTTCTCTTACAATGAAAGCCAAGAGTTGAAATAATCTCCAGCAAGGTAATTGCTTCTTTTAGCACATCCTTCTTTGCAGAAGACAGAGTCAAATGTCCCAAAGAAATTCAAGGCTTAATTAGAACTTACTGTTTCTTGGGAACTTGCCATTTAATTTGTCCTAAATTTGTTTCCTAGGATGCTGTGCAAAGTTGAAAACTCTGACAAAGTTACTGAGGACATAGTTCAAATATATCTCAGCATCACAAACCTAATAACTTAAAATGATTTTATATATGGCAATATGAGAAATTTTTCTTTTTCCTATCTGCTTTTCTTCTTCCAAATTTTCTTTAATGCATGTGTATTAAACCTATAATTTTAAAAACTTAAAAATATATTTGTAACCTGTATTGTTCTGGATTTGAAAATCAATTGCAGTATATCCCATTGGGAGACTTTGAGCTGAACTAAGTTAATAACATGTCTGTTGGGGATATTGTTTCCCATGATATGACTCCTGCAAGAGCAAGAGAAGCACATTTTATTAATTCAAGAATTACTTCACATAACTGGGAAGTCATATAATCTGTCCACATTTTGTACAGTTCAGGGTTTTTTGTTTTTTTGGGATAAAAGTCAGTGATTTTATTTACTTTAAAATCCTTAATCAACTAAAGCTGAAAAAGCCCTCAGGGTTTTTTTTTTTCTTGCCAACAGAATGGCTGGTCAGACATCAAAGGCTGGCCTTAATTGTTGCTTAAATTACTGTAACACTTTAAGTTAACTCTGTTTTCTTCAGGATTGAATCAAAATGTAATACAACTAAGATTCAAAAAAAGAAATATGCAGTTTAAAGTCTTCTGAGCTACCTTCCAAACTCAGTTACCTTTTTTTCTTAACAATTTTTTTCGGACCAGATCCTCCAATGTGATTTTTTCTCATGAGCAATAAGGACATTTTAACATAATGAATGGTTCAACTACTAATATCAGCTATTCTTTCTCCAAATAAACAATTAAGCAGAACATAGCCCTTGATTCTGTGTTTATTGATATAAAGAACTCTTGCCAGAAGGGTGAAGATACCCAAAAGAGTTTAATCAGGGTATTATAGATTCTTAAATCACATGGTATAATCAGATTATGAATAGCACATGATTAATGTTCCAGAATAATACTGTCAGAAGCAGAGTGATTAAGAATGGTCTTTTGATTCATGAAATTTCTACTAAAATATTGTTGTATTTGACAACAGCTACCTAGCTTCATATTTTTTAACTGACAAAGAAATACAGGGGTTCAGCACGGTGCAGTAAAGTGAAGTTTGGTGTATCTCCACTGCTCCTGACATACAGAAATAGCAGATGCAATTGAAAAAAACTGAAAATCTACACGACATATCAGGGTTTAAAACAATATTGGCATCTCCACAGAGTTGAAAAAAAACTCAAAGCAATGGGCAGGAACTGAAGTACAGGCTTATTAGACTCTGGTTTGGGAAGAATTAGAAACAGGTTCCGGGGGGGTCAGAGCCAAGTCATGCTTTGGAAATCATATTTTTAAACTCTGACTACTGTTTCTGATTATTTTTTCATAGCTTTCTGATTTTATCTTATGGTGATCATAACTTCTTATAACTCTGAGTATAATAATTAAAGACCATGTGTATAAATATTTAATTTTTATGGCTTTTTAAAAATTATCTTTTGTTTCCTCAATTATCGCCATTCACCCCCACTACGCCTTAGATTTTCTCTTTTATGTTGCTTGTTTTCCTCATATACCTGCTTGTCTGTTCAGATCTAAGAATATAGTACTGTGAGGCTGGTGTGGGTTCCCTCTGATGTCACAGTTAAGCAGATTTAAGTAGACTGTGTTTTTTTATGTTTGTTTTATTTTGTAATTCTTTCAGGAGTGGGGAACTGCACTGGCAGCATTTGTGCTTGGGTGTCAGTTGTTAGATTTTAGTTTAGAGTGAATGGGTAGGAAGCCAGGCAGGGAACTTCCTAAATGTCAAAGAGGTGGAATTTACCACGATTTGTCATTCACACTAAATGCCTTAAAGTTCTCCCATAAGGTTCTGTTCAACTTTGAGGAAAACAGCACCACAGGTTTTTGCAAGAGAGAAAATTCTGGTTGCCTGTCTTATAGATGGGGTAGAGAATAAGGCGCCTACTTTGCTCAGCTCTATGTTTCACTTTCACTGAATTCTCCTAAGAGTTTCTGGTAGTGTCTAAAGAGACTTTCTGTTCCTCTCTTGTCAAATAGGTGATCATAAAGTAATATATTATGACAGTATTATCTTTATTTCCCACCCAACTGAGGAAAACTTTACTGATTTATGATAGAATGTTAAACACTCAGCTTTGATAGAAGAACCACTTAAGAAATATTTACTACTTAAAATATATTTGAGGATCTTTTGCCAAACTATGTTTTCCATTGTGTCATTCCAAATCTTCTACATAGTAAAGTCCATCATTAAAGTTCAGCTAACTAACTGGTACAGGCTCTAACAACACACCCAGTATAGTTATATAGTAATATTATCTCTTAGCCAATGGGTGCCCTTTGCCACATCTGAAGGTCACAGCAAAGCAATACATGTGATAAAGGAAAGACGAAAGTTGAATGGGTCATCATGATATATAACCCCTTTAAGAAGGTCTTTCAAAGTCTCTTTGAAAAATAGACATTTCTCCATTTGCTATAATTTGGATACAGTTACAGGAAGCATACCGAAAACAAAGGTTTAGGATGTCTCAGTATCAACCCCTACTATACCCACGTTAAGGTAAATTTTCCCAGGAGCTAGGTTCACAGGAAATAGAGGAATCCATCCCTTCCTTCCAGTGATTGGTGAAGAGATAAAAATATTTTCAGAACATCACATTTCAGTATTTGGAGGGAATTTGGAATTTGAGTCTTTACCACTTGCCAGCTGGGTGATCTTGAACAAATTACTTAAAGTCATTACATTTTAATTCCCTTATCTTTAAAATAGAAGTAATGATTTCTTCCTTATAAAATTTTATTGCAAAGATTGTGAGATTTTATACATATTTACATATGTAATATGTAGCACAGAGGTGGAACAACAGACTAAGCAAAATTGGGGCCTCCAAAATGAGAAAAACAATTAGGTAAAAGTGCGTGGTTTTTCAAAAGAATATTATTGAATTAGTCATCTTGATAAAAATAAATTTAGTATTTATATTTTCTTACACTTAAAAATATGCTTTTTTGACACTTTGTTATTGTCTTATTTTGAATTGCATATAGAAATGGCACAACAAATCTCTCAGTGCTTAGTCACTTGAAGGATATTGATCTGCCTCTGGTTTCCTCCTCCCTCTCTAGACTGTCCAGGACCCCACCCAAACATATATACTCATCCATTTTACTAAATGGGGCATGCCCCGATATTTTAATATATTCGTTATGATGTACTTAGGAGCTAGCTTTTCATTTATAATGAATTTTTCCCTTACAATAATTTGAGGCTATGCATGTCTATATCTGTTGTGTTTGTTTATTGTTCACCTATATCCTTTTAGCTTACATTTTTCTATATTGTTCAGTGTACCAACAAGCTCACAGACCCTGGTAACTAATGGGTTTTTCTAGTCTGTTGTATGAAAAAAAAAAAACCTATTCAAAAAAGTAGAAGATTAGTCACAAATGCATAGGCGTAAAAATATAATGTGACTCACAGGTATTCCCTTATTTGATACTCTCTTTACGGAGTAAAATTGATGCACAGCAAAGCACACCAGGTAAGTGCTCATGGGGACAGACTTCTCGAAAGTTGTTCTATTCCATTTATCATCCACCGATTCTTCTTTCTATTGAAAACAAAATATAACTTTTTATTTATCAAAAGGTCAATCACATACAAGACAAATGGTTTCTAGTAAGATGTTCTTTGTCAAAGCTTAGGGATAAAAAGAAATGGTGATGTCACAAAAACTAAAGGGAAATTTATTTTATTTTTAGTACTGTGATAGAGTGATCGAGCTATATGCTGTATAAAGTTTCTGAGGGAGAAATACAATTTCGAATATGATAGAAACTGGACGGGACTTTATATATCTTTCTACATGAGACACACAATCCTGACCATAATATTTGAGGAGATACTATGTGAAGACTAGGCTAGTGCTCAATGCCTTGCACATGGAAAGAACTAAGTAGGTATTTGCTGATTTGACCATGTGCAGGAGAGCAATAGCTGGACCAGGCATAACAGGATGTTGGGTTCTCTGTTCCACCTCTGGTTGTCTACATTGAGACCCAAGGTATGACCACTAAATTCACTGCCATAGTTACCGCAAAGAGAAAGGATTCCATTGTTTGATGCAATTACTGACTCCATCTATCTGGTTTTCTGTCCATGCCAGCTTTGCTTTCCTCCCTGCCAATCACCAGCCTTAATACTTCATCTATGAAAACTCGTCCAACTCCTGCTACTTATTGTTTAAACATTTCCACATCGCCTGCAGCCACCCAGTAAGTCACACTACAGTGAGAAGCTTTAAAAAGGGATTAAGCGAGGGAGACTGAACTAGAATTGATGCTTCGTTGACAAGGCAAGCATGTATACACATGTGCTTGTATGGGAGTGTTGGAGCTCCAGCAAAATAAAATACGCTGCAATTAAAAAAAAAAAAGTACTAGTATTAGTTTTTATCTAATGATGCAGAATATTCTCCTTCTTCCAGAAATATACTCTGCAAAAGGAAAAGGTCGTATGGGGAGGTCTTAAGCAGAAGTTAGTAAAGTTTGTATTCTTCCTCCTCCAACCTTCACTTTTCTCCCTCCATGCCAAACATTCTAATGGCATTTTACCCTGACCCAGTCTTCTGGATTGGTGTGTCATACTTTAAGTTTATCTTTTCCTCGCTCTTATCCAATCAAAACTCAATTTCTAAGGTGCCTGACACCAGAAGCAAACAAGTTGATAAACTAATTCACACTGAGGCATGGATAGCTGATGGCAGTTTACTTTTTAATCTTCTTAAGATTTGTTTGCTTTATTTTGTTCTTGCTTTTTTAGAGGAATGTTTATAATTAAAAGGGATAAATTTTAGTGATATTTCAGATAGTAGGTCAGAAAGATAGGAGGTATAATCAGAGTATCCTTCTGATACTAGTAAGTGAGAATTATATCTAAAGACAAGCCTGACCTTTGTATACGTCAAACGTTTAAGGTATAACAAACCTCAATTTTGAGGTAATGGCACTTTAGTTAACTACATTATCCATTATGGGAATGAGAAGCAGTAACAGAGGAAAGAGTCTTATGTTAACAATTGTACAGACAGAGATTATTGTAGTCTATTAATTTTTAATATTTAATGAGCATGTCTCGTTCACCAGAAAGTCTATAGGCATGTTGTTCCTTGGAGCTGGCTTGTGGACTCCAATATTTAACTGACAATATTTTACAGTATATCTATCTTAAAAACTGGGTTTATATTCACATAAAAACCAAGAATACTGATGAAGCCCTCGAATATTTTTAAGTCTGTAATAAATTTGTCGTTAGTTTTTCCTGACTGGGGATTCTTTCCATTAAGCAGAGCCCAGCTGATGTATAGCTAATGTATTCTCTCTTGCTTAGAAAACTCAACATGGCTTATTGACTGGACTATGATCTCTTGCGTTAAAGACTTTTAGGACTCAAAGGAAAGAGACTGCCAAAACGTATTTTGAAACCTCTAAACGAACTATTAGAGCAAATTTAATTTTAGAATTCAGTGAGGTTCTCTCACAGCAAATTGGATCATTTACCTGACATTTTAAACAGACTATTTGCAGAAACAAAAAATTTAAAAAATACTCACCGCCACAGGCATATTTGAAAGTGCCTTATAGTCTTTGAGGTGGATGATAGATATTGTATAAGTAGCCTTTTTGTTGGGTTCATCAAAACAAGGGAAGGATTTCCTGGCATCTGTTGGTTCATGATCAGTGGCTGCTATGCTCCTTGGAAACAAATAAACACACAAACAAAACACATGTTGCCTCTTCTGACAGCCCTTATGTTTCTATTCCTATAGAAAAAAATCAACTGTGTAATAATAACCATTCCATGTCTTAAAATGAGTTTCCATACAGAGGTTGTCAAATAGTTGTTGAAGTTTTTTCTGGAATTTTTAGGTTAACAAAGAAATGAAAATCCAGAAACCCTTCAGATATTCTCTATGAATATTTAGATATTTTGGTGCCATAATTAAAAATATGTAAACTGTAGATGAGTGAAGCTAAACACAATTATGAGCTATCACTTTCTTCATCCCAAAGCTGGTGAACAAGAAGTAGATAAACAAAGCCAACTCAAGAGCTCTTCTCTAACTGCCCCTGTGAGAGTGAGCAGCTGTGTTCTGTCACAGAGAAGTGGAGCATATTCCAGAGTCCCAGCTCCTGTCCCTAATGGCACATTCTTTCTTGTTTATGTTACACCAGAGAACAAGGCCCAGTTTCATTTCCATGCAAAGTCAGTGCTCTGAGTAATCTCCTAGGAGAAGCAATCTTTGGCCCTGTTTAAAGCCCATTTTTGAGAAGAGACAACATTTTTTTAGGTCTCTAACTAAGCAAATGCTATGTAAGTGGAAATGTTAATGTTTAATGTTCCCATCATTTCAAAGTGGACATATTTGTTCTGAGTAATTGCTCAAAAAAACCTATGAATATATACTTTTTACACGTAGTCATATTACAGTAAGATAGTATTGTTGTATAGTTGTTCATTAGAAGAGTAAGCAAAGTAAAAAAATATAAAGGAACAGAAAAGTAACGAAGATGTGTATATTTGTCAAAACTCATTGAACTGTGCCCATTAAATTTATGCATTTAATGCATATAAATTTTTACCTAAAAATAACTATAAATCAATACTGAGCTCTACTAAGTAGTTTTGTGTTGCTGTGGTATGGGTTAACAATTCAGAAACAGACTTTTCCGTATGCTGGGTTTGAGCAAATAAAAAAAAGAAAAATAGAAAGCAGGTTTCTCACTGTTGGGGAAGAGAATTATAAAATCGTAAAGGGGGAAGATTTAAAGGTACCTTGGTATTGAATTGCAATTTCAAGTTTGGTATAAATTTAGTGATTTTTCGTAGTTATAGGTAGATGGATATAAAAATACACAGAGAAACATATATTTCCTAGCCTTGTTTGCTGACAGGACTAAATGCAATGACAAGTTTGTAGCAATGAGCACAGCTAGTTCCCAGAGGACCATTTGTAAATACCACTCTCCACTAAAAAGAACCAAAATGGCTGATTCCAGTGCTAGGTCAGGAAAAGTTCAAGATGATCCTGGAAAATCTTTCTGTGCCAAAAAGTAAGGAAGCTCTCAAAAAATCGTGGGAATAAGTAAAAAGGACAAAGAGTCCATTTGAGGGGACTACCACTAGCCAAATCTGGTTAACTGGAACATCAAAATAAACAATGAGATTACAACTCATTGAATAAAATAAGAATCCATGAATCTTTACTCTATTTAAAAAAAATTAATAAATAAATAAGTGAGGGAGAAGAGAAAGCTCTTCTTTACAACAGATTGTCTACTAATAATTTTAGGAGGAATGATGATTTAAAAATCATCCGTGGGTACCAAAACAAATGGATGAAAGTTTAGTTTGATGAGGAAATGAATATCTGAATAGTTTCAAAGGATCTCTCCAAAATTACTTACAAAGGGAAAAGGTGTAACTTTACAGTGGAGAAACCTGTTGGATACCACCTTAAACAAGAGATCAAAGATAATAACACAATTAATAAGAATACAAGCCAACATGATGTGTCGTCTCTTGATGCGGTTTTCTGAGAAGGACACAGCATCACTTCTGTAAAATTCTCAACAAGAAGGCTTAACTTGCATTTTTAAATCATCAGGAAAGTCAGACAAACAAAATTGACGGACGTTCTTAAAATAAGTGGCCTGTACTCTTCACAAATATCAAGATTGTGGAAGACGAAGAAAGCAGAGGGGGCCGGTCCAGGTTAAAGGAGTCGAAAAAGGCATGACATTAAATGCAATACATGAATCCAGACTGGCTTCTGGATTGTGAAAACAATTTCTTTCTCTCTTTAAGACAAGAGTTTCAGGAAAATTTAATATAAATTCATTCATTTTATATTTAAGTTCATGAGTCACAGCCACATTATGTCCCTAGTAAAAATTCTGAAAAGCTTTAGAAAAGGCCCACCTCCACAACAGTGTCTGCCCATGGGTTCATATTCACTTTCCAACCCCAAACAGAAAAGCCTGACTCAGCACCCTCTGGGAAAATCAACACTTGATTCAAAGACACGTTGTTCGATGATGATTATTAAGGTTCCAGCCACACCATCTGCCCACTAGGAAGTCTGAGAGGAAGCAGGCAGCTAGGACAGAATCTTTCTCTCACAAGGAAGCAATCTACCTCCAAGCAAGAGACGGGTGACTTGGTGCCACTAAAGGACATTTTCGGGTTAACTGATGAAATTTGTTTATGATTGTGGATTAGATAATTGTATTATATCAATGTTAAATTTTCTGATCTTGGTAACTGTACCGGTGGTTATGTTAGAGAATGTCCATGTATTTAAGAAATATATACTGAATGTTAAGAGGTAAAGGGAAACTGTTTCAATATATTTAGAGAGAAAAAGAGACAGACATTGATGGGGCAGAAGGGGGAGGAGGAGTGGGTGGTGTTGGGGGAGTGGGACAAAATGTAAACAATTGATGAATCTGGAGAAAGTGTTTCTAGGAGTTCCTTGTACTATCCTTGTAACTTTTCTGTAAGTTTGAAATTATTTCAAAATAAAGTTACTCAAAAAGCCTCAGCCAAGAACTTATTCTTCCACAGAGTAATTACTGATGAGTGTTTGTGATAGTAACAATTTAACTAGTGAACTAGAGTTTCTAACACCGTGCAGATTGCAGTGAATTACAAATACATCAGAATATAAAGAAATCTGTAGATTTTCCTGGGGTACTAAGGTTTTATAACAGGATGCCCTAAGCTCCAACCCCGTGTTTAGTCAGCTGCCTTTTTTCTTCTGAATTCTTCTGGCTTCTGATTTCTTCCAGAGGCAGAGGGAAAAGAAAAAGTCACTCTGCAAGAATGTAGCAGACTACTCACATCTCAGAAATAAGCCAGCTAACTAATTTGGGAATATAAGTGTGTGTGTGTGTGTGTGTGTGTGCGCGCGCGCGCGCACGCCTGTGGAGTGAGGGTGAGAAGGGAGTGGAATTTCACGTTCCTAAGCAATAGCCACGGGGTAGGTTTTCAAATAGTCTTTTCTGGTCTCTGCTCTACGCCTGAGCACCCAAGAGAGAGAAGAATTCTCAATCTTTTTCTCATCTCTCTTTAACAGAGGCAACGCTTGATTATAGATAAAAATTGCCTTCCTAAATTAGAGCATTTCTGAAAATGCAGAGATACTTTGGAAATGGAATATAACAACATTGGAGATGTCTCTGTGTGATGTGTTTGCTGGTCCTGTCGGTGAAAGTTAATCACTGCAAACCCACTCAACTACAGTGATCTGGACATATACTGGCATAGGTAAAGTGACACTCAACAATCAGAAGAGCTACAAAATGTGTGTAATTTTTTAAAGTGTAGAGCCAAACTGATTATGGGGAAAATCTTTTCTAAGAGTAAAACTTCCTAAATTTTAATCTTACTTCAGTCCCTTCCGTGTGATCTTGCACAGATTACAAAACCTCCGATTCTTAGTGCCGTCATTTATAAAAGCTGGTTACCAAAGCACATCCGGCCTCTTCACAGGGTTATGGGGGAGAAAAGGGGTAGGGTGCATGTAGCACTATATTTGAAACTCTCTTAAAATTTACATAATGGGATTGGGATACACTTCATTCTATTTTCTTAAACTCTAGAAGGCTAACTATGCTTTCTGATATAGCACTGTCCACAACCAACAGACTTCAAAATTCATTCATCAGACAGAAATATCCGTACTGGAATAAAATTAATTTTTAAAAATGTGTAAGTAAATACTATAAGCAATATAACAATTTTTAAATGATAACTTGTTATTTTTCTCATGAACTCCTGAATAACTCAAAACTCTTGTTTATATATGCTAAATTATACTCAAAGTTACTAAAGTTTTGTAAATATATGCAAATTTGAAAACAACAGGTATGAGGTAACAGTATAAAACAACGTTAGATCACAACTTCTTTGGAGAGGTTTTATTCAGTGATTAAAACTTTTTCCTTTTTAAAATCAGATGAATTGTATTGCAAATTAATGGGAAAAGCCTGGCTAATAGCACAGTATGTTCAGGAGTGACTCTTGGGTATATCCTAAGAATAATTACAATGCCAGGCAACTGTGATGAGATAAACCACTTTTTCATAAAGGCCTCTCTATGTCATGTTAATAAATCACTTTGAGGCCCAGCACATTACAAATATAACTCTATGTAGCTTATTCATTTATAAAAAGGAAGAACATTCCTCTGACGTCTCTGAGAACATTACATCAAGGTGACTTTAGGGAAAGCTGAAGAGAGAGGAGGTGGTATAGCAAGTCACAGGCGAGATCACTTTAAATCAACTTTTTAAAAAAACTACTTGATTATCTCATAAATCATCTGGCATACAGTTTCCAATCAAGATTCTCAGGCTATGTTCAGCATGTTAATAACTTAAGCCAGCAATATAAATAGCAAGGTCTGGGGGAAAATCTTAAGAGCTTCTGATGCAAGCGAGGTAGCCACAAGCGCTAAGTTTTTGTGCACACTGGAGAAGGGGTTCCAGAATTAAGGAGGGAAGCTGTTCACTGCAAGACAATCCATTTAGCTTATTCAGATACCAACATATTTTTGGTGGTTTGAATGAACCAGTTAATTATTTAACTTTATTTTCCAATTGCTTTTTTTTTTTTATGTAGAAGACATTCAAGGTCAAGTAAAATTTCTTTTTGTTTCCTTGCTTCTAAAAGTAAAGGAAATTACTATGCTTCCTGCAACAAGTAAACGAGACCCAAAAAAATCTATTCTTTAGTGATAATGGGTATACTGATAGCTTGACATATCAATCTAAGAATATAATAAATAAATTGACATATAACTAAAATTTCAAGATCAAAACTAAATGAGCACACACATCCAGGAATGTGAGACTATACCATACACACTTAGCCAAGACTATCTCACTGATTTCTTTTTTGCCATGTTTTCACTTAACTCCTAAATCTTGATCACAAGTCCTAACCTTGTGCTTCAGACTTATTTATCCAAATGCCTACTAAACATCTTTTCCTAGATGTCTGACAGACATTCGACACATTGGACACTGAACTTATGACCTTCCCTTATAAACCTGGTTCTCTTCTCTTCTATTTCCAATACCAGTTAAATAAATGTGTGGACTATTATTTCTGAGCTCAGATATATGGGGCATCCTGGCTCTATTACTTTAACTTAATCTGCTGCATAATCAATCAGTTTGTCAATCCTGACTCCCTAACCTCCAGACTGTCTTCTCCATTGTGCCCTCTACTGTCAATCTTAAAATCTCTGTCTACCTGATCTTCTTCTCTTTCCTGGATCATTCCAACATCTCCCACATACCCATGGATGGACTTGGCTCTTTTCTTCACCATCTACATCTAAATAGTGACCAGTTGATTATTCCTTAATAACACCTCCCATCATTAGCTATGCTTCCTTTTCTTTCTTATGGGTTTTCTAGAGTTATCTCTAGCGAGCCTCTTCATATAAATTTCTCCCACAAACTAATTTCTTCTCCCCACTTCACTTTTCTGACTTGGTGCCTTTCCTTTTTACCTGCTTTTGCCTTCTCATTTGCCTATTGAAATCCCATCACGATATCAAAGTTCAGCATCAATCCTACCAACGCCATAAAGAACACCCAGAAAACCCAAACTAGAAACCAGCTGTCTCCTTTTTAAATTCTTCTTGTAATTCCTGTCAATTCCAATAATTCTTAAAGTATGAAGACTGCGTTCCTAAGTCAAAAAAAGATCTACTCTTCCCTTCAACAAGATGGGCAGAAAAGAAACCAGGGAAATTTTCCACCCTAATTGAGTGGAAGGTAGACATGTCATTGATGGAAGCTGGACTACTTCACGGGAAAGGGGCTGTGGCAATGCAGCAAGCCGGTCCCAGCTTATGCCCGAGGACATCAGTTGCATAAAGACCTGTATGAAAAGGTTTCTATACATTCGTTCAATAATATTTGAGTGCTCACTGTGTGCTAGGCAGTGAATAAGAGAGACACAGCCTACTCATAGAGACCTACAGAAGAGTCCACGGTCACATAAGGTTGGCAAACTGCAACTATGGCAGTCCTGGAGGGTCATAATGGACATTATCATATAAAAGTCTCTGGGAAGTCTAACTGTTAAAACACACACACACACACACACACACACACACACACACACACACACACACACACAAGCCACATCATTTTGTATTTAGCATTACTTCCCAAACTAATTTGGCCCCAGAAGCCCTCCCTTGCTTTTGTTCTGGCAAAATCTATTAACATCCCATGCAACGAGGGCTCTGTGGGACATACTTTGAGAAAATACTGTGTAAGAAGAGCAATTCAAATGCTAAGGAAGCTGAGCCTGGAAGAGAAGCAAATATCGTTATGCACTTTGGAGATGTAAGTAGAGAGGGCTCTGCCTGGGAGAAGAACTGAAAAGCGTGTGGGGGTTCCGGTGGTGTGGGCAGAGAAACATTCCAAAGGTTCCAATCCTTTTAAGTGGTTTTCCTCAGACCATAAGGAACAGACCAGAGAGTAGGACTTTTAGGTTTCTCAAACTTTCTCCTCCTAAGCCTCGCTCCAAATCTGGCCCCAGCAAGATGATGTGGATACTATTGCTAGGAAGCCCTAAGCTGGCTCCGTCTTCACCAACTCTCCTTTACCTCAGAATTTTGAGCATTGAACATTACAAAACTCACTCTATAATGTGAAAAAATGGTGCTGTTCCAATGAACTGACTCTTGTGGTCCTTATATGGACACTGTGGATGGGATCCCCTTGAGGCCTGCATTGTCAAAACGTTACGGGCTTGAAAAAAATGCACTTTTCTCATACGCTTGAAGTATTTCATAACAAGAAAAACAAAGAGCATTCCTTTTAGCTTAAATGAAGTTATTAAGTATGTGCCAAAACTGTTCCAAAGCGTCTATGCAGAACTGGCAGCATCCTGTGTAATATGAGAGCCTCGACTGCTACCAATGAAAACAGAGAAATTCAGGAAGACCAGTCTTCCCTGAGAACCTAACCAAGCACTGCCCTTCTTTGCCAATCTTTCAGTCACTTAGTATTTTCTAACCAACAATTAAGATAGCTGACATTCAGAACGTCAGCTCTCACATTCATATTTTATGGTAAAATTAACAGATGCAGTAAAATAATCCAAAGAATTGGAGCGAATAATATATATTTTAGTATACTGTGCTTTTAAAAAATATGTGAAATATGTAACAGACATTTATTAATAGAACTTTGTTCTATATTTTTTGGCCTTCCTATAGTGTATAGAATTTTTATAGAATATTTTGATGGCTTTACTCGGATGAAATATCTATTGTTTTCACAACCTAATAGCAGTTTTAAAGTCTTAGCAATAATCATTTAAAAGTTTTCACTCATTTTCATTTTACACTAATGAATTTTTAGAGTATCTTAAAGGCGGATATTCTTCAAAATAGTATGCGTTTTTTTTCCACTGAAGTGCAAACACTTTTGAAAATCATTTATCATTAGTAAGGCTTAGAGAAATAGGTACTTTCATTCATTGTTGATGGAAACATAATTTGGGACATACTCTTTGAAAGTCAGTTTGGAAACATACATATGTGCATGCACATGTTACGTATCTGTGTGTGCGTACACACATATGTCCATGCATTCATATATGTGCAGTTTGGACTATTTTCCTAAGAATTTAAAATGTTATACATAGTTTTTTTATAGGGATGTTCATGATACTTTAATAGGAGTTTATAGGTAAAAAAGTAGGAGCAACTTAAATGCTCAAGTTTAATGGAAAAGTTGAATAAATTACATTATAGCCTACAACGAACTATCATATATCCATTAAATCATTTTGTAAAAGAATACCAAATGACACGTTAAAATGCAGATATATCTTAAAAGAATACAATAGTATGTACGGCATAATAATGCCATGTTTAGAGGAATATTTGCTAAATATTAATAGCAACTATACTTGAATGATAGACTTATAAATGGATTTTTATTTTTTCTTATATTGTTCCCTGTCTTCCAAGTTTTCTGCAGTGAACATGTATTACTTATGAAAAAAACAAAATAAATGTTACAAGTTTCTGTATATATTCATACCCTTTATACCCTAATATAAGGAAATAAATGGATGCACACTTAAAAGTGTACTTACAACTATGTTCTTTTCTGACTTGTTTATAATAGTAAAATACTGGAAGCAATTCAAATGTCCAACATTAGAAAACTGGTTTTAACAAATAACAGTACATTCAGACAATGGAATCTTACACAATCTTTAAAACCAGATTATTGAAAATATTTAAGAATGAGGAGAAACATAGAATGTTAAGTTAAAAAGGTATATAGATAGATACATAAACACAATAAAATTACAATTTTGGTTGCCTAGAAAACTATTAGAATAACATTAATATATTAATAGGGTTACCACTAGATGGTGAAAATATTTGTAGGTTCTTTTGACTTTCCTTTGTTATAATTTTCTGTGCTTTCAAAATTTGTAATTTTTATAAACAAAAAAGTAAACAATAAAGTTTGTTTTATTACAAGTGATATTAAGATGCACCATCTATATGAGCATGATCCTTCTCAATTTTTTTTTCAAACTAGCATCTCTACTCAATGTATTAGTGTACCACACAGTCAGATAGGAATATTTATGTATTTTATTTTAGTCTTCGTGTCTATCTGACAAACAACAGGAAGAATTTTGACCAAAAGTTTTGCTTTGCTCTTTAAGATGCTTAAAACAACATAGAAAAGGAATGTTCAGTGGGTTGGTCTCAGACTCACATTTCCGAACTGTTATACTAAGATTTCTTAATCATTTACCTGTTCAGAATATGTGTAAGCAAAGGTCAAAGCAGTTTCAAGTTTAGTGATACCTCATGTGTAGCCTTCCCCGCTTATGCAAGAGCCACACCCACAGTATGAAGGTTTTTTGAGATCACTGAGTTTCTGCCTTTAACACAGCTCTAGTTATATAGCCTCTGATTGATTGTCAATGCAAGTAACCACTTTTGCTAGATTCAGGAAATGGAATTGTATGTGCTACTTCATCACCCGTACACACACACACACACACACACACACACACACTCTTGGAAGACTGTGGGAAGGAAAAATGTTATTATGTCTTTAATTATTTAATACATCTTTTATGTTACAAAAAGTAATTTTTTTTCATTACTGTTGCATGTTGCATAATGGGCAATGAGCCCAAAGATTTATCTATGTGCTGCTACCAATATGTGGACTCAATGAGTATTCATTGAGAGCTTATCCGTAAAACATGGTTCTGGCCATAGGAGATACAAGGTCACAGTCCTGCCTCCCTTCCTACATGGAGACATCAAGAAAATTCCATGGATTTTACATACTCTTTCAACGTCTTTCTCCAATAAAATAGTAAAAATTATTATTGACATGTACCGACTTTCACTTAAATTCAGCGTAATATCATTTTAAAGGTTCAGTTTAAAACTATTGCCCAAAAATATCACCAGTGAATTTTTTCAAATACATATATTTTAAAATTCGAGTTAGTTTATGTAAATATTAAGGATAAGATTCAGTGTATCATGATTTTTTCCTAACAGAATACATTGATTTTTTTTTTTTTTACTCTGTGCAGCTCACTCAACACTTTCAAGTTTTATGATAGGCTTTGAAAATATATAACAGAGCAATAATTATTGCTTCCCAGACGAACAGGCAGAACTGCCAACAAGTTTAGATAAAGATCAGACCAACAAAATAATTTAAAAGTGTAAAAGAAATGGAAAGTAAACATGTGAGTTCAAGGGACATACAGCAAAAAAAGTAATACTTACTTGACTTGTCCTTTCTCCACGTAAGTCGTTCTATAAAACCCCACGAGCGAGCCGTTCAGCCAGCCAGCGAACTCCATGGTCAGGAGGTAAGGACCCTCGTCACCGTTGGGTGCGAGCTCTTCCGCTGCCTCCACCACCACATACTCCTGCTCCGTGTACTGGAAGCACCTCTGAATTTGCACCTGCGCCCCGGAGGGTCGCGTCAGCACCGGGAGCCGGCTGATCTTGGTCTCCCGGAGGTGCAGCCACAGGTGCTGCGTGGGCGTGCTCACGTTGATGGAGATGGTCACACTGCCCGTGTACGTGTCCTCCTCCAACATGGGCTTCACCTCCAGCTCGTAGTGCACCGGGTTAATGAAGTCCGGCAGCCTGAAATTTGTCCAGGCTCCGCTTTCATCGTCACTGGCAGGGCAGACCTCCTGGTCCTGGGGAGGGCTCGCTGTGGGAGGACTCGCTGTGGGAGAACTCGCTGTGGGAGGACTCGCTGTGGGAGGACGCTGGGAAGGTACATTTTCCACGGGGTCACAGGATCTGGTTAAGCCCACAGCAAGTCCTACTATTAATCCTACACCCACCACCACTGCGCAGATAATGGCCACATGTTTCGTTTTAATGCAGTATTTCTTAGAGCCTTCTCTGTCCGCAAAGTTCATTTTTGTTTCCAAAGCCAAATGTTACACATGAAAGGATGTTAAATTTAACTAACGTCAGCAGACTTCCTTTTAAATTGGAAAGAATGCCCTGGTTTGGCAGCCCGTTTTCACTTCTCCCTTACCTCTCTCCGGCTTCTCGCGTCTTTGCCTCTCCCTGCAAGTTCCCACCAGCCACTCAAGGATGAATGTGGAAACGAGGGGTGGGACAGAAGAGAACTGAGCAGGAGGAAGAGGACTGACGAGAAAATTGTCACAGCTCCCTTATAAACAGTGCATCCCCACTCCACTCCTCCGGCGCTGGAGGGAGTTAAATATAAAACAGAGTTTAGCTTATCAGCCAACAGGAGGATGATCTTTTGCCAAAGCTCTGTCAGCAGCTTTACAGGGAGAGGACGTTTGGGGAGGAGGTGTGCTTGCAATAGAGAAACTCAACCTTTGTCACTGGGTCTCTGGCTTCTTCCTGCTGTGCTTACAATCTTTCTCTTAACCAAAGGGCTTCTTGAATTTCAGCTGTTTTATCGGGTAGCTTGTCATATTATGTCATTTTCCTCATATTATGTAAACATTCAGATCCCACCTTTTGCCAAAGTCGTGTCCTGAAATTGGATGCTCAGAATGATACGAGAATTCAAGGACAACTTAGATACTCAGTAAAAATTGGGTGAATTGGCGGATTAGTAAAGCAAAACCAGGTAACCCTAAATGAGTTCAGTGGATGCTGGATGAAAGCGAGGGGCGAGCATGAAGAAATTAGCCAAAGCAGTACTGGAACTGAAAAGCCTAGGAAGAAAAGAGAGAGAGAAGGGGAAAGGATCGAAAGGAGTACAGAGGAGATAAACTTGTTAGATAATCTTGTTAGGTTCGATAACTAAACTCAGTTAAATAAACTTGTCTCTGCAGTTTGCCTCTAAGTGAGATTGACTGCTTTAAACTTTGACGTGGTAGATCATGTTTGGACCAGATTCCGATGCGAAAGAAGGCCTGTTCCAAGACCATTACTTGTGCAAACCTATTGCTTCTGAATGACAAGGCTATTATTGGGCCTCCTATGTACATGGGATGCTATTGGCTCATCTGAAAAATAGGGACATCTCCAGAAATGTTGTCAATAATTACCACTACATTGTGATTATTTGATTGCCTCTTTACATATATTAGTTAATCAGAGCCAAATCTTATGGTTCAGGAAAATAAGAAACTAAAAATATGGCAAGCTAGAGGCACAAGGAGGAAGGAGTATTATATAGGGAACAGAAAGGGTCGAAACCAGTTTCTCTCCATCTTGCCACACAGTCAGTATTACAAGCATGTCCATTCTATAAACCCCCATGGTCAGTCCAGGTATTTCCAAACGGTAAAGGTTTTGTTGGAATTGAAAAAGGAGAGTGCCTTTGCACATAACTTAGCCGACCATGAGCTCTACATACATATTGGCAATATTTTTGGGATCCCGGTCAATTACATTTTATTTCCAATGCTTGCGCTCTATTCTCCAACTTTTAAGGCCCCAGCAACTGTTTTTAAAAGGCTCAATCAGTTTTAAGACTAAGCAATCTCAACTAACTTTTTCCAAGAGCTGAAAATAGCTGCAGATATCAGGACAGATAATGTTCAGCATGTCACATGCAACTTTTATTGGTTGATAATAATGAATTTGTCTAAGGACTTGCACAAAAGAGGGCAGTGCACAGTAGGAAAGAGGAGAATGAGAAAGAGGTGCAAGAGGCAAAGAAAGAGGAGAGAAATGGAGAGAGGGGTAGGAGGATTTTTCTAAAATGAGCAGGAGAATAAACATTCAAACACATCCAGAAATAATTCAATAAAGAATACAAATCAATGAAACAATAGGTTTATGTCTTCTCTATTCCTTGTTGTTTCCAGACTGACTTGAGGATCTGCCTGTGGGGTTTTTTAGGACATACAGACTGTGCTCATAATCCCCTACCCGTATTGCCCGTGGACATCAGAGCTTCACAAGTCATGAGCAAGAATCAAAGTTCTGTTATTTATTTGGATCACTCTGGGGAGAATGAGCTCACCTTACCTACCCCTCAAAAAGTGTCTCTAGATCACCATTCATTCATTCATTCATTCAACAAATATATATTGACTCAATAAACATTTACTTTTCTTTTTCAAAAATGTATTTATTTTTAACTTTTTAAATTTTTCAGTTATAGCCAACATATAATATTATATTAGTTTCAGGTATACAACAAGGTGATTAAACATTTATATAACTTACTAAGTGATCACCCAGATAAGTCTAGTATCTATCCGACATCATACATAGTTATTACAATATTATTGACTATATTTCTTATGCTGTACTTTTCATCCTCATGATTGTTTTTATAAATGGCAATTTGTACATCTTAATCCCTTCCCCTTTTTTACCCAGCCCCCATGTCCCCTTTCATCTGACAACCATCAATTTATTCTCTGTATCTATGTTTGTTTCTGTTTTGTTTGTTTATTTATTGTTTTTTAGATTCATTCCTTTTTATAGTCAAGTAGTGTTCCATTGTACATGTGTTTCATTTCTTCTTTATCCATTTGTCTATTAGTGAACACTTAGGTTGCTTCCATATCTTGGCTATTGTAAATAATGATGTAATGAACGTAGGGGTACATATGTCTTTTTGAATTAGTGTTTTGGATTTCTTTGGATAAATATCCACATTTTTAATTGTTTGAGGAACCTCCATCCTGATTTTCATAGTGGCTGCGCCAATTTACAATCCCCCTAACAGGGCACAAAAATTCTCTTTTCTTCACACCCTCGCCAATACTTGTTTATTGATTTATTGGAGATAATCATTTGACAAGTATGAGATGATATCTTATTGTGGTTTTAATTTGCATTTCTCTGATGATTAGTAATGTTGAACATCTTTTCATATGTCTATTTGCCATTTGTATGTTCTCTTTGGAGAAATTGTCAGATCCTCTGCCCAGTTTTTAAACAGAATTTTTTTTGGTGTTAAGGTGTATGAGTTTCTTATATATTTTGGATATTAAACCCCTATTGGATGTATCATTGGTGAATATCTTCTCTTATTCAGTAGGTTGTCTTGTCATTGTGTTGATAGTTTCCTTTGCTGTGCAAAAACTCTTTAATTTTATGTAGTCCTATTTGTTTATATATTTTTTTCTGTTGTTTCTCTCCCCTTAAGAGACATATTAAAGAAATATTACTAAGAGTGAGGTCGAAGATTTACTGCCTATGTTTTCTTCTAGGAATTTTATGGTTTTGTGTCTTACATTTGCCTTTAATCCATTTTTGGTTCATTCTTTTATATGGCATAAGAAAGCAATCCAGTCTCATTCTTTTGCATGTATCAGTCCAGTTTTCTCAATATCATTTATTAAAGAGACTCTCTTTACTCTATTGTATATTTTTGCCTCCTGTCATAGATTAATTGACCATATAGACATGGGTTTATTTCTGGGTTCTGTATTCTGATCCAGTGATCTATGTGTCTGTTTTTATGCCAATACCATGCTGTTTTGATTACTACAGCTTTGTAGTATAGTTTGGTGTCAGGTAGCTTGATACCTCCAACTTTATTCTCCCATGAGTTTGGGATCTGCCACTCCCATCTTTACCCCTCATATCATTCTTGATGTGGCTTCTTCTTTAAATCCTTAGTTGTAAGAATTCTGTTCAGCTAGTCTTCTTTATATCCTTATAGGAATTCATTTATAGGTGGTTATCAATAATGGTTGTTCAGCAATTTAGCTGTAATTTTGATGTGGTCATGAGATGAGGAGAACACAGTGTTTACTTATTCTGCCATCTTGACCAGAGCCTAGTATTTAGTTTTCAACTAATATGTACTGGACAAGGAATTCTAAGATAAACCGAAATTGGGGCATTAAAGGAAATGTTAGTAGATATTCTCAGAGACATGTATGTAAGCCCCTGCTTTGCTCTTAGTATATAGAGATTTTGAAAATATTCAGAAAAGTAAAGAAAATAAAATGAAAGAATTTATTATCCCTATAATTTTAAACTGCTTTTCTATTGCATTCTCTAGTGTGCAATAATACTTTAGGAGACAGTGGCAGGTTAGAAAAACAGCAGGAGAAAAATAATAGTGATAATATAGATTAGATTTCTATAGTTCTAAGAATATCAAAATTATCTTTATAAATTTTCTCTGTGCACTATATGATAGTTCTACATTCTGAGTTATAAAACTTCCTAAAATGCTTAATTCACTCAACATTTTCTTTCAGCCTTTGTAGTATCAAAATCTTGTCAATATTTTCTTTTTTTTCTCTTCTTTCCCATCTACAGAAGTCTGCAAAAATAATGTTGGTGTGAGGAAAATATCTCACCCAATGTTCTTTTATCTCATAAAGAGTCCAAGTGAATTTTATACGAGCAATGATGATTTTGGATCATGTTCTCCACAAAAATTCTTATAGATCCATTCTTCACCTTAAGTAATTTAATTATTTCTTTCAGAGGAAATGCCTGTAATTTTTCAATTTTTATTTATTAACACCAGCTGTTTGGTTTGAAAAATTTTATTACCACATAAATTTTAGCAAACAGGGTTATCTTTAATTTTTGTTTTCTTTGGAAGTAAAAACATTAACTCCATTAAAATGATCAAAGCCATCCATACAAGTAATGAGAATGTTATTTCTCCTATTCATGCAATCTTTTCTTGGCATCTCTTCTGTTTTTCATTTATCATTTTTTTAGTAGGCTTTTGTCTTAAAGTAAAAAATAGTTGCCCCCAAAGATAGCCACATCCTAATGTCTGGAACCTGTAAATGTTACCTTATATGTTAAAAAAAAAAAAAATCTTTGCAGATGCAACTAAATTAAGGGTCTCGAGCTGGGGAGATTATCCTGGAATTATCGGTATTGAAGTGGTTCTTAAACACAATCTCATGTGTCATTATAAAAGGAAGACACAGAGAGATTTTTGTACACAAACACGTAGGCAATGTGAAGACAAAGCAGAGCGAGATTTGAAAATGACCATCTTAAAGACTGGAGTGAAACTAAGAAATGCTGGCAGGCACCAGAAGGTGGAAGAAGCAAGGAACAGAAGCCCCTCTACAGCTTCCGGAGGAAGGGTAGCACTGCTGACACCTTGATGTTTGGCCCAGTGATACTGATTTTGGACCGCTGGCCTTCAGAAAGTGAAAGAATAAATTTCTGTCATTTTAAGCCACAATGCTAATGGTAACTTGTTACAGCAACCACAGGAAACTAACATGGTAGCCTTTAGGTGTTCATTCAACAAACATTTTTTGAGAACAACATTGTGCCAGATGTTTCGACTGAGTGAAAAGTATTAAAAACACGAATGAAAACAGTCTCAGAACAGAATCGTTTTCCTCAAGTAAAAAGAAGATTAGAATAAGATAGAATGTTGGCTTTTTGCACAAATAGTGTACTCTTTCCTTTCATTTACTTCTGATTTTTCTATAAATACACTTCAGAACACTGTTTTCGTTGTTCAGGATGTATATGGGTTTTACTCAAGGCTTTAAAGGACTTTTGTGCACTTACTTCCCAACTGCCTTCACCATGGGGTATTTGTTAACAAGTTTGATAAATTATTTCTTCAATGAACAGAATGTATGTGTTTCTGTATAAGCATTATGACTCTCACTGAATTTATTTAAATCATTTATTAACTTTAGGTCTGTGGAAAAATTTTTATTCACTTCTGATTTGGAAGCTTTAATTCTAGCCGCTTTTTTGTCAATGATGTTACAGATCTTGGGCAAAATATATTTTCTTGTGGATATAGTCATTTTCTTTCATCTTCTGAATGTTTTGCATCCTCTGTTTCTACTCTTGTCATTAATGGTAATCTGGCGAATTATTTAAATTCTGCCTTTAGAGACTTTCCTTTGATTTCTTCATTTCTATTAGTTTTTAAAGGGTTTTCAGGTGACTATTTTATTCTTGATTTATCTAATATCTTTTTTATTTGGGCCTAAAATAGTTACATGTATATATTATAAGAGTCTTAACTTGATTGCATAAAATCTCTTCACTCAGGATTCAGATATGTGTGAAATCAACAGGTACAGCCTACCAGAAGTTGGAACATATAAAAATTTTAGATGCCTTTTGAGAAAGAATTTATTTTGGAGTTTATGAGTCAGAGATACTTTTAGTTCAAGTGAAGAAAACTTAGCTAGCTATGGCTTAATCTATAAGGACAGCTAATTATCTCTCATAACACCAAATCTGGAGATAGAGTATCCTCATGGTTCAGCAGCTCAAAAATGTCATAAAGAAAGTCGTAGTATGTGCCTATCTATCCATTCCACCATATTTACTGTGTGGTTTCAAGCTGGCTCTCACAGCTCCAGCTATGACAATCACTTTCAAAAGAAAGAAGTGAATGCTGGAAGAAAGAGTAAAAATTTTTCCTTAAGATTTCGTTCCTTTTCTCAGTGAAGAAAAGAATTTCCCAGTGGCCCTCAGCAGGCTTCCCTGACATTTCATTCAGCAGCCTTAACTCACGTACCTTCTGCAGCTTCACCTGATAGAGAAGAACCTTCTGCAGCTTCACCTGATAGAGAGGAATGTGACAGAAATGACTGACTGGAAGCAACTTTGATTCATCTCCAGAACAGCATACATTGCTGCCCCTAACAAATTTGGGATATTTGTTAGCAAATAAGAAGGTGGAAGAGGCTGTTGGGTAGACAGTAAAGGGGGCTGTACATATCAAGGAGCACAAGCCTGGCCTGAACATGTCTTATCAGTGGAAAGAGAAGGACAGATCTGAGGACACCAGCGAGTTTACATTCCTCATTGTTCTCCACCTACTGCTCCATCCTCCCCAGCACCTTACCTGTCTCCTCACTTCCATGGTGTCATAACACTATGTAAAAATCCCCGGTAAGTCCCACTCACTGATTGAATCAAGTTTTTGGCATGGTATTCAAAGCCTCATCTCCATTGTCTCCAGAAGGTTCCTAACCTCTCAAAATCATTTTTCAAATTTATCCCCAAGCCAAACTGGTCCACTGATTGTCTTGCAAACATATATTACACAGTGCTATCATGATGCGTTTGCTTGTGCTGATACTCCTGCCCAGGTTTCTCTTCCTCTGCTTTTTAATCATTCTCAGGACTTAGTTAACCTCTGTTCTCAAGTAAACCTTCACTGCTCCAGACAGACCACAATGATTAATCCTTTGCTAAGCTCCTAAAAACATTTATACCCGATATCATTCATTTGTCATTTATCTTCAGACCAGTCCCCCTCTGGCCAATTATGCTGTGTATTAGTAAGGGTATTCTAACAGCCCAAACAATCTGTACCATATATCTGTGCTATATTATTTATTTGTCACCCAGACCACATCCAATGTGAATATTTTTGTTAAATAACTCTCCTGGACAGCTATCTTCCAAGCAATGGCTCAAGGGTTTAAGCTTTATTCTGTTGGTGGTGTTCCAATGTATGGCTCCAAGGTTGCTGCACAAAAAGAAGAGAACATGAGGAAGTCACAGTGGATTTTTAATCACCTTGGACTGAAAGTCATACACATTACTTTCACTCACAACCATTGACCAGAACCAGTCCCACGAGTCCCCTTAAAAGCAAAGGGGCTGGGACACGCAGGCATCAACAACTCTGTGTGTCTTTACTGTTCAATTAGCCTTGTCTGCCCCAGACTGACCTTCCTTCATTTTAGGATTTATTTTGCTGGTATAGTGCAGTGACTCACAAGAAGAATGTCCTAAGTAGAAGAAAAATGCTGTGCCAGTTGCTGCTAAAATTTTTATAGAGGCCTAAGGCTATATCCAAGGCAAAGTGCCTTCTCTATTCACACTCGTATAAACACTATTCAGCTACTTGCTCTATACACTGATGCTTATTTCCCGTCATGGCTGCTCTGAATATTTACTTTAACTGGATTTTTCCTGAACAGACTTGTTGTACTGTGAGGTGGATACACGTGAAGTGATTCACTCTAGGCTCCACACTGCTTCTAGGAATAGCTTAAGTATAGCATTTTCCCATTTTATTTTCCAAAATATCATTATCTGCCCTTCAGCATACCATACAAACAAATATAAGTAAAGGTAATTGAATTCAAGTGGAAGGAAAAGGGAAGGAAGTGGAATGAAACAGAACCAACCTTCATGGTCATACTTGATGGCAAATTTCTCTTATTTGCTATCTTTTTAATGCACCCAGTGATTCTATGACTTAGTTATTAAGAGGCCCAGTTGCTACTTAGCCACATTTCACCACCTCCAAATCTAATAGAAGGAAATTAGTACTATTTATGATCTAGTCTATGAATAGCTTTGTGTTTTAGTTACATTATGAGTTACGTAGGTCTAGGTCTTCCCTTCTAGCTTAGGCAACGTATCACATTTATAATATTGTTTCTAAGAGAAAATGTGCTGTAAGATCCAAATATAAGACCGGACTTGTTTATCTGGTCATCAGTCCTCTCAGTACACTGTGAGATCCTCCTCTCCAACACACTCTGAGCTGGGGTGGCCATTGCATTACTTTTTGCCCTCTAGGGCTGGAGGGTGCTCCTATCTTCTTGAGGTGTTCAGAAATTGGTCCTGAAATCTAAGCAGTGTAAGAATTGCCTAACTTATTAAGTAAGAGATGACGAATGTTAGAATAGCGAAAGAACAAAAAAATAAGAACAGGAAGTGTGATGCATTAATTCTATTTAACAAACTAATTGTTATCTTATTTTTCAAATAAGTCATAGATTTCAGAAGCTGAGTGAGTTGTCATGAGGTTTCATGTGTTTCAACTATAACATTGTAGTCATAAAGTAACTGCATCCACATCCACATCCAAAGAGTTAGCTATGTCACTTGCCTGAGGTAATTTGGGCAACGAATTCCAAACCATTCTGTGATTTCAGTCGTAACACTTAACATTCTGTTCTGCATCTCTCTGAAGGCCAGCATTGTCAATTTCCCCTAACTGCTTATAAAGTTATTTGCATAATGCATGAGCATGTGTCATTCAACACAGAATCCCATATTTATTTTGTTGCTTTTTTTTAGCAATGGAAACTCAATACTGCTGGCTCTAAAGCAACAGTGTCTGTACATGGCAATAGGATACATGGAGATTCATTTGACAATTTTATCAATTTGACTCATATAGACATTCAAATCTGATAATTAAGGACAGAGTTACAGTTGCAGTCTAAGGTAACTGTCAGCTTACTGGCAGTGACTGGCTAATTGCTCGTGAAGCATATTTGTTTTTCCTCCTGGACTCCCAGATTTGCAACGTTTTTCAGCCTACTTTGCAGTGGAAATGAGACTCCAATTTAGCTCATGGAATGAGAAAAGAAGTGATATATTTTCTTCAGACCTGGTCCATAAAAACCTCCTATGTCCTATGCTTTCTCTTCCTTTGCCTGCCAGCTAGATGTTGACACCTAGGGAAATCTGGGAAGCCACTCATTGAAGATGGAAGAGTCACACGATGGCAAGAGTCTGAGCTTCAAATGGCTATATCCCTTCTCTACCTCCACACCACCAATGGCTTCTTATGTGAACAAGACAAATTCTATTAAGTTCAAAGTATGACTTTAACATTATTTACCATACATATTAGTTTTATTTAATTGCTGAATTTTTACTTTGAGCAAGTAGTTATCAATCAAGGACAATTTTGCTTTCTCCTCAGGGCACATCTGAAAATATTTGGCAACATCTTTAGTCAAGACTTGGGGAGTAGAAAGGAGGAAGTTGCTATTGGCATCTAGTGGGTGGAGGTCTGGGGTGCTGCTAAACACCCTACAGTGTACAGGACAGCTCCTTGTGATCTAGTGCAAATGTTAGCACTGCTGAGGCTGAGAACCCTGCTCCTGGTTATATCTACATGGCAAAAATAAATATTAAATGTTTGGTTAGTTTCATTATATGCCTTATTTAGTAATTTCCTCTCTTGTTTTTGGTTAATTTAGGTTCTTGTTGTGGTGCTGTGATCCACCTGTAGCTTTGGTCATCGATTGTCATTTGTGCAAAACTTTATAATCTCTATATTTTTCTTTCTGCCTCCATAGGTGTCTCACCGCCATCTGTCTATTGCTAAGTCTCAGCAATTTTCACAATACCTGGCAGAGAATAGGTGTTTCATAAAGGTTTAGTGAACAAAGACAGAATGAATGTAAATAAAAGCACAGAGGGGGGAAAAAGTCATTCTTTGCCCTTGACTCTCCTCTCCCTTAGCTTGTACGGAACCATGTTACTTTGGTTCTTCTCTCCCCATACCGTCTTCTCAATGTCCCCTCCTCTAGTGGTCTAAATGAAGTTCATCCACAAGTCAGAGTTTTCTCTTTCTCTTCCTCCATTGGACTCAACCATCACACCTATTCAGAGAACCCACAAATTTCATCAAAACTATGCCAGTCTGTGTCCATCTACTTGCATATTCCACCATCACCTGCAATTCAGTTTGTCTAAAGGTAAGTAATATCACTCCCCACAGAAACATTGTACCTCCTCACTCCTTTTCATGTTTCATTTTCCCATCGGAGTTACAGTTCTTCCTTGGCACCAGCCAAGACCCTTCCCTCTCCTCACACACTGTTAGGTGGATCATAGGTGCTTGGTCATTACAGCGTCTCTTCCTCTCTCCTGGCGCTTATACAGGTTGTATTGCATAGCTTTAATTTGCCATTTTCTTGTTCAGATTTTAAAAATCCAGAACGGCACTGGTTAATAGAAATAAAATGTGAGCCATATATATAACTTTCACTTTTCTAGTAACCACATTTAAAAATGAAAAAGAAATAGGTAAGACCAGTTGTAATAATATATTTTATTTAACGCAATGTGTCCAATATGTCCAAAACATTATCATTTCCCATACTCAAAATAAAAAACATGTATTCGATATAAAAATTAATAACGTATTTTACTTCTTTTTCATAGTATCAAAATCTAATGTGTTGTATGCTTCTAGCACGTCCTAATTTGGATTGGTCACTTCTCAGGTGCTCAGTACTCATGTGTGGCTAGTGGTTACACTAGTGGACAGTACAGCTCTAGAGCTTAGTAATTTTATCCCACATTTGTTTGTATTCATAGTCTTTGGTACAATGTCTGGCACACAATTGTATTTGGCAAAAGAAAGTAACTTCACTTGCACAGAATTGGCTTTTTTTCTTTGTTCTACATGCTGCAGAACTTATGTTGTATACTTTCTTATACTTATTTATTTGATACTTTGAATTCTTTTTCTACTATCTTGACATAACATGTGCCTTTTTCCCCATATAATATTTTGAGATTAAAGTCATTTGCAGTGTTTCATAATCCCCCACACTGCATTGCATGGTGTCAAATTCATAGAAGATACTATACACATAGAATCAGTAAATAAAATGATCGGATAATACTTAAGCTGTTTATTAGTATCTATTACTTTCTTGTACTTTAATAACCATCTGTTTCTAAATCTTGACCTATCATATTAAATAAACCAAAGAAAAGATATTAAACTGTCTAAAAAGTACAAACCCATTGCCTGTCATCATTCCCTATTTCTAGTTTATTAAGATAAGTTTAATTATTTATCTGGGTTCCACCTTTTTGCACTTTTCCATAAATCATATTTTTGATGCTGACCTCCTATTCG
This sequence comes from Pteropus medius, assembly GCF_902729225.1. Taxonomy (NCBI): domain Eukaryota; kingdom Metazoa; phylum Chordata; class Mammalia; order Chiroptera; family Pteropodidae; genus Pteropus; species Pteropus medius. The sequence continues at coordinate 7,682,795 of NW_024352786.1, read as the reverse complement.
TTCTGAGATTTCCATTCCATGTGTTACCCACGCCCTTCCAATCTTCTTTCTCATTTTCCGTCCAGCCTGCCCATGCTGAGGCCCTCTTGCGGGTATTAAACATTACCCCCTTCCTTGGAGATTGTTTTTACAACATTGATTACAGAACAGTCAAATAACAAATATACCTTACTAAGCTTTTATTGAAGATATCTAACATTCAGATGCACATGAAGATAAAGCAAATGTTTCATATTTTAAAATCTAATTTTATTGTTTTTAATTTTAAAAAAAGGCTTTGTAGAATTTTTCAATAGGAAGTTTCGTTTTGCCTTCTTCATTCTCAAATAGTGTGGTATATACAGCAGCTATGGTAATTTAAAAAAAAAAACAACAAACATAAATAGTATTACTTCCTTGCTTAAAACTCTCAATGGCTTCCCAGTGCAATTGAAACATTAATGAAAACTTTTCTATGGCCTGCAAGTACCTACAAAATGTCTTTTCTTTTTTATCCCCTGGGCTCCATCCTCTTGAGCTTCCTTTCTGTTCCTTGAACACTATGGAGTCCCATATCTGGGCTATTAAAACATTTTTACAAGGCCGCCTGCCTCCTTCTCACCGTTCACACTTCATCCCGAATGCCACTTCCTCAGAGAGGACCTCAGTGCCTACCTTAGCGTCATCATTACTGTCCTGCCTCCTTAGCACGTTCTATCCCATTACACTATTTCATAGTTTTCATAGCCTTCTCCCCACCTGAAGTTATTTCGTTTACCTGTTCATTATTGTTTATTATCTGTTTCTCCAGCTAGAATGTGAGCTCCACCAAACAGGAACTTTTTCTTGTATCCCCATTGCCTAGAAGTGTGCCAGATACATAGCAGGCACAAAATAAATATCTCTTGTTTGGCTTTGAGTAATGTACAGTAGCTGTGCTTCATTTGCTTCTAAAAATGTCTGTAAGATCTGCTGCTTGGGATATAAAGAGCAACAGCTTCCATCTTTGAGTATAGAAAGTCTTTGCTCCCCGTTCTTCAGCTTCTCTTTGTCACCATTCCCAAGCAATTGTGCCTTTTCAGGCCACCACCACAAGAGCAATTGTCCTGATTACACTTCCATCTTCCAACTTTCACCACCTTCCCAGAGAGATTCCTATTAGTTTCTGTAATGGAAAATCAGCCTCAATCAATTTATCTCTGTGTTGACTTTTGGTCTACAAACTATGATGCTATCATCAGGAGGGCTTGTGCTTTTAGTTGAACTGTCACACCCATGTCCTAACCTTGAATCAGAAAATTTTTCTGCAAGGTTAGGCAGTAGGACTTGGTATGAGTCTGTTTTAGAACGTAGGTCAAAATGGGAATTATGAGTATGATTTCAAACATAGTTTAACTAATTTTTCTAATTCATCCCAAAACTTTATTCAACCATAACTGCCTATGCCTTCACTGATTTAAAAATAAAAACAAATTTATCTTTCATAATAACATGGAAATGTGAAGCTGTAATGCAATTTAGATATAATCTAGTTTACAGATAAGAAAACTAAAACCTAAGATGGGGCCAGGTAACTTTCCAAAGGTCACTAAGCCAGGTGAAAGCACAGCCACATTTAGACACCTGGCCCAAAGCTCTTTCCACTATTAATTATAGAATTAACTGTTTTTGCAACATTTAATCATTTCTCTTTTGTCACAGTGCCTGATACATAGCAGGCAATCAATAAAATTGGCAATACATGAGTGAACAGTGAACATAAAGTTTCAAAAATTTTTGACTTTAGGGATTTGGCTTCAATTTGGAATAGTGTTCATAATGTCTTAGTGATTTTCATTTATCTCTGTCTTTGATGATGTAAAACCCAAGCATGACTATTATACGCAGTAACTTATACAATATTAGTTACATGGTTATCTGACTCTCACGTGCTTCAGACTGTAGTCACCCTGCCTGATGAACACACCTGAGATGTGATCCATCTTGGTATACATAATACAGCATATTTCATTCCACTTCTGATGTAAATAGTGCAGTAATGTTATTTCATTTATTTATTGGTAGTTATTTCTAAAAAGAAAGTAAATTAAGATGAGATTCCTAGATTTAATTATCCATACTAGTTCTTCATGTAGAAATGGTTTTAAAATATTTGATTGGCACTGAAATAATAAAAAACGATAATTTAACATTAGAGTTAGAAAAATATTTTCTAGTCTTCTCTTCATGCACTCATAGTATTTGAAAATTTATGTAAGTTCATAGTGGGATGAGACAAAAGTTCAACTTGACATTAAAAGTCAGATGAAAACTACAAAGTCTGTGTCAAAAAAATACACTGGATGGGATTAATGGTAGCTTAGACAGTGCAGAAGAAAAGATTAGTGAATTTGAAAGAATGACAACAGAAACTATCCAAAATTAATGGATGCAAGTACTCTGGATTCAGGTCAGGGGTGGGCATGGAAGCTCTTGAGATAAAAGTCTTTGTGAGGGTAGAAAGAGACAGAATTAGTGAACTGACTTTTTTCTTTATGTAGTCAAAGGAAACTGTGAATTTGGATCCATGGATGGCAGACACTAAAGTCACTCTCAAATTAGTCATCCACTTGGTGGACTTGGGGGTCGGGTGAGGCCTTTGCACTTAAAGGGTTGTGGTCTGAGTGACATTAAGAACTGTCACATTGGAAGCTCAGGCTTAAACATTTAAACCTTAAAACATTTATCTGTAAAGATATATGCACCTTGATGTTCATTGCAGCATTATTCACATTGGCCAAGAAAAGGAAACAACTGAAGTGTCCTATGATGGATAAAAAAGATGTGCTACAATCCCTCTGCTGGTTATTTACCTCAAAGACTTGAAAACCCATATCAGAAAAGATATTTGCACACCAATGTTCATAGCAGCACTATTCACAGTGGCCAGGACATGGAAGCAACTGAAGTGTCCTATGATAGATGATTGGCTAAAGAAGCTGTGGTACATGTATACAATGGAATATTACTCAGCTAGAAGAAGAGATGAAATACTGCCATTTGCAACAACATGGATGGACCTCGAGATAATCATGCTAGGTGAAATAAGCCAGACAGAAAAGGTTGAAAAATCACATGATATCACTTATATGTGAGATATAAACTTAAAAGCAACAAATGAACAGGACAAATGGAGATTCATGGACATGGACAATGGACTAGTGGTTACCAGAGGGTAGCGGGTGGGGGAAGAGGGGGGTAGGTAGACAGGGTAAAGGGGTTCAAATATAAGGGGTTAGGGGGAGGGTGAAGTGGATAAAGGGGACCAAATATATGGTAGCTGAAGGAAACTGGACTTCGAGTGGTAAACACACAATAGAATATACAGATGTCAAATGATAATGTACACCTGAAAATTATACAATTGTATTAACCAGTGTTACCCCAATAAACTTAATTTAAAAAAAGATGTGCTACATTTATACAACGGAATATTACTCAGTCATAAGAAAAGATGAAATACTGCCATTTGTGACAACATGGATGGATCTTGAGATTGTCATGCTAAGCGATATAAGTCAGACAGTAAAGTTGAGAACCATATAATTTCACTCATATGTGGGATATAAAAGTGAAAACAACAAATGAACAAGACAAAAAAAAAAATCATAGACACAGACAACAGTACGGTGGTTACCAGAGGGAAAGCGCAGGGAGGGAGAGGACGTAGGTAAGAGTAAAGGGGTCAAATATATGATGACAAACGAAAGAAGAGTTGAGTATGGGTGGTGAACACACAATGCAATATGCAGATGATGTATTATTGATTGCACACTTGAAATCTGTATAATTTTATTAACCAATGTCACCCCAATAAATTTAATAATAGTAATAAAAGAAGTCTCAAATCGAGCCCTCTCTGTGCCTAAAAATCATTAGAACATGAAACATTTCCTGTGGGGAAAATGCAAGGTATAGTAAAACTAGTGCTGTCTGTGTAAGACTTAATTTGATGTGGAATTAAAATTACCGAGTTGCAGATTTCACATGACGGAACTTTATGTAGATTGCTTTTGCAAAAAATGTCAGTCAGGCACAGAGACATGCTTACGCTTGAATGTAATGATTTAGGGCCTGCTACACAAAGGCAGTTGTAACTAAGTGTAAAGTATGTAACCCATGAGATTTATACAAATGCTTTCCCCTGAAGTGTACATGAAAGAAATGAGACTATGAGAAAGTGGTGGGAGGAGATGGCACTAGTTTGAACAGAAGTGCCCATGCTTGCCAATCTCGAGAATTCCCACAGTTTGTTTTCAAGTAAATTTCTTTCCTGAACATGCAGTCTCTTCTGCTTCTTTACAATGGAAATTGTTTCCAACGATTTTGTAAATTAAAAAAAAAAAAAAATTACCCAAACTCCCTAATTACGATTTATATAACTTCACATAGTCCAAAGCAAAAATGTCAACTATGTCTTCCTTTGATCTGTTTTTTAAAAAATACCATTCTCAATGTTTCTTTTGTACTCAAAGAATAACTTTTTGTGCGAATAGTTCCCAAACCATGAGAACTGAAAACACAATCACTTAGTAAATATACTAACATTAGAGAATGAACGGGTTTGGGTTCTTTGTGAGGTGCGTTTTTAAAAGAAATACCTTTTCAGTCGGTGTTCTCGAATTACTACACTTTCAATGCCAAATGTGTTTTATTATCATAAAACACTGTAGAATTAAAAGTAACTTTAAAAAATATTTTTATTCAAAAACGTAATTCTTAGATAATTGTATACTTTACCTATTGCTAGTCTATCCACATATACAGATCATGTTTAAAAAATCAGGCAATATAGTATTCAAGATTTAAGGGAAAACTAAGTATTCAATTCTGCATGCTTTTCTTTTAGTCCTCCACAGGGTCAGAATGTATTAAAAAGATTACTTAATGACTAAGAAGAAAAATAATGATATGAGGTATTCACTCCTTTCACTTATTTACTAAGATTCAATCCTAATGAACATGTGAAAAAATTTTCTTTGCCTGAATAGTATATGTAATATTAGGAGAAATAACTTACTCACTCATGGAAATATATCCAAGAAAAAAAAAACAAAAGCCGTAATTATACTTCTCAATCATCTTTACTTTTAAAATACGAATACAAACTACTCTAAGAAATTATGCTTTAATCTCCAGGGAAAATAGTATATTGAAAATCACACTAAGGCAGCAAATTGTACTAAACAGGTAGTGCCCCAAAATGAAGTATTTCAAGTTTCAATACAAAAAATTTTTAGAATATCGAGATAAAAGTCAGCACTATGTTTTTCATGACAATAATTCTTTCTCCTATATATGAGAATATCATTTATCAGAATGAGAATCACCAGAAAAATGCTATTTCAAACTGTTGCTATTTGTGTAATATGAATAATAGTGTTATTTACATGGGAGTTTGGTGCCAATGTTTTGACCAAGTTTACATAGACATATCTATGCCAAACATGGCTGGGTGCTGAAGATACTATTGTGGGGATATCAGCTTAAATTTAATGGAACTTAGAGCTACTTAAACATATCTCAGTGAGTCAAAAGGCTGAGCACTGGCGATGGAGACCCTCCAGGAGTCTATTTACATCTGTACTGAATTATCTCTTTAAGAAAAATTCATCCTAAGGGAAGCTAATGGGGACCCTGAGTATGTTCTAGACCAGTGGTCAGCATCAGGAGGAAGAGGAGAACTTCTGGAGAAAGCAGTGTCTGTCATGGCTCAGCTTGCTTACCTGGACTTTTGCCTGAGCCCACGGGGTAGAAGAGAGACAAAGAACCTGGCTCAGCTCTGCATCCTTGCTGGACAGAGCGTGACATCCGCTGGCAACAGAAAAGTTTGCCAGCCCTGGCAGCACTGCCCCTGCTGGGTGTTAGTGAATACATCTGGGCTGGTGGCCACAGCACGGTAAGAAGTAGCATGAGCAAGACAGGCCAGCAGTGGAGGAGCAGAACTGTCAACAGCTAGTGCCTTCACTTGGCTGATTCAGAGGTTATAACCATGGGAGAACGAGGACAGAGCAGAAATGTTAGAGAAAATGGTGTATATAACATAGCAGCTAAATGTGCTATGTGCATGGGACACACACCTGCAAATCCTAGATAAAACTGGAGGACTTTAAAAGGGCCTAGAGGAACCCAAACAGTGAGTGGTATAGAGAAAACTGCGGGATGCAGCACAGACTATAGAAACAGACTGTCTGGGTTTAAATCCTGCCTCCACTGCTTGTCAGCTACTTCAGCAACTTAATTTCTCAGTTTCTTCATTAGTAGCGTTTGCCTACCTCATCGGGCTGTTATGAGGAGGATGAAATAAAATCTTTCTCTCTGCACAGGAAACTGTTTCACAATTTTGCCTCATTAAGACTGTGCTAGAGCCAACTGTGCTAGTGAATCAGAATTTGAAATTTTCATGATCAGTATCCCTTCATAAACACACATTATTTTTCTTCAAGCTGCTTTACTTAAATTTACTTTAATTTGAGCATTGCAAGGACTTTGATTAAAAGGTAGGTCTAAAATAAAGGCTTTGTTTTCAATAACTCCTTTTACTTCTGTTTTTTCATTAACATGTCTTTCGCTTCTCACTAAGTATTTTGGTAAGGATAAGGAAATTATAATTATCTACATGTATACCCTTGTCTATATCCCTATCTGCATTCATATCCATATCTCTGTCACTCTTCTGTCTCTGTCTAGTCACACCGTGATAAATTGCTGGCAAGACGATTGCAGCAATTCTCCTACACGAGAATGGCAAGATGAGAGACACAGTACCTTTTCCACTCTACCATGTTGCTATAGTGCCTGTCAGCTGGGTTTATGCCATTGTGGATAGTGATGAACAATTTCAAGGCCCGTCTGGACACCAACATCAGCCAAATTTGTCAGGGCAGTTTTTTCTGCCCAGAGCAACAAATCCTGAGTTTTCTCTTCATTATACCACTGAAAGAGGTTTCTATAATTGATAGATTTGATTATTATATTTGAATCACTTTTTCTTCAATTATTTAGATAACACATGCTTACGAACTGCTAACAATGAGCATTTTTTCATGGTGTGAAATGACAAAGTTAAAAAGAATTTTTTTAAAGATGTGAAATTTGGGGTAATGTAAGTTTATATAGTCAAAAATAGGAAGGACTTTGTACAATAAAAGACCAAGCAATATACTTTATCAGTTACAGCTTAATTACCCAGCAATATCTGTTGAAATTCTTTGGAGCTTACCTAATAACTACGTTTTCATGACCTACGGAAATGCTGAAGACTTTGGTACAGTCACCTAAAATGCTTTTCAAAGATTTATTGTTCGTTGCAAATTACACAGAATATTTTAGAGAATGCAATTAGATGTGTGCTTATAAGCATTTTAATCATACCACAAGTATTTTTTATATTTAATAATAAAATTGATTTATGTATTTGTTTAAAATGTAAACAGATAAAAAATCAAAATTACAGTGGTAGAAAAATATGTAGTAATACAATGAATTTCAGAAAAAATTTTTTTAAAGAAAATTAATATTTATGAGTTAATATTTAACATTTTGCTAGAAAATTGGCAATTTCACAGGGATTATTTTGTGGTCTTGGCTATTTATTCTCTGTACTACCTTTGGAAAAGTAAAGGCACTTCTTGAAGTAAGAAAAAGGAGTTGGTTTTATTTCAAATAGCAGAGTTCTTATATTTGTAAATAAGCAATTATGGCTCAGGTTGGATGTTATTTTTAAATTCTTAATTTTGTTACAGGTAGATGTTGGCTGAGACACAAAAATGTCAATTTAAATTTCCTGAGAAATGACAGATTGTTGTTCAAAAATATATCTTTTTTTTATTACGATGGCTCCAAATCTATTTTGAATGTTCATTTACTTGAATTTTTAAAAAGATGATGTGACTTGACAGTAAGTTTTAAGAGGATAAAATAGTTTTATGTTTAAAAACAATATGGTCAATTAAAATAACTTACCAGCAAAACATATAACTATTCAGAATTAAAATTTTCATAAAGCAAGCAGATCACTTTCCCTATCAGATTCTTCTTAAAGACTAATGAAATTTATAAAATAAAAAGAACGCCAATTATACCTGTCTGTACTAAAGGAAACAAGTTCAACAAATGCTCTAAATATAGTATTCACTTAACCTAACATTAACGTGGCCCAAAGTTTGGTGTGACATCCACCTTGAGGCCCTTGTAAATTTTGTCACCTTGGACTGTATCACAACTGATTGTTTTGTCAACACATATAAATCAGACAGTTCTGAATAAATCCAGACTCCTTAAAAGTCCCAAGATAACTTAATGAAATAAATACATCACATTCGGCTTTACAGATGAGGCAAAGAGCATTGTTTCTATAGAAAGGAGAATCTGATCACTTCTGGAGGAGAAAAGAAAGATGGAATAGAAAATAAAATTGCTAATAAAGGGGGGGAAAGCCACTTATACTAGCTTACTTTTTAAAAAGAAGCCAGCTGAGAAAATAGACAGTCTAGAAACATGGTGAACTAGTGTGCTGAAAGGGGGATGCTGGAATATGTGATTCTCCCTCTTCTCTGGTTGTAACCTAGTCTGGTTAGTTACACTTGAAGGCCACTCTTAACAAAAGCCCAAATTTTGCTGTATATTTGTATATTTGCATACTAGGCTCATTCACATATTGCTTTTGTCTTTTTTATAAGAACAGTTTATGTTCATTACTGAAAAAAAAGAAAGAAAACAATTGTAGACAAGCAAAAGGAGAAATAGAAACGACATCTATGATACTACTTACTCACAGACCAACATCTTCAATTTGGTGCACTCACTTCTAATGCCTATTCTTTTACTCTTCCATAAAAGTCCTTTATTTTCAAAATGCAGATATAGATATTCATTTTACATAAATATAATCATATCAAGAAAAAAATTTTGTAAATTTTTTTTTCATCTAATGATTATGTAAAGGCATCAGAATGTTGACAGAGACATGTATTTGGAGGAAACAACTATTAATATTTTTTTTCTTTATATGGCACAAAAAAGTTAACCTTTTTATAGCCATTCTCAAAATTTCAACAGCTAAAGCAGATTTTGCTATTTTACCTATTTGCATATTTCCATTAATGGCAAAAGGTTGGGTTATATTTCCAAATATTCTTGTACATAATTTTCTTAATGTAGATCTCATCATTCTCAATGTAGTTTTTATTCCATGAATATATAAAACTTCTATGTAGTATGCCAAAGTTCAAAAAAAGCAAAACAAAATCAATTTTCCAAGGGTGAGATAAAGTCTGAGGTTAGCAGTTTTGGATGGCTGGGCAAGCCCAAACGCTCAATTTCTGTTCATGTAAGCCTTTTTGGTGTGGGTGTTTTCCTTGATTTCTATTTTCTTAAGCTATCAACCTAATTAGTTTGTTGGCTCCCCCTTCTCATAAACGTTGGATGCAGAAGGTTGGGAAGGGGTCACAGAGTGCCAACATCAGAGACAGTGGCTGAGCAAAACAAGGCTCCCCGGAAATTATAACTTGATAAAGAAAAAGAAAAATTGGGAGTGGGGATTCAGTAATTCATTCAAATAACTAAAATAATCTCACACCTTCTAACATCGACACACTTGTAAATTAGTCTAGGTAGCGTATACTTTTATTTAAAATAATAAAGATGTATTCTGGAATGCATTTAATGGAGTTTGCCCAAAGTTAGCCCAAAGAGCAAATATTTAAAGAATAATCACTATGCTAGATTAACATTTCAAAGCTTTGCTCTACTTAATTACATGGGTGTTCTGTGATCTCACCTTAAGCATTTCCTCAAAATGAGCCTTTTGCCCTCTGCCTCCATACATAATTTTTTTCTCTTCCTTTCCTTTTTTTATTCCTTTTGACTACCATACTAAGTCTTTCCTTTTTTCACTTCTGAACTCATAGGATTTCTCTTTACTTCTTCATCAGTCACTTTGTCATCTATTCCCAATCACGTGGCTTCTTATCAGTCCACTCCACTGAGAAACCAGCACAGTTGAAGACCACAAACAATTTCTTGGTTAGATTCAATGGACTTTTACTCTCAGGTCTCATGCTTTGAATTTTCTGCTACAACCGACATTTCGATACCAAGTTTTTCTTAACATTCTCTTCCCTTGATGCCAGGAGTTAGAAACTGGAGGCCTAAATTGTTAAGCCCAAATTGTTTTTTCTTGTTTTTTATCTCGTGCGGGGTTGAGGGGAAGGAGTCAGCAGGCTGCTCTAGCAAAAGTTGTATTTATTCATTTCAGGAACTCAAAAGTTCACATGATCCTCACCTGCCACTTCACACATCACTGCTGGACCACAGAGATATGCAAGTATAACTGAGGCACCACACTGTCATGATTCTCCACTTACATCTTTTTCTCTGTTTCCCACTCCTCTTCCCAAATACAATTTGCTAGCCATCTAGTTCTTTTCATATCTATATATTTATCATCAACTTTATCATTCATTCTAGTAATGTCAAGTATTCTGTCTGTGTAATGGCCTTAACTTTGACATTTTTCTGCCTTAACTTTGCTGTTGAAATTCGATTACAAATTGTCAACTGCTTTCTAAACATTTCCATTCCAACGTTTAATCATCCTCAAACTCAACATGTGTAAAAGCAAGTCTACATTTTTCTACAATATACTATGTTTTCCTTCTAACTTCTATATTTTTATTGGAGGCGTTATTGTTCTTGCAGTTGTTCAAATTGAGGCTCTGTCTTCTTTCACATCTTCTTTGCTTATTCGTCAATGCTTCATTGGTTACTAAATTTGATGAATAAGTAAATGAAGCGTTAAAGCAATAGTCTGAGGCCATCCAGCTGGTTGGTGACAATGTTCTTGCATAAAATTTAAGTTTCTTAATGGTCAGATTTAGTATTTTTTTTTTCTCTGAATTAGGCTGCCTTACATTGAGAAAATTTACTACATTTATGAAAAGATTTTCAACCCAAGAAAATTTAGTAAGCAATATTTTCCCAAATATCAACATAAATTTAGGATTCTAAAAGAGTTAATACAACTGACAAAAAATGAGCATTAAACTAAAAAGCTTTATATTCACCATTGGATTTACAAAGGAAAGATAAATTTTATTTTAAAAAAATAGTTCTGAAAAAATTTGATTTGTGTCTAAAGAGACTCAAAGGATGTAATGATGATGAGGATAATGACTCTAGCTAGCATTTCTCGATATTAGATGTCATTTAATCTTTATAGCAACCCCAAGAGGTATATCTGTACTATTGTTATCACTGTTTTGTTGCCAGGGAAATGGAGGTTTATAGACATTAACTTGTACAAGGTCACATAATTAAAAGGTTTGGAATTAAAGGCGGGGAGGGAAGTACTACAGAGTCTGGAATATTTCCAAACTCTGTAAGTTACCACTATAATATATATGTTTTAAACAGACTAAGAAAGTCAGCACAGTATAGGGAGTAGTGGGCTAAAATAATGAATTTTCACACTTGGGTTCTATTCCATCTGATAGTCCCTTATGCACTCTGGGCCTCTGTTTCCATATTTATAAAAAAAAAAAAAAAAAAAGAATTGGCTAGATCTCTATAGTTACTCCTATCAGAAGAAATTTCTGTTATTTATAGTAATAATAATAATACCTATCATTTTATTGAGCATTTTACCCTTTCCAAACATTGTGTGCCTCCTTTTCATTATCTCATTCAATCCTCACAACAACCTTACATGTTGTGTATTAATATAAGTACTATCCTACTATTTAGGGAAACAAAGCCTAAAGGAATTAAATAACTTCCCGAATGGCACTCACCAGTAAGTGGTTTCCATCGATACTGAGGCTCCATACGAGCATCCAATTTATGTCTCCTTTCGTAACCTGGTCACATTCGATTTCTCCAGCCCCTTCACCTTACTCCAACTTAGGCATGGCCATGTAAATCACTCTGGTCAGTGAAATGTGGACGTAAGTGATATGTATGATTCTGAACAAAAGTCTGAGGAGTCGGTGTGAAATTTGCCACAGCTCTTTTTTCCACCTGCCATCAGTGTTTTAGATGTGGGTGTCAGCTCTGTCAGCTTGAGTTTTGGAGTGAGGACAATACAGACAAGGAATCCCAGTCAAGCCACATCGGGCAGAAGTGTGAGCGAAATATAAATCTTTGTCTATCTTGTGGTTGTTTATCACGGCAGTCACTGATTCTAAAACCCACAAGCGTACCCACCATTACGGGCTGAATTCTGTCCGTCCCCCGCCAAGTTCATATGTTGAAGCCTGTGAGTGTATTTGGAAATGAGGCCTAAAATAATTATTGTTAATTTTTAATGATTAAGTTAAAATGAGGCCATTACGGTGGGCCCTAATCCAATCTGACTGGTGTCCTTATAAGAAGAGGAAGTTTGAACACACAAAGAGACACTGGGGACGCTACTGCACAGAGGAAAGTCCACGTGAGGACACAGTAAGAAGACAGCCACTTACCTGCTGGCTGAGGAGAGAGGCCTCAGGAGAAACCAAACCTGCTGACACTTTGACTGTGGACTTTTATCCTCCAAAACTGTAAGAAAATAGATTTCTGTTGTTTAAGACGCCCAGCCTGTGGTATTTTGTTATGGTAGTCTTAGCGAGCTAACACAAGACCTGTGCTCCATTTTCTCCTAGAAAGATAGTGCTTACTAATTGCTGAGTCATAGAGACTCTAAGAGGTAAAACATCATAACGAAACATTTTGAAGTTAATTCGCACTGCAATCTATAGAGTTTTCCATATGCTTTTCTTTAAAATAAAAAGCATTATACCTAGAAGCTATGCAAAGCATTGTTAATGTTATCTTTTATTAGATATTGTTACCAGGCCTGCATATGAGTCCTGAAGTCTAAAAATGTATTTTTTCTAATTTCAGGGGTATTTGGGCATCGCGCTTTGCTGAAAATCTAATTAATGCAGTTAGCATCCATGTAATGTAAAATTTAGTAAGCAACAAAAGACTCTTATAGTTATGATTACTATAGCACTGAATACCATAATTCCCTGCTGTTCTAAATTTGGAACATATATGTCTTAAGATAAAATAACACTTTTAAAGGGATCTATAATATTTTCACATCAATAATAACTAAAGAAAATTAAAAACATAATAGTTTCAACATTTAGAACAATTTCTTTGAATACATGATAATTCTCCAGATCTTCAGAAACTTACATGATTAGAGCTAGACATTCTCTAGATTCTACTCTCTGGAAGGCATAGTTTTCTGTCCTTATGGAGTGCTTTGAGCATAATCAGGTGGGCACTACAAGAAATGTAAAGGATAATAAGCATTTTAAGACAGCCCCTATGAGCTTTGCCTCCAGTGTTCCTTCAATGATTCCGTTATATTATACAGCAAAAAGAATTTTGCAGATGTGACTGTGATTACTAATTGTTATAGGTTGAATTGTGTCCTTTAAAAAGATGCTGAAGTCCTCACCCCCAGTATCTGTGAATGTGACCTCATTTGGAAATAGGGTCTTTGAAGATCATCAAGGTAAGATGAGGTCCTTAGGGTGGGACCTAATCCAATGTGACTTGTGTTCTTATTAAAAGGGGTAAATGTGAACAGAGGCAGAGACTCATGAAGGAAAGATGATGTGAAGACAGAGAAAATGCCTCTATAAGCCAAGTTATTCCTGAAGCTACCAGCAGCTGGGGGAATGGCATGGAACAGATTCTCCCTCGCAGCCCTTGGAAGAATTCAACCCCACTGATGCTTCGAGTTTGTACTTCTAGCTTTCAGAACTGGGAAACAATACTTTTCTGTTGTGTAAATCACCTAGTTTCTGGTTCTTTGCTACGCTAGCCCTAGCAAATTAATGCACTATGCATTTGAATTTGTATCAAACAAAAGGAAGATTATTAAGATGGATGTAATCTAATCACACGAACTCTTTAAAAGCGAGAGTTTTCTTCAGCAAAAGAGAAAAAACCTGGGAGACTCCGAGCATAAGACGGATTTGATGCACTATTACAGCCTCTGAGATGGAGGGGGCCACGTGGCAAGTAACTGAGGGAAGCCTGCAGGTGCTGAGAGCAGTCGGGCTGACAGCAGGCAAAAAAAAAAAAAAGGGAAATTCAGTCCAGCGACTTGTAAGAAACCAAATTCTGCCAACAACCTGAATAAGCCTGTAAATGGGTTCTTCCCCAGAGCCTGCAGATATAAGAGCTGAGCCCAGACAACACTTTGATTTTGGCCTTTGATTCCCTGAGCAAGAGAACGCAGCTGAGCCCATCCAGACTTCTAACCTATAAACTATGAGATAAGATGTGGATATTGTTTGAAGCTGCAGTTTGGGGTAATTCACTGTGCAGCCATAGAGCAAACATGCCACAGCTAGCAAATATTGAGTGCTTTCTTCACCAGGCACTATTGTAAGTGTTTTATATTAAAAAGAAAAAAAAAATCACAGTATTGCACAGAACCATTATTGTCCCACTGCATTAAAGATAAATTCACAGGGGGAAATTATGTAACATCTGAGGAACAATCAATGGAACCCTCTATTCAATAGAAAGTAGAACCAGTGGAACAGACAGAATGGGAATTTTAAATAAGTATAATAAATTTCTTCATAAAGATAAGAAATAATGTCGAGAACATAAAGCAGGAACAAGCAATTATGAAAAAGAACCACTTAGCAATGTTGAATATCGAAATAATATACAACCTTTGAAATAAAGCATAGTAATGGCAAAAGAAATCAAGTTTTCCGGCCCAAGAGCCTTGGCACTACTTACAGTCCCCATAAGAGTGAATTGTCAGATGCATGGAAGTAACTTGTCAGAAAATTTTGAAATGCTATAAAAGAGACCAGAAAAAATACTTTGGAGGAGTATAAAATGAATTTTTTAAACAAGAGTATCTCTTAAGAATAAAAATTCTTAAAATAGGAATTAGGGAGCATATTTAATTTATTCTCTCCCCACCCCCCAGATATTCCACTGTATTATAGATACTAAATAAGCCTATGAGGTATGTGGGAAAATTCCCAGCAACACTTTAAAATAGCTTTGTTCACAAACAAGCCTGATTTCACCTCAATTACTATGTGAACTTGTGATTGCCACACCTCAGGAATAATATAACAGAGATAGGAAAGTCAAAGGAAGGAAAATAAAATAATCAATCGGGTTGAAAGGGTCATCCAAGAACATAGCCTGGTAAATTTGAGACTGTTCATTCTCGAGCCATTTCCAGACTCTGCTGTCCTTCTTTCCACACAGCTCCTGTCCTAGGACTAGTCCTGCGGGTCGGCGGGTGGGAATGCTGGCTTAACTCCTCTTCGACTGATTTTCCTCCGGCTGAAGGACGGACCGTCCAGGCTTCAGGACAAGACAAAGAGTGCTTAGGGACATGTCCCAGGGCCACTGTGACCTGGGAGACAAAGAACGGAGAGCCAACAGAAAGTCAAAGTCAAAGCTAGGAGCTTGTTAAGAAGCAAGCCAGCTCAGAGGCACAAAGTCGAAATGCGGGCGACTGGTGAACAAGGAAGGCTAAAATAAAGTGACAGGAGAATCCAGTAGGAAGTGGTGTGGAGGATGTCCCTCGATGGAGTGCACACCTCCGTTCAGCCTTCCCTACAGACTTGTTCAGAGGCGTTTAGATGATGAGAGTGACCTGCAGTTTGGACCCTGAACCAAAACTCAGTGGTTTCAACGTTACTTCTCGTGATAGATTTTTCTGATATTGACTCTAAACCTGCCTAGAAAAGAAAGTTATCTCTTATTCTTATATTTTAAATCACGATGCTCCACCAGACTTATTCGGAAGTTTAAGACCATTTGCCACACTCTTGGGACACCATGCTTACCTGTTCCTGCCCAGCTGGATGGGACTCTTATCTTCCTCTGCAGTCAGTAGGCCACCTCATCCTGTTGCAGTTGACTGGGATGTGCTAAAGACCAGAAATGCGACAAGAACATTCAAGGACAGGAGAGGGCATTATCACAATCTACAAACACAAATAGCATGAGTAACAGGCATTGTTTGTCACATTCTGAATGCAAACACTCTTAGAATCTTAAAAGTGATTATCTAGATCAAATAAAGTACTATTTTTTACTTAAAGTAATTATATAAAAACTACTGGTAGAAATTTTATCAGAGCCAGTGGCAATGGCTCATTATAAAAAATAATTTATGAAGGATCTGAGAAAACCAGTGTACTCAATCTCCATAATAGATTACTAAATGGAATTAGGATTTCTTAGTATTATGTGAGGTTAATGTCCTGACGGACAACTGTATTTGGACTTATGTTGACCTTGTTTTGGAGAGGCAGGGTGTCTTAACACTTATTTTCCCTTCCTAAGAGCCCCCTCTTTTCTCTGGGGTAATTATTTCTCCCAGGTATAAGCAGTCTTGGTGCTGCTGTGTTCAAGATTTCTGCCTTCCCCTCTCCAAGGAGCATGTAATTCCAACTGAGCTAATAGGAATCTTTCTCCTGGAACTTTGAATTACAAAGCAAATTGAATTAAAATGATGACAACTTTTGAAGCTTTTTATTCTAAAGTAGAGCCCAGAGTATGTTCTGCTGCCTAGATATCTAGGGACTATTCAAAGTCCTGTCTTGGTTCTTCATCTGGTCCTACCTAGCTCTCTAGCTTCCCATCACTCTGTGAGTTACCTGCTATGATAATCTTACAGGTTCTTGTTAATTACAATACCAAAATCTCAGTAGATATGCCCTCTGCACTCTGTTAAGGCACAGCTACATGAATTACTAAGTTTGGAATCCAACAAACCTGAGAACTGATGTCTGCCCTTCCACTAACTTGTCCTGTGATTCTGAAAAACTTGCTTAGCTTCATTGAGCCTTAGTTTCCTTACTGTAGAATAAGGAGCAAAACCTTCATTCTGGGTTGTTGGAATTATGTGAGCATTTCTGCGAAAGTTCCTAGTATACGTAGAAAGAAAGCCTGTGGATTTCCATGTCAAAGGGGTCCATTAATAATGAAAAATTGGACGTTGGTGATTTGGACAATGGTGACAAGATGGAATATTGGGCAATCGTTTAAAATCAAAGGTTCTGTACAGAAAGTTACACTTAATATAATCAAAATACATTTCCCTCTATTACAGTGCTAGTTAGAGAACAGAATTAGTCATTCACAGGTACATTAATTCTGACAACATATTTTTCTTTGTTGGCAATAAAGGTGATAGAAAATTTCCCATATGAATATTTACAAAGAGCTTGTTCTGGAATTATGTCTGCATACTTATTACTTCATTTCTTGGCAGATTTAAACTGCATCTGTTTACAATAAAATGAAAATCATTTACTGCTTTTTGCAATGTTACTTTCATTCCGAAATAAGGAATAGACAGCACCAGTTTACTGAAGACAGAGATTTTGTCCTGGGAAGTAACAACAGACAGAACTGGCCTTTTCCAGAAACAACTAGAACCGTGACTGAAGGATTTTACTTTCTCTGCATTTTCAATGCTTTGTGTTAGCTAATACGCTGCAGAGGTTTCATACTCTACATGAATTCTTGGCAGAAACAAGGGAAGTAGGTTGACTTACTCTTCTGAAACTGAAGATTAAAAAGTTTTGCATTGGCACAACAGTATATTTTTAAAATAAAAAAACAATAAAGAAAACATCCTATAATGTGCTTCACTCCATGCTAGACAATTTATAGCAGTGCGTCTAAGGAAACCCAGTTGTCATTGCCCCATGCCCACTTCTACCCTGTCAAGAAGCAAAACATTAGCCTTCTTTACCTATGAGCAACCTGGACTGAGTGAGACCACTCATTTACAGAAATCTGTGTAAACTGAATATTCCATGGGTCCTAGCCAGAGGAGAAAAATGCTGAAACAACGACTACTTTGAGGCAACATTTTTCAAAGTGTCATATGGGATCATTCTTCAACCAAATCATCTTGAGATTGTAAAAAACATGTATGTGTTTGAGATTCACCCTTGAATCAAGGTGAGACCTTAGGAGACTCTTCAGCTGAGCTGATGTTTAAGAAACACTGACCTGGGGGCCTCAAAAATCTAATTCTTGCTGATCCAATTTACCTTCCAGTCAAGAACAGAAAACTAGAAGAAAATGCACTTCATGAACAATTACAGATTCTGTTTTATGATAGCTAACACAAGAAAGAGAGAGAATTCTGGACAAATAGAAAATGTGGGAGAGATTCTTAATGGCAAAGATGTTATGTTTTACCCTAATACCACATCTCTCTAAACTAACAATCATTAACCGGCCACTGGAATTCAGCATGGGCCATTTTCCCTCCACAAATATTATTGGCCAGCACAGCGATTTTTGAAATTTAAGTTATTAGCCAGCATTTTAAAATTGGGATTATAACATAAAAATCAAGATATCTAGTCCTTTCTGAAAAATCGGATTGGCAATAATCGGCTGTCACTGAGTGGCAGCCACCCTCACTTTAGACATGGACTTGGAGTGCATTTTGCGACACCTCCCACGTTGTCTTTCACCCAACCAACCAAGGTGCCAGCTGACATTCATCCTTTAGCTTCTTCTGGTGTTTTTGTCGCTGTTCAATTAAGAAGAAAGCTAAATGTTTTCACTTTGAGGGTTGTCAATCATTACCTTCCTGGCTCTGATGACTGGAACCATTGAGTTTGAAAACTCTCCAGCAGTGATGATGGAAACCCCGATCCCAGTAGACTCGACCCTACTGTTGGCAAAATCTAGGAACCATATCTGGAGGAGGATGTGAGGTCAAGAAAGGCTTTTTTTCTTTTTTAAATGATAAGAGAAAATAACATCAGTATGCTGATGGAAATTACCTTATTGAGAGGAAAAATTTGATGATACAGGAAAAAGGAGTCAATTACTGGAGAGATATTTTTAAGATGAGAGTTGAACTTGGAGATTTTGGACTTAGAGCACAGGTAGTTCATTCAAGGTGAAGAGAGAAAGATTATGGGTGGAGAACAGAGAGGTTGGTAGATGTTGGAATGGGAACAATTTGATTGCCTTAATTTTTCCAGTGAAGTCAGAACCAAGTTTATCACCTGGAATTGTGGACATGGCAGCAAATATTGGACGACCGGGGAGAGAAAAAGAGGAGAAGAGAATTGTCTAGGAAAGTGAAAGCGTGACTAGATTACCAAATGTAATAGGGTTGCTCAGACGTTTCCTTCTTGTTTTGTAATAAGTAGATTTATTTTTATAAGTGTATCTCTGAAAACTAGGTTAGCTGAACTTTATAAATATTTAGTACCCCGACCACTTTTAATTTATAAACATTTTGTAATTTTCCTTAATTCATTTTAAAAAATATGTTTCCAAGTTTTTCAAAGATATAGTTTTGTTAGATCATTTTGGTTTTGGATATCTTTTTGTTATTGATTTTAACATTATTGCATGATGCCAGTGAAAATTTATTATATTTTCTGCTTTTGGAACTTTGTCGAGATTTCCTTTGTGGCCCAATACAGAGTCAAGGTTTAAAATGTTCAAGATATAGTTGAAAAAATATATATACTAACTTATTGTGATATACTAATATAGATTTTTGTGTTAAAATCTATATTGCTCTTAGGTCAAAATTTTTAAGTTTAGTATTTAAAAATATTTTTAATTTAGTATTCAAATTTTTAAACATTGCTTTTTTTTTAGTTTACTTGGTCTATCGATTCTGAGGGAAGTGTGTGTATAACTGTGGATTTGTTCGGTTATCCTTGTATTTCCATCAGCTTTTGCTTTATTTCAATACTGTGCATTTAAAGGCATAAAATACCATGACTGTTTTATTTTTGGGGAATGATTATTATAAAATCTTGCTTCTATCCTTTTAATGCTTTTAACTTTGATTCTATTTGGTATATTAGGACTATTTCTATAACTTTTTTATTATTGTTATTATTACATCCACCTGATATATCTTTTGTCAATCTTTATTATCTCTTTTTCAGAGTTATTTTATTGTGACAGTGTCTTATTACTCTAAGAGTGTTTCTCTTTTAATGTCACTGATTATTAATAGTTCTGGATTTTGATAACCATTTTGCTTTCTCATTACTATTTTTTTATTTTTTCCTCTTTACATCTTTTTGTTAGATAGACTTAGTTGTTTTTTATTTCATATATATTCCATATTTAAAATGTGCACATACACTACATCTATTCTTCTGATGGTTAACCTTACTTACAAAACATTTTAATTTGATTTTTGTCCAAGTTTACTTTGGCCCAGTTACCTAACCCCTTTGAGCCTCGATTCCTTAATCTGTAAAACTAGAAGAAGAGTATTTTCTCTGACATTAGGTACTACTGCTACCCTGTATGCTGGAGCCTGAGCCACTGTAATCTCTCACTAGAATATTGCGAAAGCTCCTGAATGCCCACCCGGCTTCACTGCTGCCCCGCTCCAGTCCACATCCAGCCCCTCAGTCATCAGATCAGGTCACTCTCCATGACTCTGAGTGGTTTCTTCATTTCATTCAAAGTAAAAGCCCCAGTCTTAACCAGATCTGGTCCCTCGGTGCCTCTCTGCCCTCCTACCCTAGTACTCTCCCCACACTCAGGGCGCAGCAGCCACACAGGCCCCCATGGTACCCCTCAGTCACACAAGGAGGCTTCTACCTCAGGCACCTTGGCACTGGTTCTACACCCTGCCTGGGGTGCTCTTCTCCAGGTACCCACGGGGCTATTTTTTACTAGAATGTCACCCTCCTAGTCAGGCCTCTCTTTGACATTCCATCAAAAATTTCAGCTTTCCTCTGATACTTCTGCATCTTCCTCTTAGCAGTTATCACTAGCTAACATGCTGTATGTTTTATTTATGTTAGCTGTTGCCTGTTTCTACAACTAGAATGGAAGTTCCATGAGGATGGAGATATTTTAAAAATTTGGATTGTCAGTATGTTAGACCCAAGGACTATTTCTGGCCCATAGTAGATGCTCAATGCATATTAGTTAAAAATAGTGTTTGTAAAGCAAAAGCAGTAAAAAATGCAGCTTCAGAAACCAGACTCCATAGATTCCAATCTAGTTCCAATATTTACTAGGCATTTAATCTTGGGTAAGTTCCTTAACCTCTTGGGCTTCAGCTTTATCATCTTTAATATGGAACTGATACTAGGACCTATGCATAGAATTGTTGGAAAGATTAAATGAGATAATACTAGTAAAATGTTTAGAACAATGACTGGCACATAGTAAGCCTTCAATAAGAGATAGTGATTGTGATTGACACATCTAGCACTTAGTAGGTGTTTAGTTTAATAATAGTTGCAATCATTATTAAACTCAACCTGAAAATCCGGAGGCCTCAGAGAATGAGCAGGTTTAAGAGGTGAAGAATGAAGTTTTATAACTAGAACTAAAAAAGCCAATCTTGTGAGCCAACAGGAATCTGTAGCTAAGCTGACCATCTCTAATTCAACTATGCTTGTGCAGCCTGTGCTAATACCATCTAACTCCAAACAGCTGATTAAGCACGATATGATTGAAGAAGAAATGGCACCGATAGGACAAGGGTGCAGGTTGCAGTCACAAAGTTGGTTAACAGAGTGGAGCACAAACACCTTCTGTCTGAGTCTCCTGAGCAGTCTTGTCACAGCTGAATGAGGAGGCAGGCACAGGATATTATTAACTGTCCCATAAGCAGAGGCCCATAAAAGCAAAGTTGTCCTGTATCAGCAAATTCCATTGCAGACATATTATCCAGCAACAGAGCTGAAAGCAAAGAAGCTATGAAATCCATGATTCCTAAACAATGAGATGAGGACAGTGCCTTCCCTTCATCTGACTACTTCCCCTTCTGATGTTGAGTTTGTAGATTTTGGAGGGTTCATGTAGATAATTACTGTTCTTAAATTACATGAGCCATTAGGTAATCTAAAGGAACTATAGGCCTTTTTGTTATTCTGTGATCGTACTTATAAAATGATAGCTTAATAATGGAAAAATCTTTAAATGAATTTGTTTTTCGAATAACCAGCTATACTGACCTACTCTTCACTAGTTAAACTGACTACTGGGATATTGTAGAGATACAATATATATATATACATACAGAGTTATGTAGAAGAAAAGAAAAAAAAGCCATGGCCACTTAGCACTGGAACCTCTGCACAAATGCTACCACAGAGGTGCCCTGCCTCACCACCCAGGGATCCCCTGCCCTTCCCAAGGAGGGCATCTTTGAGTTCAATCTTGCTCCTAGGTGGGAAGTAAACTGTAGTTCAACATTCAGCATCAGTGAATCTTAGAGCCAGACTGACCTGGTACCTTTTTTCTAACTGCCGAGTTCTGCTTTGTTCCCTCATGGAGTAATTTACTCAGAGGCTGCTTCTCTGAAGGCAGAGCTCCTACTTGGATGACAGCTTCTCTCTGTTCTCCACAGAAATCACAGCCCACCCCCGACCCCTAAAGGAGATTGTCTGTTCATGAGAATCTCTGAATTTAGAAATTTCGAGATGCCCCAAGGATGTGTTCCAGCCATCAGTGGGACACTGCATTCCTTTCTACCAAGCTTCTCTGATGCTGACAATCTGCCTAGATCCACCCTCAGACCCTTGTCCTCTCTTTATAGAGCCTGCAGCCCTTCCCTCCAGCTTCACTCCAATGGGAGGTCTGGGCCTGGGTCTGGCACCTTCCAATCCATCTGATCCGCAGTAGGTACTTTTATATGCATTCCCTAATTTTATACATACAACTCTGTGATGCAGGTGTTCAAATTCTTATTACCATCCCCACTTTAGAGTTCAGGAAATTGAGGCTCAGAGAGATTAAGTGTCTTGCCCATCTAAAGCCAGACACTGAGTAAAGTCTTTTCTCGAAACCAGATCTTACATCCATACAATAGAATATTATTCATCCACTAAAAGTTATAAAGTGCTGATACATGCTACAATGTGATTGAACCTGGAAAACAATATGCTAAGTGAAAGAATCCAGACCAAAAAAGTCACATATCGTATAATTTCATTTACATGAAATATCCAGATAAAGTAAATCCATAGAGAAAGAACATTGCTTGCTGGCTGCCAGGGAAACTGCTTTCTTTGGGGTGATGAAATAGTTTGAAACTATATAGATATGATGTTTGCACGATATGGTGAATACATTAAACAACTTTGAACTATTCACTTCAAAAAGGTTAATTTTATGTTGTATGAATTTCACCTCAATTAAGAAAAAAAAAAAAAGCCAGGTCTTCTGATTTCCAGAGCCTGAACTTCTTTCAGTGATTACTTGTTTACTAAGAGTGAAAATACAAAGTAAATAAATAAATAAATAAATAATGCAGGCTTCCCCTGCTGTCTGAAAGTAAAACATTTTTGTGAAAGTTTTCATAAACAGAAATGATGTAAAGCAGTGTCCTCCGCTTTCCAAAGTTTGCATTACACCACTTGGCTTTTACGAAAGGCCTGTATTAGTACTGTTTTCACTAATCAGAAAAAATCTTAAGAGGATTTTTGCTTTCACGAAAAAAACCTGTTACTATACTAACGTAGGTCTTTCGTAAAAGCAAAGTGGTATAAAGTGAACTTTCAGAAAGCAGGGGATACCTGTAGTCTATTACATTTTTAAGTTAGATATAGAAAAGAAATTTATTACTTTAATATGTAAATCACCAAGAAAGAGTGTTTAAGTTTAAATACATTATTATAAAAGTACAACAAGTACATGAAAAAGCTCACACAGTATGGAGGATCCTGATCTCAATGATAACAGATTATGACTGCTCAGCCGCTCAGTCTCACATCCTAGAGATCAGCTTTAGTAGTTGTCTGTAGAAATGTCCAGAAGACTTTCTAAGCATATGTGTAAACTCACTGTCCTGACTTTGGATTTTTTTTTTAAATTAACATTAGCTTTGAGAGAATTTTATAAAAGAAAATATATCCAGCTCATGAATTCTAACAGCTGCATGATAATGCATTTTATAGACCTATCATAAATTTATTTACCTTCTCCCTCATCCTAATACTTAGTACTTTTCTTCTATGAGTGATTCTCCATTCTTATGTGTTATGTTTAAAAGCCATTTATAGGTCTAAGCAATAACAGTGATTTTCAAACTTTAGAGCAAGTGGAGATCACCTACGAAACAGTAAAAATGAGGATTTCTGAGACTCATCCCTAGAGAATCTGATTTGGTATGCTGGGAGTGTGTACAATATTTTTCAGTATTTAGTAAGCATCCCAGGTTATTCTGATGCAGATCCTACCGCGAATACTATTAAAGCAAAACGAGGAACCTCATTCATTCCAGCAAACCATGGTTGAGCTGTTTGTGTGCTGGGAGTGTCAACATTAATACAATAAGGCCTTTGTTCTGACAATGGAAAAGACAAGTAAACCAGCAATGTCACACCCTGAGGGACACGCAATAGAGGTGCATACAACCTGCTGAAGCTGTTGGGAAGGAAAGACTTATGGGCAGAGGTTGGGGGAAGCTTCATGAAAGAGGTTACAGCTGAGTATAACAGCGGTGGATTAATAGTTGGTAGAGGAAGGGTTTTTCAAGGAAATAGAACTTGAGGTGGGCTAGAGCCAAAGCTAGCGGACAGAATGAATATCATGTGCCTTATCAAAGAACTGAGAGAGAACAGAGTGATCACTGAAAGAGTCTACTGGAAAAAAAATAGATTTAAAAGGTTCTGAAGCTGGTGACACAAAGATCCATTTAAAGGTAATCACAAAATCATGCACATATGATAAAAAAAATTTTTTAATGTAACAATAATAGAAGAAAATGTGAAAGAACCTCATTACAATTTTTAGGTAAGGAAAATGCTTTTTATATATGAAAACTCAGAAGTCAAAAAAGAAAAGAATGGTAAATTACACAACATAAAAATAGAAAGTTCTGTGTATATAAAAAAATAAAGATCAAAATACAAACAATAAATTGGGGAAGATGCTTGCAACTAACATCACGAGGTCTAATGTCCTTACTTTCTGCGAATCAATGAAAATAGGCCAATGATCCATTAGAAACACTGACAAAGCATGAGTAAACAGTTCACAAACTATAAATGGTTTTTAAATACTCAAAAATGCTTAATCTCATTCATAATTAGAGCCAATACAAAATAATACTATACTAAAATACCATTTTCATCTATCAAATTATATTGCATTTTCAAAACTTTTAAAAAATTTATTCCAAATAAGTACAAGAAATTATAAGGGCATAAACTGATACAATGGTTGTCATGCAGATAAATGTAAAATCTAAATACTCCAGGTACAGGATGGGGATAAAGCATCTATACAATTGCCCATGTGGAAAAATATCTGAAGTCTGAGTTGACAAAACATGCAATAAAGCTAACGCTGAAAAACAAATTCTTAGTATGATATCATTTATTAAAAATTGTTTTAAGGTAACCGCAAAATTCAGTTTTATAATGTGATATGGTTACAAAAACAAAGTAAATGAAAATAAACAAAAGTATTTATTGGGGTTTTAGAGTGCCATAATAGAAATATGTGATCCAGTTTAAAGGAGATAAAGCTTCCTCATATGTAAATATAGAACAAGCTTTCAGTTCATACATAGCCGAATTTCAGTCCTTCCCATTGAATGATTAGGGTCAAGTAATTTAATCTCTGTGATCTTTCATTTTCTTATGGAAAATGAGATAACAATAACCCATTCTCAAAGTTTTAGAGTATTTAAAAGATAACATGCAAAGCACCTTAGCGTGGTGCCTGGCACAGAATCTGTGTTTAATTAATGGCGATTCTCTTCCCTTGCCCCTTCCTCTCTCCTAGCCCCCTCCCCTTTCCATCATAGCAGACCCAGACCATTTTCCCACTAGAGTATTATATTGGCTTGAGAAGTTGGTGGAGGGTACTTAATTACCAAGAGAGATAACGGGAGAGTCCTTAGCAGAGTTAAAGCTATGGAATTTAAAGGTGCTTGAACCAGCCCCAGCAGAGCTTGGGAACAAAGGTGAAATAGAAAGAGCTTGAGTTACAGGTAGAGAGAAGAGAAGAGGGACCAAGAATTGATTACAGAGAAGCAGTGCTGGGCAGGCAGACCGAGTCAGTAGCAGGCTGGGCCAGCTGCAGGAACTGGCAGGAAGTACTTACATCTGCAGCACATTTTCAGAAATGTTTCATTGGAAAATAGGGGAAAGGTAAGAGGCAGGTTGAAGTTTCTCCACTCAGAGTAGGAGCGATGGCCAAGACAGAATCAAGAAAATCAGAGTCCCAACAAGATCTATGCAGCTCAGAGGACCATGAGCTGGAGCCAAAGACCAAATTAGAGCAGTCCTCTTGCAGTGGACTATGGAGCTAATGAGAATATTCACCAGCTTTGTAGTTCAGCTGGCAGCACTGCCCTGAGGAGCCAAGAAAACTCAAAGTGAGACAGATAAGTGCCTCTCTAAGAATTTCCTAGCTGTGGAGAGCCAGGAATTGATTTTATAGGAGTCTCTTTAAAAATAAAATCAAAACTGCTTAGGAACATGAGAGAAGATTAGCAATTCCTTGTTCCGAGTCAATCCTATGAAATGACTTCCATAACTTATATGTATTAGTCAGAGTTCTTCAGAGGAACAGAATATATAAATAGATTAGATAGATATAGATATAGAGATAGAGATAAAGATATACAATTTTTTATAGCAATTTTTACACATTATGGAGGTTGAGAAGTCCCATGCAAGCTGGAGAACCAGGAAAGCCAGTAGTGAAATTCAGCCCGAGTCCAAAGGCCTGAGAACCAGGAAAGCAGATGGTATGAGTCTCAGTATGAGTCCAAAAGCCCAAGAAAGGGATGGGGGTGAGACGACGGTGTAAATCTGGTTACAGGTCCAAAGACCAGAGAAGCAGGAGCACTAATGTCCAAGGGCAAAGAAAGTTGGATGTCCTAGCACAAGCATAGAGCAAAGTTCCTTTTCCTCCACCTTTTTGTTCTACTTAGGTCCTCAATGGACGGAAGCGAGGGTTACCTTTACTCAGTTTACCAATTCAAATCTCTTCTAGAAACACCCTCAAAAACAGACATGGAAACAATGTTCTACCATTCCTTAGCCCAGTCAAATTTACAATATAAATAACCATCACACTATGAAATAGCCCCAAGCATTACTGGCAAGTCAGAAAATTAGATGAGTTAGAGATCTTCTCTGAGGAAAAGAATAAAATAGATGTCTTAGTTTAAAATAGGCTGTGGTCAGATCAAAACAAGAGTGAGAAACAGGCTCTCTGGTTTCATCCTCAAAAATTTTCTCTCTTCTTTCTCTCATACATGATATTCTCATCTACCACTGTGGCTTTAAATACTATTCATAGTCAATGACTTCCTCACTCAGGCAACAATATTATTTCCTTCTCCTCTACCCCATCCCAGCATAAATGCCCTTCTTACTTTGCTCAGGTTCTAAGATTTAACATTTTTTTTTTATAAAAGCCCAACTTTATATGTAATTACAGAAATAAAAATTACAATAAAAAGCTATCATGGACATAGATGCAAAAATTCTCAACGTAATATTTGCAAACTGAATCTGAAAGAATTATATACCATGACCAAGTAGGATTTATCTCAGGTCTATAAGGCTAGATAACATTTGAAAATTGGTTAATGTAGTCCATCACATCACAGGCCAAAAAAAATATCACATGATCATATCAATAGACAAAGGAAAAACATTTGATAAAGTCCAACATTCATTCATGATTAAAAAAAAAAAATACCTCCATAAACTAGAAATAGAGAGGGATTTCTTCGACATCATAAGGAATTTCTACAAAAAAGAAACCCTACAGCTAACATTATACCTTATGGTAAGAAACTCAAAGCTTTCTCACTAAAATCACATACAAGGCAAAAATGTCCTCTCTAACCACTGCTTTTAAACATTATATTGGAAGTCTTAGCTAATGCAATAAGACAAGAAAAGAAACTAAAATGTATACATATTTGGAAGAAAGACACAAAATTGTCTTTGTTAGCAGATGATGTGATCATCTGCATAAAAAAGCTGAAGAAAATGACAAAAATACTTCCTGAACTAATATGTGATTATAGCATTACTGTAGGATACAAAGTTAATAATAAAAATTAATTGCTTTTCTGTATACTAGCAATGAACAAATAGCACTTAAAATTAAAAACTCAATATCATTTACACTAGTACCCCCAAAATGAAGTACTTAGGCATAAATCTAACAAAATCTGTGCAAAATCTAAATGAAGAAAGCTACAAACGTTGATGAACAAAATCAAAGAACTAAATAAAATGGAGAGATAGTTCATGTTCATGGATAGGAAGACTCAATATTGTCATGATATCGGTTCTTCCCAACATGGTCTGTACAATCAATGTGATCCCAATCGAAATTGCAGCATATTATTTTGTGGATATCAACAAACTGATTCTAAAGTTCATATGGAGAAGCAAAAGATCCAGATTATCCAACACAATTTTGAAGGAGAGAAACTAAGTTGCAGAATTGACATTACTGACTTTAAGACTTACTACAAAGCTATATTCTTAAATCTTATGATTTAAAGTGAATTTAAAAATTTACATACACATTTAGACATAGCTATACAGTTGTTCTGAGAAGGAGCAGGGAGAGGCTTAGCTCAACATTATTTCAACAGTGTTAAATGGATGAGAAAACTGCAACAAAGGCCATTGCCTCAAAAATGGGGCATCGAAATAACAGCTTTTGGTTAAAGACAAAGGGAGAATTTTTAAAATAGCAAGAAAAGGCAGTTAGTTACCTACAAGGGAGCTCCCATAAGACTCTCAGCTGATTTCTCAAAAGAAACTTTGCAGGCCAGAAGGAATTTACACAATATTCACAGTGATGAAAAGCAAGGACCCATAATGAAGGTTACTCAGCAAGGCTACTATTTAGAATCAAAGGAGAGATAAAGAGTTTTCCAGACAAGAAAAAGCTAAAGGAATTTATCACCACTAAACCAGTATTACAAGAAATATTAAAAGAACTTCTTTAAGAAGCATATAAAAGATCAAAAATATGAATAAGAAAATATAGGAAAGAAAAAGATTCTCACTAACAAGAACAAACACATAATTAAAGCAGTTGACCAAACAACTATAATCTCAGTACAAAGGTTAAAAGCCAAAGTAGGAAGATCATATGTCATTACAACAATAAATTAAGGTATACACAGAAACACACAGACAAAATAAGTAAAAAATAATGACAAAAACATAAATGTGAAGAGGGTGAGTAAACTAAATTTAACCAAGGAGATAAAAGACTTGTACTTGGAAAATTTTAAGAGACTGAAAAAAGAAACTGAAGAAGATACAAATAAATGGAAGCACATACTGTGCTTATTGATAGGAAAAATTAGCAGTTAAAATGTACACACTACCCAAAGCAATCTACAGATTTAGTGCAATCCTTATTAAAATACCAATGCCATTTTTCACAGAACTAGAAAAAATAATCCTAAAATTTGTACAGAACCACAGAAGACCCTGAATAGCCAAAGCAATCTTAAGGACAAAGATGGCAGTATCATGCAACCCAATATCAAACTATACTACAAGGCTACAGTAATCAAAACAGCAAGGTACTGGCATAAAAACACACACATAAATAAACAGAACAAAATAAAAATAAATCCACACCTATATGATCAATTAATCTATGACAAAAGAGGCAAGAATATACAATGGGGTAAGGACAGACTATTCAATAAATGGTGTTGGGAAAACTGGACAAACATATGCAAAAGAATGAAACTGGATAACTTTATTACACCATATATAAGAATAAACTCCACATGCATTAAAGACTTAAATGTAAGATCCCAAACCATAAAACTCCTAGAAGAAAACATAGGCAGTAAACTCTTTGACATTACTCTTAGTAATATCTTTTTGAATATGTCTCCTCGGGAAAGGGAAACAAAAGAAAAATTAAACAAATGAAACTCAAACTAAGGAGTTGTTGCACAGCAAAGGAAATGATCAACACAATGACTACTGAATGGGAGAAGATATTCGCCAATGATACAACCAATAAGAAGTTAATATCCAAAATATATCAGGAACTCATACAACTTAACATCAAAGAAACCAACATTCCAATTAAAATCTGGGCAGAGGACGTGAATACACATTTCTCCAAAGAAGACATAGACATGGCCAATAGATATTATGAAAAGATGCTCAACATCACTAATCATCCGGGAAATGCAAATTCAAACCACAATGAGATATCATCTCACAGCTGTCAGACTGGCTAACATCAATAAATCAACAAACGACAAGTGTTGGCGAGGATGTGGAGAAAAAGGAACCCTCATGCACTGTCAGTAGGATTGTAAATTGGTACAGTCACCGTGGAAAATAGTATAAAGCTTCCTCAAAAAATTAAAAATAAAACTATTGTGTTACCCAGCAATTTACTTCTGGGTATTTATCTGAAGAAATCCAAAACAGTAATTTGAAAAGACATATGCATCCCTATGTTCATTGCAGCATTATTTACAACAGCCAAAATATAGAAGCAACCTAAGTGTCCATCAATAGATAAATGGATAAAGATGTGGAACATATACACGATGGAGTATTACTGAGCCATTAAAAGAATAATTCTTGCCATTTGTGACAAAATGGATGGACATAGAAGATATTATGCTAAGTGAAATAAGTCAGACAAAGATAAATACTGTATGATTTAACTTACATGTGGAATCTAAAAAAAAAAATGAAACTAAACGAAGAGAAATAAACTCACAAATACAGAGAATAAATTGATGGTTTCCAGGTGGGAAGGAAATGCAGGCTGCTTCATCTTAAAAAGCAATATGAATTTCTTGGTTGCAGTAATCAAATAAATATAACTCAAGTGAGATTTTAAGAGAATCACAATGGAATAGGGGAAAGAAATGATCAGAGGCCTTTCCACCCACGCCCCCTAAATTTCCTGGTTTCCTTGAGATTTCTTAGTAATAATACAAACTTTCTGTTTCATTTTTCAGAATGCAAGAGAATTGAGAAATGAACATACAAATATACATAGAAGAAAAAAATCTTCTGCAATTCATCTCCCCCTTTTACTATTACTAACCACCATCCCATAACCCAGGTTCTAGTCTCCTTCTCATCCTTACAAACCTAATCGGCCATGAAATTCTGGATGTTCTGCCTGTGTAATATCACTGTCCTCCTCATTTCCACAGCTACTGTTAATTCAAGTCCAGGCTCTCTTTATCTGGCCCCACTTATAATCACCTTCTAGACCACTTCTATTTCAGTCTCTCCCATTCTAAAGCATTCCACACAGTCGCAAATAGATTATCAATTTATACTCAAAAATCATCAGAATCTCCTTCTTGCCACTTTGCTGGCTAAAGACATCTCTAGTATGTCCAAAACTGGCCCTGATTTTCCCCTCCAAACTTTCATTTCTCATAATCTTTCCATCTCTGTTGATGGTAGACATTTCAACACCGGCATGTTCAGTTTGCAACTCCTGATTTATTCTGCAAAACTCACTCCTCGCATAGTCTTCTCTGTCATTTCAGTTAATCAAGGCAAAAACCTTGAAGTACTTTTTGACATAACCCTATTCTTATACTCAACATTCAATCCATCGGGGGGAAAAATATGTCAGCTCTAATATCAAAATAATAATCAAGAATCCAGCTACTTCTCAATGTTTCCATTGTTACCTCCATTGACAGCTGGCTTGAGCCACTATCAGCTTTTGCCTCCATTACTACAATAGCTTTCAAGCTAGTTTCCTACTTTCTATCCTTGGCATTCCGAAGTTCATTATTTTTATCACAGGACAATATGATCCTTTAAAAACGTAAATCAGATTTGTTACTCCTTTGTTCAAAACCTGACAGTGGCACTCAGTTTCCTATAATGGCCCACAAGGCCCTACATGATCTGCCTTGCGCCTTACCTTTCCAACCTCATCTCCTTCTACACCTTGCTCACACCATTGCAGCCATGCAGGCCTACTTGCTGAGCTCCCTGACAAGTCAGACATGCTCCCCAATTAAGGTCTTTGTATAGGCTATTTTTTCTGCATGGACACTTTCCCCAGAAACCTGGCTGTTTCCCTTACGTCCTTCATATTTTTGTTTAAATTTCACCTTCTGTTGATTTGCATCCTCACGAGCTTCCCAGGTCAAATCTGAAAGTGGCCCCTGTACACAGAGAACAAAGAAAGATGAAAGAAGCAGGCCACTCCAGATTGGTTGGTGGCAGGTTTAATAATCAAGGGGATTTACATATGAGAGTGGTCTTGGGTGCTGCAAGACAAATGGATCTCTGCCCCTGCCCGCCAGAATCTTAAAAGTTTATATAGAGGCCTTAATGTGGTTCAGCCACGGACACAGTGCAGATGTCCAGATGGAAACAGTGGGCAGAACGTACATTCCAAGGACTGGGGAGGGGTGAGGAGCCTCTGTTTACGCTGTTCCAGCTCAGAGATCAACCAATGGCCATGTCTTCTTGATGACCTTCACTAACATCTTCTCCGTGACTAAATACCATATATATCTATATCTCAACGCCCCCCCTCCCCACCACTGCCCAGTACTCTTGAGCCTCCTTACCATGCTCTACATTTATTCTTTCATGGTGGCACTTGCCAGCTTCTGACATGCTAAATAATTTTATTATTTTTATTGTCTTTCTTCCTCTGCAACAGTAGAAGCTCCAGAGATATAAAACTCTCTGTTTTGTTCATGGATATATATTAAGTGCCTATCACTTTGCTGGACATATTGTGAGTACTAAATTTTTTTAATAAACTGAATTAATTAAATGCCAACCAATTAAGAATAGACTTTCCAGACCTGGTGAGAAAATGCCCACATGACTTTGAACCTGTTTTTCCATCTTTATCTCCTATTTCACTACTTTAATTTTCTACACTTCAGCCAATGAACAGAATACTCATGGTTAGATAGTTTTCATAAAAATAAAACACTGGGAGAAAGTACTAGGCATGCTTCCATAAAAAACATTATTAACACTTGGTTACTTCTCCAAATTATGATGTTTAAAAGGAGGACTATTTCAATTGTCTTTCACAGTCATTTCCAAGGTGGTTGCTTACACAGTTCCTAAGAAGCAAAGATGGAATAGCACCATCTGCTGTCAGCCTGCTGATCTTGATGAAATGACTTTTTTGGGGCCTTTCTGTAAGCAATTAGTTCTCTAATACATTTTAATTTTTAGTTTTTTGAACTTTGTTTTTTTTCACCCATGTTCTAGCTCTTTTTTTACCTGAATCTAATTTTTTCCTCTTCCTCTACAAAAAAAATAAGTTTGTTTTGTAATTATCACCAAAAAATTAGTCTAACTGATATTATATAACTTAAATATAGTACAAACAAGGAAATGATTCACTCATACACTGAAATTTAGAAAATTTTCATCTCACTTTTAAAAAATTAAAGAAAGTTTTAAATTTGCAATTCTAGTTTTTCTGGCATATAAATCATATAACGTCATTAACAGTAATAAAAAAAAGAATATTTTTTTCCAGTAAAAATACCCTCCTCATGTCCTGATTTTTGGAAATTCAGATGTCCCTCTTTTGTCTTTATAAGTGAAGATTACGTTGATTGCTTATCGTAGAGTCTATTAAATAAAGGCAAGATTAGTTTACCTGACGCTAAATAACATTAGTTCATCCAACAGATATTTATTGTCTACTGTGCCACGTTCTGTCACAGGTAATGATGATGCAACAGACTCCAAAACTGACAAATTCCCTTTCTTACAAGGTATTTACATTCCCCTTGTTGGCTGTCCATTCCTTGTTCAGTTAGGTCGGGAAGACTGATGATGCTTGCTTTCCTAGCAGCTGATACTCAAGTGGGAGAAAACAAGCAATATAAGCATAATAAATAAAATATATAGTATTTTGGATGTTGTTATGGGTTGAATTGTGTCCTCGCCACCAAGATTTATATGTTGAAGTCCTAACCCCCAGGACCTCAGAACATGACCTTATTTGTAAATAGCACCTGTGAGCGGGCAGTTGCTACACTTAGGTCTTCTCTGCCTTCAGTGCCCAGAAGGCTACTTGCAGATTAGTCTTTGGTGACTCACCCACCTTGCAAAGGCTGGCATGTCTGACCAGGTTTTCGATCTTTTGATACCATCCACAATCTTGGATGATGAAAATGGGGACTACTTCCTCAAGGATCCCCTAAAAGAGTTTAGATCTTTGAGGGTTATGCAGAGCACAACTGTCATGCCATTCCTGGATGGCAGTGTCCTAGACGCTTTTGTGAGAGAGAAATAAACTCTATCCTCTTTAGTTTTTCTTTTTCAGTTATATCTGCATTTAATTCTTACTAACTCAATTTGGAATTGGAGCTGGAGATTATTTAATCCAGCCCCTTATAGATAAGAAAACTGAAAATCAGAGAGATCTAATGATATAGGCTGCATAATGTTGTGTCCATCGCTGGACACAAAAAAATATTTGTTGATCTCCTGAGGTTAGCCTTGAGTGCTAGCCACCATATAATACCTCTCCTCAATTTAGATTTTCTAGGCTAGAAAGCACTAGGAGCAGGCAGTTACTTCTATTAGGTCTAAAGCTAGTCTCTCCATAAAGTTTCTCCTTTGTTGATCACTGTCTAGCCTCAGAGAGTAAGAGATATACCAAAAATAGTGCCAGAGGATAGAGAAACAATGTAAAGACTAAAAAAATAACTTGACAAGGCAAATTAATAACAATAATAATAATAATAGCTACCACTTATTAAACACATTCTACTCCCAGGCTGTGTGCTAAGAGTTTTATTAAGATGTTCTCATTTAATTCTCATAACAACCCTATGAAGTATTATTATTGTTATCCTCATTTTTCATAGTAGGAAACTAACCCTCCAAGAAATCAATTGACTTTCCCAAGCATTCACACTTAGTAAATGGCAAAGCCAGAACACATTAACTTAAAATTGTTTGCCACCAAACTCCATGGTCCCAAATACTATATAAATATAAATGAAAGTACTTGCATGTGCCATCTGACAGAAGTCTTTGTCTTTGTAACTATCTCTTTGCTACTTATTAATAGGAAGTTCAGCTGAGCACATTGTTCTCTGTATAAAATGATTTTCACTCTGCTGCATAATGATTTTCCTTTTGTTATATAGATATTCTTAATGCATAGTGTACAATGTACATTGTAGAAGGCAGTGAAATTCTCCATTTATAAAAACAGGAGCAGCTATTGCATCTAATTAGAAATCTTTATTCAATTTGATTTTTGTAGAAATTAGGACTTCATTTCCTTTTATCTATATTCCTACAATTTTAACTTCCTTTTGTGGAAGAAATTAGGAGCTCTAAGCCACTACAGAGGATAGCAAATATATTCACTGGAAGATAAATTCTAAGAATCTTTTTCCTATTTTTCAGATTAACAATCCAGAGTCTTTCAATTTAGTATGGATAAAAGCATGATGTTGGCATAAATGAAGAAAACAGGATATCATTTAATAATTTATCATCAGTTCTCCAGTAAACATGATAAATCTCCCCAGTGACAAGATTATTCTTCACTCCATGAACACAAAGTGAATAAAGAAAACAGACTAACTTACTACACTCTGGATGGCCTCTACTCATTGCCAAAGGCGTTCCATGTGCATGTCTTGACCACATGCAAGCATCTCTAAAACACTCAACTTCGGCTGGGGAGTCTATAGTTCTCCTGCCAAAGTTCTAATTGGACTAATTTCAATGTAAATGTTGGACCTATCCTATTCTCTCATTTTGGCTAACTGCACAAAGACAGAAAAATAAACTATTGAAATAATTCAGTTCAGTGTTGACAGAACCTATTTCAAATTGTCAGCACAATTGTTCGAAATATTCCTCAAATAAATCGTTTTAAAATGAGCCTGTTTAAAATGACCAAAATTGTGCCTCAACTGCCAGCAACTTGCCTAGGAATACATGGAAGGATTTTTTCCTCCCTTTTAGAAGATGTACTTCAGTGGAGGAAAATTATTTGTGTCTTTTTCTATTGTGTAAG
Organism: Pteropus medius; assembly: GCF_902729225.1. Taxonomy (NCBI): domain Eukaryota; kingdom Metazoa; phylum Chordata; class Mammalia; order Chiroptera; family Pteropodidae; genus Pteropus; species Pteropus medius. The sequence continues at coordinate 7,646,783 of NW_024352786.1, read as the reverse complement.
ATAGATTTGGTTTAAATATAAAATAAATACTTTAAATGTTTAAATAATTCTTTCACCATTCTGATATTTTTTCTTTTCTTCTTTTCTTTTTTTTTTATGTTATTTAGTGAGCTCTTACCTTTATTAGAAAGAAGAGATAAAATAGTTACATATAGCACACACATTGCATCATGAATAAAGCCATAAGGTACATAATTTAGGGTGATTCAAAGAAGAAATTAACATTTACATAAATTTATTGCTCAGTAATTAGGTTAAATGTGAACATGTAGTCAAAACCAATTGATAAAGGAACTGCCTGTTCTTTAATAAATGCTCAACATGAGCCTCTCACGTTACATGGCATACATCAATCCCATAGTTAATTAATCCCAGACCTATCATAAATGTTTGGAATGGCAACCTCCATGTGATTTTTTTACTTTCTCAAGGCAATAGGAAAAGATAACTCTATAATTTGGTGAATATTATTTGATAGGATTAGAAAAATGTATTTAGCTATTTCTGTGGTTGATTATTTTAGATAGATTTCATGTGTATTCATCTATAGCCATAATAGTTTATTACATGTTTTTTTATTTACAAATGCCAAATTCTTTTGAACCATATTTTCTCAGTGTAAGCTACCTTCTCATAGCACCTAATTCTTGGAACCATCATAGCAGCTTTCAAAGGTGAACACCTATCATAACATAATAGACAAAGTTAATAAACCAAGAACTAGCAATCTATACATATTATTTTAAGGATATGGAAATAACCCTCAAAGAACTCAAATTAGAAGTGACTACAAGAGATTGCTCCCAGAGATAAGAACTGGATATGAAAAGAGCAGGGCCAGATTGAATGATTTTATAAAAATTGCTTAGAAAGCATTCGGTGAAAGTTAGACATTGTTACTATCACCATCATTATTGTTAGTATTGTTATCATTACAAGCTCTTCTATGTTATTTGATTTTTAAAGCCATATAAATTACATTGGTTTAATTTTTATTTTAAATGAAACAAAAGAAAAGAGTGCTGACTTACTCGAAATTTTAGGATTTGGAAGTATAGAAAACTTTTGGATAATTATTCTCATTTTTATCCTCATTATTATTCTCATTTCACAAATGAGAAAACTAAAGTATAGATCATCTCAATTTTTTGCTTCCCACTCTGAAAACTACACCAACATCTAAGTTTCCACTGTGGTAGAAATGAAAATGTGCCTCTTGGTTTCCTAACTTTAGGGAATATAAATGACTGATAGAACCAACTATTCTGCTCCAAGTCCACCAAGGTGTTTGAGCTGTGGCATGATTCCCACATGGCAGCCAATGACTGAGGCGGCAGAGATATGAAGGCAGACCCACCGCCGTGTGTCACTGGACCCCTCTGACGTTGACTCAAGGACTTCCCATGGCCTTGTTAAAACTTTCTTAGAACTGCACTACATCTAAAACACTCCCTACTCAACTTTGTCCCTTCTTTTTTTTCTGAACCAGAAAGTCATACCTGAAGGAAAGTTCTGCCAGCCTCCTCCAGCATTTTTCCTCATAGGCATTTTCTCCAGTAAATAACTTGCACACATAATTTCATATTGATGTCTGCTTCTCAGAGGAGCCAAACTAACACAACACCCATTCCTAAGTTTTTTCTAGCCTTAAGGATAGATCTTCCTGCCCAAGGATGGTCAACTCAACAGTACTGTTGACCTCATTGCCTCCTGCCTTCCCCAGGACCTAGTCGCCCCCCTCATTCTCACTTACAATACTTCTTTCTTTCTTCTTAGTACCGATGGTCTCTCTTAACTAAATAACTACTAAAACATCTGTCTTAAAAGCCAGATCCCTTTCAGTTTGATTAAGAAAGCAGAGCCACTCAAAGAATCCCAGACATAAAGGGTTTAATATAAGAATCAGGATTTACCTGAAAGATGGAAGAGCTGAAGGAGTAAAGGTCAAAAAATTCATCACCAAGGTCAGAAAAGGTGAAACAGACACTGATGACCACAACCTAAATCACTAAGGCAATAGATTATCTATTGAAAGTTCATAGAAAAACTTGGACTTTTCAAATTTCTCTGAAAAAGTTTCCATCGATGTAAATAGCGTGAAGACTCGAGGACTTTTTGGACTTTACAAAATAGACTCCATTGGGAGCCATGACAGTAATGCAAACTGGCAAACAACCAAGGACACATGATGGGAACTCCCCTAGAATGTGACCGGACCTCCCCAAACCACAGAAAGGTCTCAGCCAACTGAGACAGGGCCACTCAGCTGCCACAACTGATAACCAAAGAACTCTGACCTTTGGGGGCTATATAAACTGAGCACTTTGGACAGACGACACTCAAGACTGACCAGAGCACACTGTGCGGGTATCATTAGAGCCGAAGACCTTGACCTTCTACCCGTCACAGCCACTGGGTTGGGACCAACAAGAGGACATACGCACCAGCAGTTCCAGAGTTCAATTCAGGAACGTGGAGGTGTTTCACTCTTTCACTCTGTCACTTAAGCCTCTGTACTTTCCTCTTTCTATGTGTTGTGCATTAATCTGATCAGTTTACCTGAGAAGGTTCTACTCAATTAACCTGGCATTGTGGAAAGACACAAACATGTCCATGGGTGTTACCTCTGTAGCCATCTTTTTTGATCTTGACAATCAACCAATTCATTCCAAAGCAGTAAAGCGGGTAGTTCTCAAATGCGCATTGAGAAGCCTCTGCTTCTGTACAAAAGTACAAAACTTACACTCTAAAAATTATAAAACACTGCTGATGGAAATATCTAAATAAATGAACAGACATTTCATGTTCATGAATCAGGAGACTTAATATTAAGATGGCAATACTCCCCAAATTAATCTGTAGATTCAACGCAATCCTATTAAAATCTCAGCTGATTTCTTTGCAGAAATTAACAAGATGATACTAAAATTCATATGGAAAATCAAGGGACCCCAAAAAAATAAAATAATCTTGAACAAGGAAGAACAAAGTTGGAGGTCTCCTGCTCCTCAATTTCAAAAACTTACTACAAAGCAATAATAGGGGCATAAAGACCAATATATAGACCAATAGGATAGAACAGAGAGTCCAGAAATAAACTTACATGCACAGTCAAATGTTTTATTTTTGTTTTTTGTTTTGTTTGTTTGTTTGTTTTAGGCGAGGCAACCCTTGGTTGACCTCACAGATTGCAAGGACCTTATCAGTTTACAATCCCTTATTATTATTATTATTTTATGCCTACAGCACCTGGTCTTCCTAGGTGGCCTCCCATCCAAGTACTAACCAGGCCTGACACTGCTTAGCTTCTGAGATCAGACGGAATCGGCACATTCAGGGTGGTATGGCCATAGACTCAAATGTTTTTTGACAAGGCTACCAAGACTACTCAATAGGGTAGGAAGAGTCTTTCAACAAATGGTTCTGGGACAACTGGGTAGCCAAATATCTCCCTCTTTCCTTCTCCCTAGCCTTCTTCCTCTCTCGGTCCCTTTTTCTTTGCCTCTCCTTCTCCCATGCCCCATAACACCTTCCTGTCCTTGCCCACAGTGGCCTCTTTCTGGAGTCTGATTAGAGTTGTCTGATTAGAGTAATCGGGAAACCTGTGACTGTAAGAGCTCTAGAAGCACCAGTCATTTCAGCGCCTCTTCTGCTCTCAGCTCATTGTTCCTCATGCCAGTCCTAAGTTTCACTGGAGCCACCAAAAGTTAAATTACAGGACTCAAAACTTTATTTATCTATCCCTAATTCAAAAAATGTGAGAAGAAGCCTGCTTTTCTTAGTGCTATCTTTATCAGGACCTCAAAAAAATTGTGCAAAACTGCAATGACTCATCATACATCTATAGCAATTAGAAAGAAAAGTTCTGTCTGTTATTTCCTTATTGAAGGACAAATGGTTAGACAGAACATGAGGTACCTACTCCAAGCCTTTAGGAGAGCCCAGGAGATCAGATTCTCTAGCAAGTGTCTAGCCATCTTGTACAAACATATGTAGAGAAGATACTCAGAGCCATTTAATCCAAAGCTGGCAGAGCATGTCTGTTGTGTGATCTCAAGAACCAATTGCATTGACAACTGTAAGAGCAGAGGAGAATGCAGTGCGTATGTACAACAGGGCTGTGATATTAGCTCAAAGACTGCAGTCTAAAATATAACATTATAAGTTAGCAGAAACCTCCCTCAAATGTTTAAGAAAGGAAGCAGTCATCTAGAAACATAACCGAGCCAAACCTTCTAGTTATTAGGATCCTTTTTGGCTGAAAGCTGTGCATTTGTGGAAGTTGGAAAAATCTTTGCAACATCATAAGACTGGCTTGTTCACATATTTGCCAAATGACCTGGGACAAAACAATCTCTTTAGCACCTCAGATTCTTGATTTGATTTTTTAAAACATCTACCTTAATTATCTCCAAGGGCCATTATGGAAATCAAAGGCAACCTTGTGTGTAACTAAACACACACACACACACACACACACACACATACACACACATTAAAATAAAGGTAAAATAATTATTATTTCCCAATACTAACTTAATCAAACCCTGAGAAAGTCAGGCTCATTCTCTTTCATATCATATTACATAGTGATTAAAGTAGTAGTATAATAGTGTATCTCTTCTCTTTTTATTAATCTATGTTCTCGTTCTTCAAACTCAGCTCAAAACTTCTACTAGGATGTTAGTATTAAGAGAGCACATGAAAGTATTAAAAGACAAAATGTCATGCAAATTATTCTTAAATGTGGCAAAATGTTAAAGTTGAGACTCTAAGAAAGGCACGCTCTTTGAAATATTCATTTAACTTTTCTCTAAGATGCAACATTAAGAAAATAAAATGTTGGTAGGGGGAAACAGAATATATTCTCTCACACTTCGGTTCTTCATAAAAGATTATCTTCTTTCCCTCACCCTCTTTGTCTAGAATTTGTTATAGTTTAATAAATTATGAAATTTAGTGAACATCCTGTTTCTGCCACATTCAAAAGGTTGTAGGACCTCTGAAATGGTACGTCATCCTTCTGAGCCTCAGTTTCTTCATTTGTAAAACAAGAATCCTAATAGTATTGAGTTGACAGCATCTAACTCAATAATTTGTCTGCTTTAGAACTATGCAAAATAGTTCCAGTAACATTTCAAGCTTCAATGTTCTTATTGGTAAATAAGGAAAAATGACAACTCGTAGAATGTTGTGAAGATGAAAAAGACCATAATTGTGAAAGCATTCTGCAAACCACAAAGTTCTATGATGATGATTTTGGTCATGTTGATAATGATGATAAATTGCTTTATTTAAATGTGTAATATTATACTAGCCACATATATTGGTTTAGAAATAATTACAGATGGGTTTTTGACTTTTAAATAATTAGTAAAAACCTTTTTTTATGTAATCTGTTAGATTTGTTCTTCATGTACTAATTTCTCTAGCTGTTAATGGCACCTGTTGGGAGGTTACCCAAATATCGGTCACTATGGGGGCCTTTACCCCCTTAATATTGTACAAGACCTTTAATATTTATAAAATTTGAGAAAATGGAAGATCTCCTGAAGTTCAGTTCATCAGGGTCACTGCTGAGATCATTGTCAAATTCTAATGGTCCAGGTGAAAATCAGATCAGTTGGCAGTGCTCATACCTACTGTGGCAAGTTTTACCATTGAGACCTCTGCCACCCCACTAAGGCAATAGTGTGAGTGCCAGGTCCCCAGATATTCACACGGTCAACCAATCAGGCTAGTGCACTGATCACCACAGAACCCACCACCCCTTGGTCCTTCTAGTCTCGGTAAATCTAACTCTCTTCCCAGGTGAGCTCACAGTCCTTTTTCCAAGGTAAGCTCACATCTATCTCAGGCAAAGCAATACTTCTTTTTATTTCCCCACTCAATAGACTCTCAGTAGATCTGACACACACAGAATATAAAGAGCTGGCCAAACGCTCACAAAGGCGATAGCAGAAATAACCTTTGTTTCTTTTTGTTCATTCCTCCACACCCACAACAAAGACACCAAGTTAATCAATGGTTCAGGAAGGAGTATGGAGAAAGCATTCAGCATTTCACTTTTGTTTTCTATTGTTACTTAGGTCACTCCAGGATGGCTCTTTAGTGAGCAGCACAGTTGGTTCCAGAAGCAGATAGTTCCAGTTTCCAGCTTTTTTCCACCTCTTAGAGCCAGCCTTATAACTATGCCCTTCAGAGATGCCAGCACCAGCCAGGCATCTCTGAGGGCCCCTCCTCCAACCTTCTAGGTTTTTTGAGAACTCCAATCTTTTCTCTTTCTTCTCCAGCACTAAGAATGAAGCTATTTCCTGAAGTTATTACCTCTGTGTTAACTGTGTTCCTTCCAAACCCCTATATTAAATTTTCTTTATTAAAATAGTTGTGGTTTCTCTTTTCCTGACTAGACCCTGACTGACAAGGCTCTACATCCCTTCTATTGATTCAGGCCTTTCATTTACCTCTCTTGGCTTCTAAACCCCACTTAAATTGTTAAGGGAAGCACATTTATTCATAATTTGTTGAATATATCCCTGTGGGCTTCAGTTCACTCTTTTCCATTCCTTTTGTCTTTCACTTTTAAATGATGAACAGAAAAATTGTGCTCAAAGGGAACGAGTTCAGGATAGTCTTGGTTCCAAACAGAGCAGCTGTGTGTTCTCTACCCTTTTATTGGTTGGCAGAAACTTTTCAACCAAACAGATGTCCTAGACCACTTTTCCATGAATCTTTGTCCTAAATTCAAGATCTCAAAAAGACTTAGAGATTTGCAGGAAAGTCCTTTGTCTGGGTAACTTGGCACCACAGATTGAACTCCCCCTATAGGGAAGAAAGAGTAAGACACCAAAAGGCAGCTCAGGCTTTGACATTGTTTGAAGACAATTCTGTATGAATTAAAAGATGTGATGTGGAAATTACACGACCATTTGGTATTGCCACATTATTTGTTCTGAGCTGCCCAAGAAATAAAATGAAATGAAACTAGATGATCTAAAGCACTTTAGATCTAAGAAATTGCCCAATAGTTTTGAATTTCTTAAGAGATAATTTTGGAGGGAAGACAATAAAGAATTTTTAAATAATTAGATATCATTTATTATTGACATGGACAATAGTTATGATTTGTTTAAATGCCCAACTTATAAATTACTATGTTGACAGCTTTCAAGTTATTTTTCTTAGACTCATTTTTTTCACTTCTTTTATGTTTTATAGTTGACGAAGCCTCTCAGGTGAAGTACAATACTTCATGAATCTTGATAACTTGATCTCTTGAATATTTTATGAACAGCTGCTTCATTTAATAAAATTAATAATAAAAAAGAACCAGTTAATCAACAGCAGTTCCCTGTAATTCACTTATGTAAAACAATTAAAATATTCTGTATGTTTTTAAAGAAAACACCAATCATATTATGTATTTTTTACATTTAATAACTGGCATCGAGGGGAGAATTTTTTAGGTAGTAGAAGAAAAAGATAGAAACTCTGGGTGTGGACAAGCTGAAAAGTTACAATCAAAATGTCTGCTCTTCTTGACCAAATCTTATTTTATATATATCTTATACTCACACTTATATCTGAAAAGGATTTGAGGCTGGTCTGAAGGTAGTGAGTTACCTCCATTGATTGTTCACGGTCCATTACAGATTGAACTCCTGGTTCTACTCTTTCCTCCCTTCTCACTACTGCACTTGACTAGTCTTAAAAAATAATTAATTAATTAAAAATAAATTTTAAAAAGTAAAGGATTTCAGGCAACAGATAAAAATACAAACAATTAAATGGGAATAAGCAGACAAAAAGGTCAAAGTGAAGGGGCATCTGGGAGAGAGAATAAAATAAAGACAGAGTTAGGTTTACAAGAAGTTTCTATACACCTGCCAAAGATAAGGAGCAAATTTGGCTCTGAGTTTCCTAGCAACCAAAGTGAAAAAAGGAAAGTAATAAAAGGTATGAACAGAGTATGCATTCAAAGCCTGCTTGTTACCAAAGACAAGCACAGCTTTTCTCGGCATTGTGGCCATTTCTGCCGTCAAACCTTATGAAGGGTCGATACTTGGGTATGTGGTAGATGGTGTTCTCAACATCATCCCTACAGTAAATACACTAGTGAGTTCTTACTGTGTCTCTATTATCAAGCTTTATTGTGTGAAAATGAAAGTCTTACATCAAAACTTATTTCAGTAAAGTAGCCAGGGGTGAGCAGGATAATCTAAGCATAAATCACTCTAATGATCCAGCTTGATTCAGGAAAAGTAAAATTGATAATACAAGAGGGAATGAAGATTCAGTATATTCTGTAGGCATAGATATCATACCTCTTAAAGTTTTCACCGAGTTAGAAATTCTCAGGAATTAAAGAACTTCAGGAGTGATCAGAGAGTTTGATTGACATTTTCTTGTTTATAACAATTTGGTTTACCAGAGGCCAGTCTGAATAGATGTGCAGATGGGCTGATGGAATTCCTATGAGTAGGGCCCATATTCCCTCAGAAAATGATATTAAGATTGCACAACTAAAGATAGTTGGAATAAGGAATTCAAGTTCCATGTGATAACGTCAGCCAGAAACCTTCTAGAGCATGTTTTTCTAGTAGCCTACAAAGTCATAAAAACAAAAACAAAAATCTCAGCAAAAGAACCATAAAATGGCTTCCACATGTACTCCTTGACTTTCCTTAATGTGAGGAAATCTCATACAGGCTTGTAGGATGTAAGCCAATTAAACATTTAAAAGCTGTCTGCTCAAAATGTTAATTTGGGTTTAAATTATTCGAGTTCATAGTAATTACATAGGTAACATTCATTCGACAATAATGATTGATAATCTATTAGGTACCGGCAACTGTTATAGACTTTGAGACAGAAATGACAGTCTTTGGGGGACTAAAATTGTTGTAGCAGAATACTACAATAAGCACATAAATAAGTGAAATAGAAGTACTATTGAGAATATTAAAGCAGTGAAAGGGGATTAAGGTGGGGTAGCAGTCTTAAAATAAGAATGTTCGGGGAAAGTTTTACTGATGCTGAAAGTATGTGCCCCCAAAATATCACTAAGACAATCTGTTGGTAAGACAAGCTGAGCTTATACTCACCTTGATAAAGGAGAGCACAGTCTTAGCATCTCAGAAAGTGGGGAGAGCAATGTCGCGATATTTTTTGAGACCCTGAGTCAGTTTAAGGCAAGTCTTTCAATGGCAGGGCTTGGTTAATATTGTGTAAGTGTCACTATTGAGTAGTTTTGGATTAGTAGTCACAGCAAGGGAAGATGTTAAGTCAAGGTCTTCAGAGAGTCTTGGATTCAAGTAATCATTGAGTATAAGTTATAATTTGATACTTTCCATAAAGAAATGATGACATTTCAGGGAGTTCTTGAAATGAACAATAATGGTAATACAACTTTTATCTTCCTCAGCAAGAGTTTCCTAGAATAGTAAAGCTATGTTGAGGAAAACAATACAAGAATGAAGTCCTGTTAATATACACAGCTAAACTATGAGGATGTATATGGTTCCAAGTCTCATCAGAAAGGGAAATTTGAATTCATATGCATAGGAATTAGAGAAGAAGGGTCTAAGCCAGGCCCACACAGCACATTTGTAGGGCCTGAAGCAAGAGTATAAACAGAGGCCCACATATCATGTCCAAATATTTAGAAGTTATAAATAAAGTTAGCAAACTCTTAAATAAAATGTTTTCATTTTCTATTTGATAAATAAATAACTTCTTAATGACATTTTTTAAAAACATGTAAAATACTATGGTTTTTTATATGCTTGAAAAATGTCAAAGACTTGTGGGTATTCTGCTAATGTTTAGGTAAATAAAAAATAAAGACACACGTACTTTATAAACCATTAGACATTTATTTCAAAAAAATGTCATTTTCTTGCTTTCCCTTTAGCAAAACCATGAATTAAGTTGTTATAACAAAGATTGTCACAGATTTTGTTTTTCTATTGACCTCAACAATCTAAGGGTACACTACACTATGTGGCAGCCACTAACCACATGTGGTTACTGAGCTCTTGAAATGTGGCCTGTCCAGACTGAGGTAGGCTGTAAGCGAAGCATACACACCAATCCCAAGACAATATGGAAAAAAATGTAAAATACCTCATTAGTAATTTTTATATTAATTATATTTTGAAATATATTTTAATGTATTGGAAAATAAAATACATCATTAGAAATAATTTCATCTGTTTTTTTGTTTTGTTTCGTTTTTACTTTTTTAATGTGACTACTAGAAAATTTAGAATTACTTATGTGGCTCACATTTGTGACTCACATCATATTTCTATTGTATAGTGCTAATCTAAAGAATTATAAAATCAAATGCATTATATTCAAAGTATTAAAATTTTTAATAAATTACCATTAAAATGTAAATTAAACTAAAACGCAAAATTTTTAATTATGCCATGTTTCTGCAAAAGTAATTTTCTTCTAAAACATTCAAATTTACCTACATAATTAAAAACCAAGTTATAATTAATAATATCAAACTTTAAATCAAAATAACTTAAAGCTTAATTTCTAATTACTTGAAAATTTAATTATAACTTATTAAATTTTTAAAAAGTAAGTCACAATTCTATCCATCTCATTGTCCATGTAAGAAATGTCCAAACTTGTGAAAAATTTTGATGAGTTTATTTGAGCCAAATCTGATGACATATACAGGGGAGCAAGACTTCAAATGCTCTGGAGAATAACAGTTTCGCAGTTGTTGTACAGGGCTTCCTTAAAAACCTTTCCCTAAAGACGTTATAGTCCTGGGGTATGACTACCCATCATGACCTGCCCAATTCTAGATTTATAATTTATTACAGCACCCCTTTTATGTCCACATCATTGATCTTACTTACTATTACAGACAGTCATTTCTCTTTATCTTCATTATCATGAAGGTCACTTCACTATGAAGGGGTATTATTCATTTCAACCCTGTGCAATATGACTTTTGCCCATTTCACAACATAGACATCACTCCCTCAAAGTTCTCAAATAATTTTAGATAAATTAGGTTGAATGGCATATTTGTGGCATTCTTACTACTCCACTTTTCTGCAATACTCAACTCTGTTGAACTTCTTCCCTTGAAATTGTCTCCCCAATTCATGACACCCAATTTTCTGATTTTCTTCTGTCGATGTAAGAAACATCCAAACCTGCAACGAATTTTTATGACTTAATCTGAGCCAAATTGATGACATATGCCAGGGAGCAAGATCACAAATGGGTAACACTTTTGCATCTCCTTTTATGCATTTGAAATTGAGGGGATCCAAGGAAGACTGGAGAAAGCAAAGTGGGGAATGGATTACAGGACAGTTAACAAGATAATGTGCTCTCTCGAGGGTTAATACCCCCTTTAAGGGGTATTACTTTGGTATTTCAAAAATATGTTAACCTAGATGCACAAAACCAGAGAACAGGCTGGCTTAAAACCTTTCACTAAGAAGTTATATGCCTATGGTGTGACTACCCTCCATGATCTGCCCAGTTAGGAATTTATGATCAGATCAGCCTGTGAGGTCATTTTCCGTAGAATCCCTTTTTTTGTCCACACCTCCCACTTCTCCAGTCGTGTCACCCTCTACCAGCTCCACCCTTCAGACCACCTTTAACTACTGGCTCTTGGCAAAGTTCCCCTAAGGCCTTTTAAAATCTCACTATTCTGGAGAAGGCTCTGGCTACTACTTATTTGTAGTAAATCACAAACTGTATCACACTAACTAGTTCCAAATACAAATTTCTAATTCAATGTTCCAAACCCTTTCTTGTTTCTGAAAAACCAACTCTATTTCCTATATCCCCTGTTTAAACTAAATGCCAAGGAATCCCTCCAAGGACTCAAGCTCAAACTAAAGAGTCCCGTGGAACCCCTCCCTTTCCCTTACTTCCCAGATTTAATCAGTAGCCACACCCTGTCATCCTACCTCCCCAGGGATTCTGATTCCAGCACTTTTCATCCCCAGCACTTTTGTTCAGGTTCTCATTACAATAGCCTCCCATATGGGATTATCATTTAAAAATTTGCCCAAATTGATAGAGTACAAAATGGGTTCTCTTTATTGTTTTCATTTAAATTTCTTAGCTTTTTGGATGTATCGGACCCCTCTTGTAAACTGCTTCACTTCATCTCTGCCCACTTTTAACTCTAGTCTTGCTAAGCTATCTGTCTTGAGCAAGTGCAATTCGACAGCACCCTGCCTCACCCTCACAACTTCTCTCTTTCTGCTCTGGAATTTCTCTGGTGTCACAATGAAAGATGTTACAGGAACCTACCAGTATATGTACAAAACTGAAGTGCAAGGGTTAGCCTATCTGAGGAAACCTTTAACCAGTGAGTGCAGAAGTGGATAAAAGTTTCTTGATCCTACTCTAAGGCTAATAATTTCAAGGTGCTTTCTATACTTATGTTGTCAAAAATGGTAACCAGACACTCGTATCCACTGTTGATTTAAGAACATCCAAACCTGTAGAGAATTATTAAAATTTATTTGAGCAAAGCAAAGGCTACACCTGGAAGCAAAATCTCAACAGACTGAGATAAATGCTTCTCAAAATAACAGTTTGTAGTTTCTTTTATGTATCTGAAATTAAGGAGGGAATGTAGAGAAGATTACATGAAGGTGGGAGAAAGCAAGGGGGGATTGGATTATGGAATAAATTCTTGAAGGTGATCACTGGGGGATCAAATTACAGGTGCTCTCCTGAGGGTAATATTAAAAGGAGGGGTCTGAAAGGGACATATCAAGGGTGAATTAACCTAGATGTACAGAAACGATAGGCAGGGCTTGCTTAAGGCAAAGATAAGCCTTTTACTAAATTTATATGCCTAGGGTGTGACTACCCTCCATGACCTTCCCAGTTAGGAATTTATGATTAGATCACCCTGTGAAGTTACTTACCATAGAACCCCTTTTAGCGTCCACACCACTGAGCACTTGAAATGTGAATAGAGCAAATTGACTATGCTGTAAATGTACAAGAAACACCAGATTTTAAGAATAATATGATTAAAAGAATGAAAAAATTTCAAGAATATATTTAATGTTAGAATGCTAATAGTTGTAACATATTTGGTTAAATAAAATGTATTACTAAAATTAATTTTATCTGTTTGTTTTTACATTTTTAAATATAGCTACTAAAAACTTAAAATTATATCTGCACATTTCTATTGGTCAGTGCTCTTCTATACAACTTTCAAGAGAGCCCTAGCAAGATTGAGTCCCAGTTGTCGACCTTGTTAAAAAGCTCATTTACAATCACACTCTTTATAATCATTTACCAAAATAAATGACTTGAAATAAGACTCTTATGTAGCATCTGCTTTCTGGGGTGAAACCAAGGTAAATAGAATAAAGTTGAACACACTTTTCATATTATTAACCATTTGTACTTATGTGTTGGGGGGTTGCCTTGTTATATTCTTTATTCGTTTTCCTATTGAAATATTTGCCTTTTTCTTACTGATTTTTAAGTGTGTAAAATCATTTGCTCTCTCTCCAAACAAAAGTAATGCTAGGAAGAGGCAAGGAAGTACTCTTTCCTAGAATTTCAAAGAGAACATGATCTTATCAACACCTTGATTCCAGACCTCTAAATTCCAGGTCATTTCATTTTAGAGTAGAGAAGATACAAGTAGAGAAAAGTGAAAAGATTTCACTTTTATTTTTTCTTCACTTACACAGAAAACATTTGAGTAGTTTCTTTGCATTTTTCAATCCCGAGAGTCGTTTTCAAACCACATGTGGCAGGCAGAATTTTGGGACCCATGGGCTCTGCCCCGACTCCCATGGCTCTGAATGTCACATAGCAAAAGGAACTTTGCGGATATAACTAAGGTTAGTAACTAGTCATTGGACCTCAGAATCAAGGGTGTTAGTTTGCTAGGGTTACCGTAACAAAATACTACAGACTAGACTGCTTAAACAGAAATCTTTTTTTTTTTTTTTTTTTTTTTACAGTCTAGAAACTAGAAAACCAAGATCAAGGTGTGGGCAGGTTTGGTTTCTCCTGAGGTCTCCCTCTTTCGTTTGCTGATGGCACCTTCTCGCTGTGCTCTCACGTGGCATTTTCTCTGTGTATGCCTATCGCTGGTATCTCTGTGTGACCAAATGTTCTCTTCTTATAAAGATACCAGTCAGGTTGGATGAGGACCCGCTCTAGTGGCCTCATTTTAACTTAATCACATGTTAAAAGGCACTGCCTCAGAATATAGTCATATTCTGAGGTACTGAGGGTTATGGCTTTAACAAATGAATGGGATGGGGAAGACACAATTCAGCCCAGAACAGGAAGATTATCCATATTGGCCTAATCTAATCACACCAGCTTTTAAAAGCAGAAATGTTTCTCTAGCTGGTGGCAGGAGAGAAAGGTAGAGAGGTTCCATAGTGATTTGAACTGTGTCTCCACAAAAGATATGATTTTATTTGGAAATAGGGTCTTGGCAGATTTAACCAAGTTTTGATAATGTCATACTAGATTATGATGGTCCCTAAATCCAGTGACTATTGTCTCTAAGAGAGAGAGGAAAGGGAGATTTGGATACAGGGACACGGGGAAGAAAGCCATGTGATGATGGAAGCAGAGACTAAAGCGATTCAGCTACAAGCTAAGTAATGTCAAGCATTTCCAGGAGCCACCAGAAGATAGGAAGAGGCAAGGAAGTACTCCTTCCTAGAATTTCAAAGGGAGTATGAACCTATCAACACCTTAGACTGTCAGAGAATAAATTTACGTTGTTTTAAGACACTCAATTTGTGGTAATTTGCTACAGCAGTTCCAAGAAAACTAATACAGACTAAAAGCTTGAGAGCCCCACATGCGGTTGACTGCTTGAAAATGCAGGGGTCACATGGAAAGCATGAGAAAGAACTAAATTCTACCAACATCTCAAATGAGCTTAAAGGAAAATTCTTCCCCAGAACTTCCAGAAAGAAATGCAGCCCTGCCAACACTTTGGTTTCATCCTTGTGAGATCCTGAGCAGAGAATCCAGCCACACCATGCTGTGAAACAATAAATAGGTATTGTTTTAAGCTGCTAAATTTGTGTTAATTTGTTATGAAACACAGAAAACTAATATACCAGGATATTAAAGAACATCGGGGGGGAAAAAAAAACCCAAGAAATTCAAATGCCCAAACCTAGAAAAATAAGAATAAATAAAAATTGTTTCATTGTATGAAGCATAAGAGATGAATTTGAGTGGAACCTGTTCAATCTCAAGCTTCCCAATCCACCTATGCTCATGAGTCCATTTATCAATGCAGATGGGCTGCAACCCCCTATGTCTAAGCTAAGGAGAAGAGGGCAAGTCACTTGCCACCTGGCCCAAGATTTCTGTACTAATGTTGACATAAGAACATCCAAAGCTGTAGAGAATGTTTATGATTGAGCCAAACCAACAACATGCCAGGAAGCAAGACCACAGATACTCCAGTGAATGATAGTTTTCAGTTCTTTTTGTATGTTTAGAATTAAGATGGGAACATGAGGAAGATTACATGGAGGTGAGAGAAAGCAAGGCAGGAAAATCTCTATGATTGAATTACAAGATAGTTAACAGGATTACGTGCTTCCTTGAAGGTGAGTTCACCTCCGAGGGTTCCAAAAAAGAGGATTACTTTTGGCACCTCAAAAGTGTGTTAACCAAGATGCACAAGAACAATGGACAGGGCTGGTTTAAAACCTTCCACTAAGAAGTTATAGGTCTGCAGCGTGACTACCCACCATGACCTGCCCAGTTAGGAATTTATGATCAGATCGCCCTGTGAGGTTACTTTCTGTCACTGCGCTTTTCAGACTTATTACAGAGCCCCTTTTTCATTTAGTCTAAGAATGGTTTTGGTAGTCAAAGAGGGATTGACTATAACATCAAAGTGTAAAACAAGGCACTTATAATAAAATATAAGTAAAATTTACCCTGAATTTAGCCCATATATTATCAGTATATATAATTTTATAAATAACATAAAAGTTTATGTATATATATACATAAGAGAGAGGGAGAGAAATTAACAAAACCGTCTTTAGAGAAATGGTCAGATCCATACTAGGTAAACAACTGCAATGCCAATCTTGAAGTTCAAGATTTCAGACGGATGAATAATTGAGTGAATCAATCAATGACTGGAGTTGGTAACTGGTGGCTTTGTCATGTGTCAACTTGGTTAATCTGAACTACATTTCTCAGATTTCGCTTTCCTGTTTGTTTTTGGTTAGGGTCGTCACAGGAGACATTCTTGCAGGAGATTCGAAGGGC
The DNA here is from genome assembly GCF_902729225.1 of Pteropus medius. Taxonomy (NCBI): domain Eukaryota; kingdom Metazoa; phylum Chordata; class Mammalia; order Chiroptera; family Pteropodidae; genus Pteropus; species Pteropus medius. The sequence goes on along the minus strand of NW_024352786.1, from coordinate 7,630,490 downwards.
AAAAGGGAAGCAGGAGTCATTTTGCAGCTCACAGGCATTGTAACTGATCTGCTTGCTCACCTTGTTGATGTGAGTTCACGGCAGACCTGCAACTTCTCCACCTTCCCCTGGATTCTCCTCAGCTTCTCAGCACCATGTCAAGGGGCCCAGGCTTCTGCTCAGAATCTGAGACAGGTTTCAATCGGTTCTCATGGGGTCCATCAAGCTCGAGCTCATGGGTTCCAGCTGGTCCTTGCTTTTCTTCCCCTTTACTTTCATCTTCCATTCCCAACTTCCTGCCGTGTAGGCTTCAAAACTCCCACATCCGACAGGAAGGCAACAGCCTTACAGACACTGCTTAGTCAGCTCCCACAAATGTGTAAGATCAAATCATAAACACATACATGTACATACATACATACACATGCACATACCTACATATATATTATATGTGTGTATGTCCTAGAGTTTCTGCTTCTCTGATCAAAACTCAACTTATACACTAATCCTACATCTTTTATATTTTTTTCTTAAATTAGCTGTTGTGCATGTTTAATGTTAACACGCCCCCCCGCCCCCCGCCAAAAATGTTAATACACTGATATCGTTACATTTGGGATTCCGTTCTTACCATTTTCCACTAAGACATTTTAACCAATAAACTTTTCCTGATAATGACAATGCTGCAAGAAATTTTGTTGGCAATTTCAAGTGCTTTGAAGTGTTTATGTATTGTTTATATATATTCAGTTGTGGCATGTAAAATAGAGTGTAATAAATATAGCAAAATGCCAGAAAATTTATGAAGAAATTTTAAACTGAATAGCCATGCCCAATGGTGATTTTTTGAAATTAAGTTTATTGGGGTAACATTGGTTAATACAATCATATAATTTTCAGGTGTACACTATCATTCGACATCTGTATATTCTATTGTGTGTTCACCAACCAAAATCCAGTTTCCTTCAGCTACCATATACTTGATCCCCTTTACCCACTTCACCCTCCCCCAACCCGCTATATTTGACCCGCTTTACTCCATTTACCTCCCCACTCCTCCTCCACTACTCTGTAGTCTTCTGGTAACCACTAGTCTATAGTCTATGTCCATGAATCTCTGTTTGTTTGTCCTGTTCATCTGTTGTTTTTATGTCCCACATATAAGTGATATCATGTGATTTTCAACTTTTTCTGTCTGGCTTGTTTCGTTTACTTAGCGTGTTTATCTCGAGGTCCATCCATATTGTCACAAATGGCAGTGTTTCATCTCTTCTTATGGCTGAGTAATATTCCATTGTATATATGTACCACAGCTTCTTTAGCCAATCATCTATCGTAGGACACTTCAGTTGCTTCCATGTCCTGGCCACTATGAATAGTGCTTCTATGAACACTGGTGTGCAAATATCTTTATAGATATGAGTTTTCAAGTCTTTGGGGTAGATATCTAGTAGAGGGATTGCTGGATCATATGGTAGATCAATTCTTAGTTTTCTGAGGAAACTCAAACCTGTTTTCCATAATGGCTGTGCCAATTTGCAGTCCTACCAGCAGTGCATGAGGGTTCCCCAAAGGTAATTTTGAATAAAAGAAGCAAAAAACAGAAACATTATATCTTTTGGAGAATAAGAAATATAAACATTTGTCTCTAAGACACTTAACTAGTCCTATAAATATAAAATTTTATTAATTTTATCTTTATGATCCTTATAAATCTTTATGTTAATATGATTGTGAAATATTTTTGTTATAAGGTAGGAAGCACATTCTCTCTTCATTCTTTGCAAATATTTGATATAAAATTAATAACTAAATTTCAAATAAATATCATCAAGTTTAAAGTACTTATAAATTGCGTTCAGTGATAAGATCTAGGGTTATACTTTGCCTCATTTCAGGTAAGTTACACCCAGCTTAGGAAATATATCTTACTAAACTGTGACCAAAAAAAACTTGAGAAGCAAAAAATTCAGTAGAAAACATTTAAATTCTGGTTAAGAACATAAGTGCATCACTTTTCTTTCTCAACAACACATCAGAGAGATGTAACTTTAATCATGAGACAGACTATGAAATAATGGCTAAAAAAATCAGAAATTTATCCTTTGAAGAATATCTTTTGCCTTGCACAAGGCAGCTTTAAATTGGGGGTTTTCAGGAAGGATCAGATTAAAAATGGTGACAACTAAAATCACAAACCACAAATAATTATTTTTATACCTAACCAAAAAATTGACTAAATATAAAAGATAATATGCATATCTCCTGTAGTCAGGAACAGAGGAAAAATATTTGAGCTAATCTAGTAAAGCACATCACCCATAAATGTATCTCACACCCTACATCATGCACTTTTGATTCATTGACTTTTCAACCACGGTTAAACTGTACATATTCATCAAAAGTTTGAAAAGTACTTTCAGACATTTACCAAAGTAATCACAACAATGAATAAATCTACTGAGTCAAGAGATTTGAATCTGAGCAAATGATCTTCAGTTGACATATAGGTACTAACACAAAACTTGATCTTTCTTTCTCATCAAGTTAAAGCCTATTTGAAAATGAGCACTCTTTCTCCAATGGGCCCAGATACACAAGTAACACGTCTTAATTGTGTTAACTTACTATTGAAATTTGAAAAGTTGTTTCTATTCATAAGGCTTAAGGCTGTTCCTCTATTCTCAATGTGCGTTAGGCTTACTTTCTTTACATTCTGATAGGTATCAATCAATTACATAATTTTTCAGGTTATAATGTTAAAATGTTGGCTGAAAGCAAATATTTATTTTTCAACAATACACTCAGCAGTCTCTTCTTCGGTCCCTGTGGGAAGCTGACAGATGACTCAACCTCATCACTCCTGACTATGCCAGGCCTTTTACATCTAACTTTGCAGTTCCCTTCCACCATAGGTAGAGTGACCTGCCCACTCCTGATTGTGATCTCGACCACGTGACTTGTTCTGGCCAATGGGATGTGAGTAGAGTTGATACAATCAGACATGATCTAAATGCAAACCACATGTAATTCTAAAGAAATAAAGGAGGAGCATGATCTTTTATGGGCTTGGAAGGTGCTATTGTAAACAAAGAGTTCATTGGAGAAAACAAATTTTGACGATAACGACTTTTCATTGGCTGAGTTATGGCACTCTCCCCTTGGTTGAGCTGTTACTGGGCAAGGAGGAGTCTTTTTTTAATTCTCCTGCTGAGGTAGTAAAGTAATATCACTTCCTGTCAGAGATGCAAGGTATGTCTCTTCCTGTTGGGGTCAGTAGTGTGCCATTGAGAGACATGTGTGTCTCTCTTCTATCCTTCCCACTCCACTTTAAATGAGGTTTCTGTTTATTAATTTTCACACTTCCTCCTTTTTATCAAGATCTTTCTCCGAAAGCATCACTGATCAAACGTCAGGTTTTTCCTGATTCAGTGGTCTTCTGTCCCTCGATGGCAGGAAGGAACTTTCCTGAAGGTTGTATCCCACACCAAAGGGGAGTGCACAAACTGGAAGGCCACAGTGGAGACATTTGAGTAACAAGGAGGAGTAGCAAGGAGATCGCTCAAGCATTTCCCACCTAAGTGTGTATCTTAGAATAGTGACTATGCCTAAGGTACACTCTGAAGTGAAATAATTAAACAAGGACTTTGAGGAGACAAAATGCAGGAATAAAACAAGAAGCAATTAAACAGTATTGCTATCTCAAAACAAACTATTTGGAACAAAGTATCTCACTAATAGTACAACTGGTAGATTGCAAATTCAGAGACTATGAATTTAGATAAGAATCCAGAGTCAGTTACTAGTCTAGATGAAAGAGAAACCTCTGTGAATTTTAAACCTTCTAACTGGCCTGGTCTGAACTTCTTGAGAAAGCTGTCTCATCAGGCGTCATCAGCTTCAATTTCAGGAAATCTTCACCTTTAGTCTCCAGTTGATGTGCAGGTCCAGTCAGGGTTAGGTGGTTTGTTTAGATGTGTCATGTGAATCCAGGAGTTTATTTTCTGGAATTTGGTGGCAAAACCGTTGGTTAGCAGTACAGGGCCTCACAGTGAGGTTGAAGAGAGTCTTTCTGGAGGTATCTTTTCTAATAGATAAAATCTCCAAGTTGCAAAATTTGTTGCTTAAGGTCTTTATCTCCCTGGAGCATACTTTTAAATAAGAACCACCAGTAAACCATGAGAGGTCAGCATTACTCAAAGGAGTTTCCTACAGATCATTAGAGCTCTAGATGGTGATTTGTCAGTGTTAAGCAGACTTGAGGGGCTTTGTTGGTAATAAAGGGGAGAAGAGTAGCAGGGTTAAGGTTACTACAAGAGAGGAGGAGTTAACAAAAGGATGTCATAGGAGATGAAGCAGCCGACTAAAAAATGTTGAGTGTGATGAGAATTCAGGAAGTCTTCTTTTGCATGGGGTACAAAAATGATTAGAGAGGATTTCACAACATATTCTTCGGCAACCTTAACCAAAAGGGCAGAAGCAGTAATGGCCATTCCACAGGGTCCAGTTGCTAGCTATAATGCCCTATAAGTCGATAGTGGTCCCCATGTGTTTGGGTGAGTACCCCAAGGGTATGACCCGCTTTTTCATATACAAAAAGGAAAAAGGGACTCTGATCATAGGGATGCCCAAGGTCAGGTGGGTTCATTAAACTCTCCTTTAAGGCTTTAAAGACTATGTACTCCTGTTCTTTCCATGAAATGGAGTCCAGGTTATTGTTCTTTAGTAAAACATACAGAGGTTTGGCCATAAGAGAGATTCAAGACTCAATTTCAGCAATAAACAACTAGCCTGAGAAAACCTCGCAGCTGACACTTAGTTTTGGGTTTTGGGAAATTTAGGACAACGTGGGTCTTGGTATAGCCCTTGTTCTGATATTACATGCTCTAAATATTGAACTTGGATTTAGGCAAATTGCAATTTTTTCTTGGTAACCTTATGTCCCTTAGAGACTAAAAGCTTGAGCAAATGGATGCTGTTTTCCTATGAGAAGATTTGGGAGGAAGAGTAACAAAGGAGAAGAACCCCTAGGGAACTTTATATCATCCAGATCAGCCTTCAGAATTTGAGAAAAATAAGAAAGGTTCCTGGTAAAACCCTGAGGCATTACTGTCAAGGTCAATTGTTTTCCTTCCCAAGTGAAGGCAAAAAGGTATTGGCTAGCTTCCCCAACTGGAATGTGAAAGAATGCACTGCATAAATCAGTTACAGTAAAGAATTTGCTTCCAGAGGAGATGGACATGAGTCATATATGACTGCTTGGGACAACAGAGTGTCAAGGAATAACAATTTTTTATTGCTTATAGGTTCTGGATAAATCTCCACACTTAGCCCATGAGTTTTCTCACAAGTAAAATAGAAGTATTATAGGAACTAGTGCAGGGATAATGAGGCCCTGAGTCTTACAATCTTCTATTATGGTCTTCTCTATTTATGGGGCATTGATTGATTTTAGTCCAAATTCTGAGTTCTATAAAAGAGAAAGCAGAACAAGAGAAAGTTGTGTTTGCATAAGATTTAGGAATCTTTAAATTATTTTAACATACTTTTGTTGATTCCTAAAATATCCTTGCTTCCTGGAACAGAATTTACTGTTGTCTGCTTAGAATAATGGGAAAAAGAGGTAAAGAAAGAGGAAGCAAGCATAAGATATAAAAGTTTTATTTTCAAACACATATGTCCTTTGATATGGGAAAAATATGCGATGGGATTCTGAGTGATCATTATTTTCTTTTTTATATTTTTCCACAGATTTTTTTGTATGTGAAAATTCACAATCAAGAGAAAAAAAGATTTAAAATTGAAAATAAATTAAATTTTAATTATTAATTAATTATTAATTATTTATTCCTAATACTTAATTACTAATTCTTTATTGAGATAATGTAAGCCATTACAAAGCAAAAAGTTTGGAAGAAAATGCACTTGAAAAGAATGCATGTAAATTCTTTTTCCTTTTTATTTGCCTATGTTTACAAGTTTTCTTTAATAATTGCATTAATTTTTTTAACAGAAAAAAATTATTTTAAAAGAAAAATTCCTAAATGAATACTTCTGAAGTATACAAATGACAATGTCTATTTGCTCTAGCAAAATTCTCGCAATATGGGTTCTTTTTTTTTTTTTTTTGCACTATTGACAATAAAAACTGGGTAATGATACACATGCAATTTTTTTCAAGAAAATGAAATACGACGATCAAAATCTGTGCTCTGTAACTCTGATGAAGTAAAGAACAGCTGGATTGAGTCCAAATCTGAGAGCAATAACCCAAGGCTTTCTAACTCAGATTCCAGCTCCAGGGAGAATTCACTTTGGGCTCAGAACCTCAATTGCCTTGTTTATAAAACCTGCCTTTCCTTTCTCTATAAGGAAACTGAGGCTTGAAAGAAGTTAATTGGCCAAGATTATCACAGCTACTAAGCCTCCAAATGAGGAAAGAACTCCGATGGTTTGATTGTAACTCCTGAGCTAGTTCTTTCTAACATGCCACAGGGTCCTTACCCCGGCAGAAGAGTTAACAGTGATAGTCTCTCTCTTTTGATCTCCTGTGATTTTGTCTTTTAAAGTGATGATAACACCCTAAAATTAAAAGAATACCCCTGGAAGTACCAGCAGGATAACGATTTATATAGAACTAAAGACATGGTGATGGAATATTACTTAGCCATAAGAAGAGATGAAATACTGCCATTTGCGACAACATGGATGGACCTCGAGATAATCATGCTAAGTAAGCGAAATAAGCCAGACAGAAAAAGTTAAAAATCACATGATATTACTTAGATGTGGGATATAAACTTAAAAGCAACAAATGAACAGGACAAACAAACAGAGACTCATGAACATGGACAATGGACTAGCGGTTACCAGAGGGTAGGGGGAGGAGGGAGGAAGTAAGTGGATGGGGAGTGGGATTAAGGATTAATTAAAATCATTTCTTCAATAGAAAGAAAGAAAGAGAGAGAGAGAGAGAGAGAGAGAGCCCTTCAAGTGAGGAAGAAAGGTATAGCAAAGAAGCTTTCACAGGCAATGATCTTTAAAAAATTGGGAGGAGGGGCAACATCGACTTCTTTTGAATATCAATCAGTTAAACTCTGTCCTCTATATTTGGCCATGCTATTCAAAGTAACATCAAATATTGCGCAAATCTTTCACCTCTCAAGCAACTTTTAGAAGATAAATTGTCTTTAAACACGATAGTTAAACCACCAAATTTATATTTGCATAAAATAAGAACTTCTAGATCTCCTTTGTCAAACATATCTGAAATAAAGAGGTCCTTTGAAACTTCCGGAGCTAACCCCCAGCTATTCCTTTGCAAATGACCCTTTTTTCACCTAAAGCATTCTGCTGCTGTGAGGAAGCCCTTTCAATAACATTAGAAAATTGTGGGATGGAAGCCTGTATTGATTTTAGAAAGGGACATTTGAACACAATGTTTAAAAAAGGAGCACAGTAAACATTTCTGGTACTAATATGGATATTCCTCCCTTGGCCTCTATTCCATCTTTTTGTTTTAAGTATGATTTTTAAGGTAGAAAGTAATGTTATCACAATCTAGAATATTGTGAATCTGGAGGGGTTAAAAAGTCACATAATTTCAATCAAATAACACAACAATTGTAACTTTCACCTAATACTCTGGAGTGTTTTTTCCTAGATTATTTCGTAATTTTAAAGATGAAATCTTCACTAGAGATCAGTTGTCTCTAACCCCCAGGCCACGGACTGTACTGTGTGGCCTGTTAGAAACCAGGCCGCACTGCAGCGGGTGAGCAGTGAGCGCTTGAAGCTTCATCTGTATTTGCAGCTGCTCCCCAGCACGAGCATCACTGCCTCATCAGGCATTAAGATTCTCAGAGGAGCACCAGTCCCTGGTGTCAGAAAGGTTGGGGGCCACTGCGAAAGAGCCCTTCATGGAGATGACTTGCCAAACTCACCACCTCTTTAAATTCATTCGTCTCGTTTTAGTATCGATGAGAAGATAAAACAGTGGGAAATTTTAAAAAACAGGCTTCAGTATTGAGAGAGAAAACAGGTTCTCATTAATGAGATTCAAGATAACTCAAAGTGAGGCTCTATCTCATGCTTCCCAGTTGCAGTGGGCTGGATTAGTCCTACTGGACTTAATTATGGTATTTCATTTTTGGAGGAAAACAGGAAAATAATCTGGTCCAAATTTACAAGTTTAAAGGTTAAGAAATATTACCTATTCCAGATCTGAGCAAATAGACCTCCTGACTCCATGGGAGAAGAGAACAGGGAGATACTTATATCTGTAAATTACTCTTATGAAAATCATTGTCCAGGCACATCTTGCACAACAACACACAAACGAAACAACAGTAGTTATAACACAACCTACAAATTTACAAATAAAGGAACTGAGATAAAAAAGAGTAAAATGGAAATAAATGTGTAAGCTCAGAATTAAACCTTTCCTTTTTCTTTTTTCTTTCTTTCTTTCTTTCTTTCTTTCTTTCTTTTTCTTTTCTTTTCTTTCTCTTTCTTCCTTTCTTTCTTTTTTCTTTCTTTCTTTCTTTTCTTCCTTCCTTCCTTCCTTCAGCTTTCCTTCTTTCTTTTCCTTCCTCCTTCCTTCCTTTCTCTCTCTCTCTCTCTTTCCTCTCAATCTCTCTCTCTCTTTCTCTCTCTGTCTCTCTCTCTCTTTCTTTCTTTCTTTTTCTCTTTCTTTTTTTAATTTTTATTATTTTTTATTATACCACACTTTTTGTTGGCCCCACTTCAGGCACCAAGTACCTATGTTTATGCTGACTGCCCCAGGCCAAAAACAGTTTGTTTAAGTTTCACTTGAACTAGGGAAAAAAGCTAAATTTGAACGCTTAAATATATAATGTTTTCTAAACTGTTTGTAACTACACCTCCTTTTCTGAACCCCGATGACTGCCTTAGTCATATATGTGCATATATTTGAGTAATACTACATTGTTCCAAGTAACATAAATATTTTTCTAACATAAATTTAACAGATGTTTATGTTTAAAAAAGATATTTGAGGATGAAACTCCAAATTTGACCACCAAAAAAAAGAAAAAATTAAGACATTTTAATGTGTTTTCATCCCCCTCACCCCACCCCTTTTTTTTTCTACAATGATACAGCTCATGATCTTGCACACTCCTAGGGTCCTGGGATTTGAGCTCAGCATCACCTTTAAAATTTCCACCTAAAAGTGTTAGCCTATCTTTAGAGGCTTTGTGTCTTTTTTTCCCTCATCTGTGAAATGAATGTACAAGACAGTATTTGTTTCAGCAAGATAGAAAACTTGTTTTGCAGTATGACTTCTTTCGCCAATGGCTTTATATAATCCACTGGAGAAGAACACTGAGGCCTCATTGTCAGTGGAAGCAGCATCAGCCCTGGTTTTCACACCAAGCACTCATGTTTTTCACCAAGAAGTCTGGTTTTTACTTCTCTCACAACATTCCAACTTGCTATAAAACTTATTCCCTTTACCTGGCTTGTGGTAGACGGCCTCAATAGCCCCAAGTTTTCACCACTCCCTATATCTACATCTTTTTCATAGGACTTGGCGGTTCCTTCGTACTAAGTCAAAGTGTATTTCTTCCTTCACTCCGTGACTTTGGGGCCAGCATGTGGCTTGCTTAGACCTATGTGCTGTGCGTAAATGGGACATGAATGACTGGGCTCGTCCTCTTACGCCTTGAAAAAAAGCATTCCTGGAACAGCCTGCTGGTTCAGGGGATCATGAGAAAGATACCAGAGGCAAGAGCGAACCTAACTGAGACTGACAGAACCACCGACTTGAGCCCAGCCCAGATCAGCTGAACTCCAGCTGACCCATATAAATGCTTAGGGTTGTATGCCACTAAGGTTTTGTAGTTGTTAGTTACACATTATTATGGCCATATTTAACTGTTCTATCACACCTATAGCACTATTTGTTATCTATTGCTGTATAACAAATCGTCCTCAAATTTAATGGCTTAAAATGACAAACATTTATTATCTTGTAACCTCTGTAGTCAGAGATTTGAAGAGGCTTAGCCGAATGGTTCTGACTCAGTCTTTCATGTGGTTGCAGTCAGGATATTGGCAGGGACTGCAGTCAGTCATCCGAAGGTTTAAATGGAGCTGGAAGACCTGCTACTGAGATGGCTCACTCACGAGGCTATCAGCAGAGGCCTTGGTTTCTCACATGCTGTTGACAGGCACCTCGGTTACTGGCCATGTGGACCTTTCTGTAGGTTGTCTTTGTGTCCTCATGGCCTGGCATCTAACTTCCCTCTGAGAGAGAGAGAGCACAAAAGAAGCCTCAATGCCTTTATGACCTCATCTCCAAAACCATACGCTGTCGCTTTTGCTTTATCATATTCATTATAAGAGGGCCTCTAATCCAAACTACATTCAAGGTGAGGGAAATTAAGCTCCACTTCTGGAAGGAAAGAGTAGCTAAGACTTTGTGAACATATTTAAAAACCACTACAGAATGCCTTCTAACATATTATATATATATCCCTTCTACATGCAAGATAGACTCCCTCTTTCCCAAGGTGTTCCATAAGTCTCATCCCATTACAGCATCAGTTCTAAGTCCAGAGTCTCATCATTTAAATCAGGCCCAGGTGCAGAAGAGACACCTCAATTTTAGCGTCTTAAGTACAGCTCCTGGAGTCCAGTTCCTCTCCACCCAGAGATCTGTGCACTAAAGGGACCTATGCTCCCAGTCCCACACCCAACATATAATGGGCATAGGAGAAAGACTACAATCATCCTCAGATTTTCAAAAGTCTATAGCAACATAACGGTATTTTTTTCCTTATCAGATCACTAGTAGAAGTACTCTTCCTATTTCACAAAAGAGTAAATAGATTTACAAATTCATATTTAATAACAAAATGTTAACCCCTATGATAAAAGCATATTACCAAACCAATTATTATTCACAGAAATGAATCTTTCATGTAAACTCTCAAACAAAACAGCTCCTTTATTTTTCAACTGCTTTTGGATTTCTTTTTTCCTATGTTGATAGCAATTTTTGTATTTAATTTAAAATAACCAATGAAGCCTAAAACCAGCTTAGTGAAAATTAAGATAAAGATAACTAGCAAAAATGTTTGTAGCACATTTAACCAAAAAAAATCATTAATACTCACTACATAAAGATCTCCTCTATAAATAAGAAAAAGGCATATGATCAAAAGTCCACAACACTTTTTCCTGTTCAATTTTATTTCATTTTTTATCCCATGAGTGTTCCTTTCCATCCACCCCACTTACCCATCCATCCATCCATCCATCCATCCATCCATCCATCTATCTACCCATCCAACTAATAGTCTTCACCTGTAAAATACCTATCCGACCTTCAGTATGATAGGAGAGGCTATTGTTGCCTCATCTATATTCTCTCAGCACCTGTGACTGTCAGATTGCAGGAGTATGCCCAGTTTGAGAAGCACACCAAAAGTATTGATGAGTTAATACTTTTGTCAATCAATGATAGACAAACAGAGTTGGTAGATAAACATTGCTACATTTTTCACTGTGTCCCAGTTACTCCCTGTGAGACTGAGTTCTAATCGTTCCTTATACACATTATATTGGCTTCCTTTCCTTTCCTGACTCATTCTTCTTTCCTTTACCTGTGCTTCCTAAAATTACTTCTCAAATTCTTTTCTGAGTCAGCTTCTGGGAGAACCCAGCCTAAGAAAAAGATTAACTCAAACTTTTCCTCCACAAAGGAGGGATTGCTTTCCCCTCTGTGCTCTCAGAGTATAGCACATTTTATTTGTTGACATATTTTAAAGGCTCTTATCTCTCTTCCATTTTAGATTACGAGCTTCTAAGAACAAGAATCCTTTTTACCTATTGTTTACCCCACACTGTCTACCCCACACTGAATGATACATTTTCCTATAAAATTTATCTTTTTATTTCTTTTGGATTTTTCCATGATATTTATTTTTAAAAAATAAAATTTTAAATCAACCTTTTCATATGTTCTTCTCATCACAATACACTTACTAGGTATTCCTTGGAAACCTAAAATATAATAATACTTTGTGACTTTACTATGGGCATTTGTATTCTCTAGTTACAATATCTATCAATCAAATCTACTTTACTGATATGGTATTTAGGTATTGTATATCTTTACTTATTTATTGTCCAATTGCTATATTTTTAACTGAGAGAGATTAACTAAAGTCTATCATCATTAATATATTTCTGTTTAGTTATTTTTCTCCTCCCATAATCTTGGCTTAATGAATATTATGGCTATTCTATTATAGCATAGACAGTCACAACTTCTGTATCTTTATTAAACTCTTTAACATTATAAAGTACACTACTTGTCTCTTAATTTTAATCATATTTTGTCTGAAATTAAGATTATAGCTCTTATTCTCTTTTTGTTCACATTTGTTATAATTTTAAACATTCTTTTATTTTTAACCTTTCTTAATTACTTTTTTGTACATGTATTCATTGTATATAGCATTAAGATGGTTTGACTTTGTGATCTAACCCATTATTAAATGCTGTGAATTTAGTAGTATTTTGTCTTCCTAATAAATTTATCCTTTTATCATTATTAAATCTCCCTCTTTATTTCCGATAATATGCTTTACCTTGAAGTCTATTATAGCCAAATATTAATATAGCCACTCCAACTTTTGCATGCTTACTGCATAAATGGTATACCTTTTCCATGCATTTAATTTCAGCATCAGTATCTTTCTATTTACAATGCGTCTGCAGTAGACAGCATATAATCAGTGGGTTTTGCTTTTTAATCTATTGAGAAAATCTCTTTTTTAATTGGAGTGTTTTGACTATTAACATTTAATATAATTATCAAAATGGTTAAGTTTAGGTAAATTATTTTATTGTTTTCTGTTTTTTCCTTTCTGCTTTTTATTTGTTTGTTTATTTTAATTTGTTTGTTTATTTTAATGTGTTATGTTTCCTGCCTTTTTTTGAGTTGTTTGAATATTTTTTTAATTCCATTTTAATCCATCTTATACACTATATCTCTTTGCATTAATTTTTAGTGGCTATGGTAAGGATTATAATATATAACCTCAATTTTTTGTCAACCTAGAGTTAATATTTTACCACTATCTATAAAGTGGAGAAATCTTACAACTACAAAGATACATTTATTGCCCCCTATCCTTTCTGCTATAGTAGTCATATGTACTACATCTGCATACCTTATGAACTCCACATAACAATGTTATAACTTTTGAGTTAAGCAGTTATGTGTGTGTGTGTGTGTGTGTGTGTGTGTATGTGTGTGTGTGTATATCTTATATATTCATATATATATATGAATATATAAGATATATATGTCATATTTTATATATATAAAATATATAATATGATATATTATATTATATATAATATATATTTATATATTTTATATATATATATATATATATATATATATATATATATAAAACATATATTTTTTTTTAATGCCTGCGGCACCTGGTCATCCTAGGTGGTCTCCCATCCAAGTACTAACGAGGCCCGATCCTGCTTAACTTCTGAGATCAGACATCAGGCTTGTTCAGGCTGGCATGGCCATAGACTATGGACTGTGGCTCCACTGGGGCATGAACCCAGGACCTTCTTCGTGTAAAGCAGACGTGCTAACCGCTACACTATGGAACCACGTCCAGCTAGAAGATATTTTTAATATTTAGTCATCTAATCTGCTGAATCTTAAAACAACCAGAAAATTACAACATTTTTATCAGTAAATGCATATAATTAAAGCCAACAATTACTATTTCAAACAAAGTACTTTATTTTATTTTATTTTATTATTTTTTGTTGATATTTGGTTAACAAAACTCAGTAAGTTTCAGGTGTACAATTTAACAGCAAGACATATATATATATTGCATTGTATGTTCCACTCCCACAGTCAAGCAAAGTACTTTAAATCAAATTAATGAACAAACCATCTCAGCTTTGATAAACTTAACATTTGGCCAGGCTTTAGTTAACATATAATACCACACGTATTACATAATAACTATAATATATATTTTCTTCTTTACTAAGAGTTTACTTTTTTATTTACTTGAGAATTTTTTTACTATATGTTTTGAAGAGGGAAAATGAAGGATTTTCTTTAGGGAAATTAGAAGTAATATACATCACATACTTAACATCTTGTATTTTAATCGAATCTCTGTAAATAAAAAGAAAATGGGGGCCATACCATGGGAGGGAATGAAGTCATGTTTTCTGAAACAGGAGCTGAGTTTTCAGAACCTTAAAATAGAATTGATCTCTGTCCACTTTCACATCCTTTGACAGTTGTATCAGTCAGTATTTAGTGAAACACATACTCATCTCATTGCAGGTAGTTTAAACAGAAAGAAATTGAATGTAGGGAATTCAGTTCTGACAAAATTTTTGGCATGGCTCATGCAGAAAGCACGAGGCTGAATCTTTAAGAATGAGTCTTAGAACATTACAGAATGGAGCTGCTAGAGAAGCTACTATCTCTGAGGCCACTCGCTGGAAATAATGAATCAAGAAGAACACACTACTACACCTGTGATCCAGGAATGGGGAATCAAGTCACTGTCGCTACTGCTGCTGCCTCTGCCACAAATACATAGACATCCAAGAAGCAGAAGACTGGACAGTGGAAAACCTGTGCAGAAAAATCTGCTAGCTATAAGAAAACAGCCCAAAAGAGCAAGATGGCCTCCGGCTATCTTTATAATGTTGTGATTTACAAGAAAATTTATAATAAGAAATATATGGTTTGGTCCTCATTCCTGGCACAGAGATCTTAAAATCATTGGAATATTCTTAGTGATGAAAAATAATAAAGATATCTTTTGTTATTGATAACAAGCCCCTTTCGATTACACCTGAGTTTATATTAATGAGGTGACTTTTGGTTAGCCTCAGGATGAGGGCTGGTTTCCAGAAGAACCAACCATGTGATTAGAGGGGTGAAACTTTCAGCCCCACCTCCCAACCTCTGATAAGTTCTGTGCCCTTCTCTCATACCTTGCCCTATACATCTCTTTTACCAGACTGTTCCTGAGTCGAATCCATTATAATAAACCATTAATCTAGTAAGTAAACTATTTTCCTCAGTTCTATGAGCCACTCTAGGATATTATTGATAGAACCTAAGGAAGGGGCTGTAGGAACATCCAATTTGTAGCTGGTAGATCAGAAGCATGGGTGATAACCTGGACTGATGATTGGCATCTAAACTGGAGGGAAGGGGCGAGTCTTGTGGGACTGAATCCTTAACCTATGGGATCTGACACTATCATCAGGTAGTGTCAAAATTGTATTAACTTGTAGGATATCCAGTTGTTCTCTAGAGAGAACTGGAAAACTGCTCAGTGTGAAAAAAGCCATACAGGTATCAGAAGTGAAATATTGAGAGTAAAGTGTAGAGTAGTAGAAATAGAGGTTTTCTCCACAAACTCCCTCCTTCCAAATGTGTCATGACTGCATCTAATAGACAGAAGCTAATTTGCAACCAGATTGCAGATGAAAAGAAAAGTGGTCAATGTAGTTTTTAGCTTTTCAGACTCAAGTTTACATAAAGACACTATAAACGAGAGTGAAATGAAACTGAGCAGGCTATTCTTTAGTATCTATCACAGACACTGTGTCACAGTCCTAATACACTGTGTTTGTACATTCTGAAATCATACAGTTCCAAAAAACATGATGAAAATTACCCCCTTTGGGAAATGGTAAGTATAATCTATTGAAAGCAGGAAACATGCAAGTAGTGTTACCTGGCAACTTTGAATATCAATGAAATGATTAAGCATACAGTTCTCATTTATTTACGAGCTATGGCTACATAATGACAAATCTCCAACTGTTTGATACTAAGGGGAAGGAAAAAAAGGAATATGACATGTAGGGCTCATTCGATGTTAAAGGAAAGTGTATTTCCCTCATTTATACATTCTCTCTCATAAAAAAAATTCAAGTAGAAATAAGTTGCATCACATAACATCTGAAAACTCTACAAATACTAAATAAAGTGCTGAGATAAGCTGAATAATAGCCACCCAAAAATATTAAGTTCTAATCCTTGAAACTTGTAAATATTAGCTTATGTGGTAAAAGAGTCTTTGCAGATGTGATTAAATTAAGAATACTGAAACGGAAAATTATCCTGGTTTATCCAAGTGGCCCCTAGATGCAATCACATGTATCTCTGTAAGAGGAAGGCACAGAGAGATTTAATGCAAATACACAAAGAGTGATATAAAGATAGAGCAGATAGATATTTGCAGCTATTGCCCTTGAAGATGCCACCACAAGCCAAGACATACTAGCAGCCATCAAAAGCTGGAGGAATCAAAGAACAAATTCTTCCCTAACACCTCCAAAGAGAACGTGGCCCTGCTGACACCTTGATTTGGGCCAAGTGATACTGATTTTAAACTTCTGGCCTCCAGAACTGTGAAAATAAATTTCTGTTGTTTTAAGCCACTAAATTCATGGTAATTTGCTACAGCAGTCATGGGACAAGTAGTTCACAAATATTGAAATACCAGTTGCTAATGTGTAGATCTGAAGGAGTACATTGCTTAAGAGCACTCTGTACAGGCATGATGAAGCAAGGATTTAAATCTAAGTTTGTCTTGTTCCAGAGATGTGCTTTCTCCACTCTTTCCATATCAATCTCTGGGACAAGGGCTCCCTTGACTCAGCTACTATAGTCACTCGCCACTCCACTTCTATTAAAAACCCTGGCTTCTTCCTCAATTTCTCCCTCTTCCTCATAACTACACCTATTCAATAATGAAGTCCTTTCTTTCTGAACTCAGTTACAGTTCCATTTCCTGCATCAGTCGCCACTGCATCAGTTCATGTCTTTATTACCTTTTCCTCAGATCATGGCAATAGTTTCCCAATCTTCTCCACTTACTTTCAACAATTCCCTGTTACCTAAGGTTCAAAGTGCAAGAGCTTAGCATGTCGTAATCTTTCATTAGCTGACTCTAAACCACCTCACCAGCTTTATGTCCCCACACTCAGTATACCAGTTACGCACTAAAGTTTTTATTCTTCCATACACCAGGCCTTCACAAATGCATGAAATAAATGTCCTCTTTTCTCCTCTTATCACTCTTACTCATTCTTCAAGATTTAGTACAATGTCACCTGTTTCATAAAGCCTTTCCCGATTCCCCCTAACCCTAAATGCTTCCTGATACAACATGTGCCTCAGAGCATACAACAGCTAAATCATGAATTCTTTGAGAGAAATGTAGAAAATATTATTGACTTAATATTCTGGTTCAATGATCTCCAAAGCAGAGTATATAATACCTGTTTGGTGTGCATGAAGAAAATATTAAAGATTCAATTTAATGATTTAAATTATGTTTCTATTTTTCCTCACTGTTTTTTAACTTAGATATTTTGTTTCATAAAATGTACATAATAAGTACTACTAGTACATGTATATACTAGTAGTACATGTACACAATTTTTTTTAAAAGAAATTAAAATGGGGGGAGTGCTCAATAATTTTTTTTCACTTTTTAAAAATTAAGTTTATTGGAGTAACATTGGTTAATATAATTAATTATATAATTTTCAGGTGTACATTATCATTTGACATCTGTATATTCTATTGTGTGTTTACCGCCCAAAGTCCAGTTTCCTTCAGCTACCATATATTTGATCCTCTTTACCAACTTCGTCCTACCCCTACCCCAGTATATTTGACTTCCTTTACTGCATCTACCTACTCCCTCCCCTCCCACTCCCTACCCTCTGGTAACCACTAGACTATAGTCCATGTCCATGAGTCTCTGTTTGTTTGTCCTGCTCATTTGTTGCTTTTAGATTTATATCCCACATATAAGTAATATCACGTGATTTTCAACATTTTCTGTCTGGCTTATTTCGCTTAGCATGATTATCTCGAGTTCCATCCATGTTGCCACAAATAGCAGTATTTCATCTCTTCTAATGGTTGAGTAATATTCCATTGTATATATATACCACAGCTTCTTTAGCCAATTATCTATCATAGGACATTTCGGTTGCTTCCATGTCCTGGCCACCATGAATAATGCTGCTATGAACATCGGTGTGCAAATATCTTTTCAGATATGGATTTTCAAGTCTTTGGGGTAAGATACCCAGTAGAGGGATTGCTGGATCATATGGCAGATCAATTCTTAGTTTTTTGAGGAAACTCCATACTGTTTTCCATAGTGACTGTACCAATTTGCAGTCCCAACAGTGTATGAGCGTTCTTATTTCTCCACATCCTCTCCATTTGTTATTACTTGTCCTGTTGATTATAGCTATTCTAACAGGAGTGATATCTCATCGTGGTTTTGATTTGCATTTCCCTAATAGCTAGCAATGTTGAGCATCTTTTCATATATTCACTGGCCATTTGTATGTCCTCTAGGGAGAAGTGTCTGCTCAGGTCCACTGCCCATTTTTTGGATGGATTATTTGTTTTTTTGTTGTTGTTGTTATTGAGTTGTATGAGTTCTTTTGATATTTGGCCCTTATCGGAAGCATTGTTTGCAAATATATTTTCCCATTGAGATAGTTGTCTCTTTACCTTGTTGACAATTTCTTTTGCTGAGCAGAAGCTTTTTAGTTTGATGTAGTCCCATTCATTTATTTTAGCTTTTACTTCCCTTGCCTTTGAGGTTAAATTCTTAAATCCTCTTTCAGTCCAAGGCCCTTGAGTTTAGTTCCTATGTTTTCTTCTATGCATTTTATTGTTTCAGGTCTTATATTCAGGTCCTTAATCCATTTTGAGTTAATTTTGGTGTGCTGTGATAGACAACAGTCTAGTTTCATTCTTTCACAGGTGGCTTTCCAGTTTTCCCAGCATCATTTATTGAAGAGGCTTTCTTTTCTCTATTGTATGTTTTTGGCTCTTTTGTCAAAAATTATTTGCCCATATAAATATGGATTTACTTCTGGACTCTCGATTCTGTCGCACTGGTCCTTGTGTCTGTTTTTCTGCCGTTTTGATTACTGTCACTTTGTAGTATAATTTGAAGTCAGGCAGAGTGATGCCTCCATCTCGTTCTTTGTTTTCAGGATGTGCTTCCATACAAATCTGATGATTTTTTGTTCTATTTCTTTAAAAAATGCCAATGGGATTTTTATGGAGATTGCATTAAATCTGTATAATGCTTTAGGTAATATGGTCATCTTAACTATGCTGATTCTTCCAATCCAAGAAGAACACAAAATATCTTTCCATTTCTTTGTATCTTCTTCAATTTCTTTTAACAGAGTCTTGTAGTTTTCATTAAATAGGTCCTTCACATGTTTCATTAAATTTATTCCTAGGTATTTTATTATTTTTGCTGCAATTGCAAAAAGAATTATTTGTCTAGTTCTTTTAGATTATAGAAATGCTATGGATTTTCGAATGTTGATTTTATGTTCAGAAACTTTACTGTATTTGCTTATTGTTTCTAGTAGTGTTCTTGTGGAGTCTTTAGGGTTTTCTATATAGAGAATCATGTCATCTGCAAAGAGTGACAGTTTGACTTCATTTCCTATTTGGATACCTTTTATATCTTTCTCTTGTCTGATTGTACTTGCTAGGACCTCCAATGTTATATTGAATAAGAGTGGCGATAGTGGACAGCCTTGCTTTGTTCCTAATCTTAGAGGGAAAGTTTTCAGTTTTTCACCATCAAGTATAATGTTGGCTGAGGGTTTGTCATATATGGCCTTTACTATGTTCAGGTACTTTCCTTCTATACTGATTTTATGAAGTGTTTTGATCATAAATGGATGTTGTATCTTGTTGAAGGCTTTTTCTGCATCTATTGATGTGATCTTATGATTCTTATTTTTTAATTTGTTTATGTGATGTATCACATTGATTGATTTACTTATGTTGAACCATCCCTGTGCCCCTGGAATGAAACCCACTTGATCGTGGTGTATAATCTTTTTAATATGTTGCTGTGTTCAGTTTGTTAGTATCTTATTTAGGATTTTTGCATCTGTGTTCATGAGAGATATTGGTCTGTATTTTTCTTTTTTTGTGTTATCTTTACTGGGTTTTGTATCAGAGTAATATTGGCCTCATAAAATGAGTTGGGAAGTATTGCCTCCTCTTCGACTTTTTGGAAGAGTTCGAGGAGAAAAATATTAAATTTTCTTTGAATGTTTGGGGGTAGAATTCACTGGTGAAGCCATCTGGTCCTGGATTTTTACTTTTGGTAGATTTTTGATGATTGTTTCAATTTCCATACTGCTGATCGGTCTATTTAGATTTTCCAGTTCTTCTTGACTCAGTCTAGAAAGATTATATTTTTCTAAGTACTGGTCCATTTCTTTTAGGTTACTAAATTTGGTGTTATATACTTTTTCATAGTATTCTTGTATGATCCTTTGTATTTCTGCGATGTCAGCCATAATTTCCCATCATTCATCCCTGATTTTGTTTATTTGTGTCCTTTCTCTTTTTTCTTTAGGGAATCTAGCCAGGAGGTTGTCAATTTTATTAACCTTCTCAAAGAACCAGCTCTTTGTTGCATTTATTTTTTCTATCTTTTTTTGTTGTCGTTGTTTTCAATTTCATTTATTTCTGCTCTAATTTCGATGATTTCTTTCCTTCTGCTGACTTTAGGCTTCATTTGTTTTTCCTTCTCTAGTTTTTTAAGATGAAGCATTATGTTGTTTATTTGGGCTCATTCTTTTTTGGGGGGAGATAGGCCTGTAATGAGATGAACTTTCCTCTTATGATTGCTTTTGCCGTGTTGCAAAAGTTTTCATATGTTGTACTTTCATTATCATTCATTTCTATGTATCTCTTGATCTCTCTTTTTATTTCTTCTCTGATCCAGTTATTCTTCAGTAGCATGTTGTTTAATCTCCATGTATTTGTGGTTCTTCCTGATTTCTTTCTGCAGTTGATCTCTAGTTTCAAAGCATTATGATCAGAGAATATGGTATGACTTCACCCCCCTTACATTTGTTGAGGCTATCTCTTTGTCCCAGTATGTGGTCGATTCTTGAGAATGTTCTCTGTGCACTAGAGAAGAATGAATATGCAGCTGTTTGGGGATGAAAGGCTCTGTATATGTCACTTATGTCCAGTTGGTCTAATGTGTCATTTAAGAATGTTATTTCATTATTGATTTTCTGTTTGGATGATCTGTCCATATCCAACAGTGGGGTATTTAGGTCCCCTGCTACAATAGTGTATTGGTCTGTTACTCCTTTTAGTTCTGTTAGTAATTGCTTTACATATTTCGGGGCTCTCTGATTAGGAGCATAGTTATTGATAAGTGTTATGTCTTTTTGGTGCATGACTCCCTTTATCCTTATGAAGAGTCCCTCAGTATCTTTCTTTACCTTTTTTATTTTGAAGTCTATTTCGTCTGATATTAGTATTGCTACTCCCACTTTTCTCTGAATACCATTTGCTTGAAATATCATTTTCCGTCCCTTCTCTTTGAGTCTATATTTGTCTTTGGAGCTAAATGTGTCTACTGGAGGGACCATATGGTTGGGTTTTGTTTTTTGATCCATTTTGTAACTCTGTGCCTTTTTATTGGTGAGTTCAGTCCATTTACCTTTAGGGTGATTATTGATATATGAGGTCTTCTTATAGCCATTTTATCTTTAGCTTTCTGGTAGCTTGGTGTTTCCATTGCTTTCTTGTCCTTGTGTTTCTGTTTTCTTTATTTTGGTTGGCTTTTGTGAGCTTTGCTTCTGGTTCTTCTTGTTTTATGTATATACTTCAGTTCTGAATCTTTGGTGAGTGGTTACCATTACGAATATGTAAAGGATAGTTATATATGTATAGTCGTCCATTTTCTTCTGCATGTGCCTTATCTCCATTCCCCTTTGCAAGTTTTGATCTTTGGATCTTCCCCTTTTCAGTCATTGTTATCTCAATTTGTCCTTATGTATGCTGAACGTTCATTACTACTTTGCTATAGCAATTTTATTCTTATTATTTAAGCTTATAATGCTCTGTTCTTAGTAAGGGTTGCACTCCTCTGCTTTTATTTGCCTGAAAGTCACTTTACTCCTAATCATGTGGGTTTTTTTTTTTTTTTTTTTTTTTTTGCCATTTTGTTTTAGGTGAGCTGACCCCTTTCAGTATTTCCTGTAGTGCAGGCCTCGTAGTGGAGAAGTCCCTCAATTTTTGTATGTCTGGAAAGGTTTTTATTTCTCCTTCATATCTAAAGAAGAGCTTAGCTGAATATATCATTCTAGGCTGGTTGTTCCTTCACTTTTAAATATTTGATTGTATTCCTTTCTGGCTTGTAAGGTTTGCGCTGAGAAGTTCGAAGATAATCTAATGGGATTTCCTTTATAAGTCACCATTTTCTTCTCCCTGGCTTACTTGAGAATTCTGTCTTTGTTGTTAATTTTGGATAATTTTAATAAAATGTGTCTTGGTGAAGGTCTTTTTGGGTTTAGATAATTGTGTGTTCTGTTGACTTCTTGAATTCCAAGCTCCAGCTCATTCCTTAGATTTGGGAAATTCTCATCCACTATTTGTCTTAAAGCGCTTTCTAGTCCCTGCTCTTTTTCCTCGCCTTCAATAATGGTCATTATTCTTATGTTTCCTCTCCTGATGGTATCAGCTAGTTCTTGTATTTCTCTTTCATTATTTTTCATCCTTCAGTTTCTCTCTTCTTCCTTCTGATTCATTTCTAGATTTCTGTCTTTGATATCACTGATCCTCTATTTGGTCAACTCTATTTCCCGAGCTTGCTATTTCATTTTTCAATTCTTACAATGTGTTTTTTATCTCCAGAAGATTTATTCTGTTCTTTATGAGGTTTTCAATCTCCTTGCTCTGCTCATCTAGTTGTCTTTTTAATTTCTGAAATTGTTGATATGTCTCATTTAGGAACTCACTGAGTTTTTTTTGAGAAGTACTATCCTGAATTTTCCGTCATTTAAGTTGCATATTTCTATGTCTGTAAGCTTATTTTCTGGAGATTTTTCTCTTTCTTTCTGAGATACCTTGTCATCTTGGTTGTTCATGGTGTTTAATGGACTATTTCTCCTCCTGGGTATTAATGGAAATGTATTCTTCTTTCCAAAAAGGAGATTTATTATAAAAGGTTCTCTCTTTAGCCTGTTGCAAAGAGGGTGATTTTTTTTTTTTTTTTTTTTTTTTTTTGGTTTCCAGTAGGTGGTGTATAAGCCTCTTGGATCTCTGCTTTTATAAAACCCTAGTAATGCCTTTTTATTTTCTCGTAGATATTTAATCACGCTTGCTTATTTAATTACCCTCAGTTTCAGTCCCTCTCAGTGTTAGCAACAGTTTTAGTACCATTTGCTCAGATTCCCCCGGGGGCTCTGTGGTGATCAGTCTCTGAGGGTATAGGGGGAGGGGCCCTCTGGGTTGGGAGTTGGGGCTGCAGCTTAGCCTCAGTTTTGCAACCAGGACCAGTAAAAAACAACTGTTGTTTCTCTGCCATCCTGCTTCTCTGCTTTTCTGCTTGGATGACTGGGCCCTGCCGCCAGCTGCATGGAACTCACAACTCTCCCAGGCAATGCTGTTCAGGGAACTTGCCGCACCTTCTCCCCTCCCGCTCCTACAGGTAGCTCCAGCTGCTGCAAGAGGCAGCTTCTTTATTTCTTAATGGACTATTTCTCACCTCTCGACACCTGGGGTTCTGACCTGTGGTATCTCTTATGCACAGATTGTAATGGCCTGCTGAAATGTGAAAGGGTTAAAGAATAATTAAAACCTGAAACTGGACAAAGGAAGTCTATAACTTAGGCCTAGTTTCTGGAACCCCTAACCACATTCTGTTAATCATGAAACTTGTAACAATGAGCTCATACGCTAACTGCCAATTTTAGCCTGTGTAACCCTGCTTGCTTGCGTGGCATGAAAAATAATCAATTGTATATAAGCTGAAAATTACTGTTTGGCCATCGCCCATGGGAACACTGGCTATTGTCCATGGGAACATAGGCAATCACCCATAGGAACATAACATTCTAACACAAACTTTCTGCTTCTGTACTTCCCGCTTGCACACCTGACCAGTGGGTTGACAGGTAGTGAATAGGAGAAAGATGGACCTTTGTGTTTAAGACAGAATGAGGAATGGGATTTGGGGCTTAAAAACCTTGTATCTTGGCATTTCGGGGCTGCTCCTTTGCAAGGACAGCCGCCGGCTAATAAACTGTCTCCTGGTTAAGAGCACTCAAGTTGGGTCTGGTTATTCTGGACACAACAAGATCCCACGCTCAGACGTGCTGGTGTGCAGTTTAGGTGTTTTTTGTTGAATTTTAGATGTTCAGCTTATTGTCATTTCAATGGGAGAGATCTGGGGACATCTCTCACTCTGCCACGTTTTACAAAACCTCTTAAAGCTTATGAGGAAAAATGACTGGTGGCCTGGAACATGTGATCTGAATGAACTTGAAAGCTGATTACTCTTCCCCAAGTTGAATTTTTGCAAGATATCACAGCACCAACTAGTAGGTTAGCTGCAACTTCATGAGAGACCTTGAGAGCCGGAGACACCCAGCTAAGCCACAACCTGGATTCCTGATTCACGGAAACTGGGACACCAATGGTGAGTCTTGGGTGGGATTTATGCAAAGAAAGTCTGCATTCCCTGGCACCAGAAGGAGGCCTGGAAGGGCCTCTCTTTATCTTTAATGTTGACATTTTAATTACAGTGTGTCTTTGTGTGTGTCTCTTTGGGTTCATCTTTTTTGAACTTTCTGGGTTTCCTGGATGTGGATGTCTGCTTCCACATTCTCAGTTTAGGAAAGTTTTCAGCCATTATTCCTTCAAATAAGTTTTCTTCCCTCTTTTCTCTCTCTTTTGGGACCCCTATAATGTGAATGTTATTCTGCTTGATATTGTTCCATAGGTCCTTTAAGCTATCTTCACTTTTGAAATTCTTTTTTCTTTTACTACTTTGTTCGGGTAAGTGCCACTGTCTAGTCTTCTAGATCACTGATTCCTTTTTCTGCTTCATCTAGTCACCTATCAAACTCCTCTAGTGTAGTTTTCAGTTCAGTCATTGTATTCTTCAGTTCTGTGACTTCTTTTTGGTACTTTCTTATATTTTCTCTCTTTGTTGAAATTCTCACTGTGTTCATTCATTCTTCTGAGTTCACTGAGCATCTCAATAACCATTACTTTAAACTTTTTATCAGGTAAATTACTTATCTCCGTTTCATCAAAGTTTTTCTGGGAGGTTATTTTGTTCTTTTATTTGGAACATATTCCTTGACTTACTCATTTTGCTTGACTCTCTGTGTCTGTTTCTATGCGTTAAGCAAAACAACTGTCTCCTTCAGTCTTGAAGGAGTAGCCTTGTTTGAGAGAGGAATATTATTGTTCAACCTTGCTTCGGTTCTTGATTGTCTCTCAAACTGTATCTCTGATTGTTTCAGACCTATGGGGCCAAATAACACAATCTCCTTGGTTAAACAGAACCTAGTAGACAAGAGGTATCCCCTGCATGTAGTGTCTAGTGCTCTTTCCACTGTGCCACACTTTTCTCTTTCATGATAGCCTTTCTCTACCAGGCAGCTGAAATGACTTCTTCTGCCAGGTCTTGCTCTGCATACATATGAGATGGTAGGTTTTCCTCCTTCCATTTCCTCCTCCTCTTCTTCCTTCCTTCCTTCCTTCCTTTTTCCCTTCTTCCTTCCGTTCTCTCCCTACCTTGTTATACATAAAATACAGCGAAAAGATGTATAAAATTCGAAAATATCATAAAAATGAGAAAAAAGAAAAAATAAGGGTAAGATTATATGAAAGAAAGAGAAATGAAGTTTTAAAAAGTATATTATATTAGATCTTCCTCTGCCTCAGGCTCTTACTGCCTTCTTCCCCCACTTGTTCTCATCCTGTGAAGCCTAAGCTGGCTACGCCTTCTTCCTTCTCTTAACCTGTAGCCCCCTCATTGTGACACTGCCACCATGTTGGAGGCATGCCTGGTCCAGGGCCCCATCCTGAAGAAGGTGCTGGAGGTGCTTAAGGACCTCATCAGCAAGGCCTACTGAGACATCAGCTCAAGTGGTGTGAAACTGCAGAGCATGGATTCATCCCACATCTCCTTAGTGCAGCTCACCTTGTGCTCCAAGACCTTTGACAGGTAGGGCTGCGACCGCAAGCTGGCCATGGGTGTGAACCTTACCAGTATGTCCAAGATACTAAAGTGGATTGGCAACGAAAACATCATTACTCTAAAGGCTGAAGATAATGTGGACACCTTGTCACTAGTATCTGAAGCTCCGAATCAAGAAAAGTTTTCAGACTATGAAATGAAGCTGGTTAATGGATTTAGATGTCGAACAACTTGGAATTCCAGAACAAGAATATAGCTGTGTAGTAAAGATGACTTCTGGTAAATTCGCACGTATATGCTGAGATCTCAGTCATATTGGAGATGCTGTTGTAATTTCCTGTGCAAAGGGTGGAATGAAATTTTCTGCAAGTGGAGAACTTAGAAATGGAAATACTAAATTGTCACAAATAAGTAATGTCAACAAGGAAGAAGACGCTGTTACCTCAGAGGTGAATGAGCCAGGTCAGCTACCTTTTGCACTGAGATATCTGAACTTCTTTACAAAAGCTACTCCACTCTCTCCTAGAGTAACGCTCAGTATGTCTGCAGAGGTACTCCTTGTTGTAGAATATAAAATTGCTGATATGGGACATTTAAAGTACTATCTGGCTCCCAAGATCGAGGATAAAGAAGGATCCTAGGCAGTCTTAAAATTCAAGAAAATAAAACTAAGCTCTCTGAGAACTGCTTCTGAGATTCCAGCATATTCTTAACTCTCTTCTGTCACCAAATTTGTACCTCTGAGTGCACACGTAGATAATGTTTTCTGTAAATAACCTATATTTTTGTCTATTCTCTATAATTTCTTTAAATGATAAAGTCTCAAGTCAAACCTGGTCTTTTAATCTAGAACTATTTCTGCCTTATCTAGAAATACTCCTTAGGATTTTTATAGACTATTAATACAGTTTTAAGAATTGTTTTCAATTTAAATAAAAGTTATTTGCATTTCAAACACCACAGGACAGTTGCAAGTATCCTAGGGAATTCTCAGCTAATGCTACCTTTCATGTAAATGTGTTTATTTTTTTTTAGTCTAGAGCAGCCATATATAAAAATACATTAGTTATAATTATTAAAATTACTCCAAATATAGTAGGTGATGAGATATTTTGAGGGATTCCAAACTATTTGGGGGAAGTCAAACTTAATTTGATATTATTCTAACTTGAGCTCAAGAACTGAACAGGGGAGGGTAGAACAAATCCTATATATTTAATTGTCATTTTTGTTAGCAAAAACTAACTTTTCAGAAGGTTAATGTACTCAAGCTGTGTGGGTTTTATAAGATGAATTGTTATAGGATGGTGTTTCTTTAGCCTAGAAAACCTTTTATGAGAATCTTGGAAGTTTTAGTAGATCTGTGATAGGGCCCAAGGAGTATGTTTGTGCAAAAATAACAATGAAGATAAGATTCAGTTATAATACACATCAGTTATAGTTACTTAAGATGAAACAATTATTCTTAGTACTGAGCCCAGATGGAAATATTTTTCATAGGTTCCTTATCATAAAAACATTTGAAGCTTTCCCCTCCTTCCGGTTGTCTTGCCTGGAACAGGCCGAAAAGATAGTCTTTAGGAGTTTAATTGGTATTCACTGTTAGATGCTATAGCCCAAGTCACAAGTGGTAAAAGACCCTCCTAAACGTCACAGGAGAGCCAACTCTCTGCTGTCCAAAGGCGCATCACAATTACTGTCTTGCCGTGATGCCTCTGGCAGGCAAAGGTTGGGTCACAGTGGTGGGAAAGGGGTCCACTGAGACCCACACCTTTCTTGAAACCTCCTTTATAGTTTGGACTAATACATATCAGAGGGATAGCAGGTGAGGGTTTGGGTATTTTATTAACTCATTCGATATTTTCAATGCATCTTCTCTTTTCTATTAGCACAAAATAAAAACGATATACGTATGCATATATATAGAAAGATCTTATTAAAGTAAGTCATTTTCTAGATTTCCCTTCACCTGCAGGTTGCCTAATTGTCCTCCAGGGGCACTATGATCTTAATAGCAATGATCAAAAATCTGCTTTCCTTATCAAATAGTGTGGTTTAGGTTTTCATTTATTTCTCAAATAAATTTTTGTACTACTGAATAATTCTATGTGTTGAACAAATATGGGGGAAATATATCAGAACACATATGAAATAAAGAAAGCATGAGAGGCAGAAGCTCATCACCATGTGATCACCTTCCTCAGAGAGGCCCCAAGTCCCCAAAGGCCAAGACCATAACTGCTCCCTGCTACTCAGCACCAAAGTAAAAACCCTGGGCTCACAAACTCAGAAGGTCTCATTCAAAAACCATCTTCAGTGTCAAGGACACAGGCCCCAGGAACTGTGAAAACGCGAGGGTAAAACTGGAGTTTTGAGCACCTGTCACATTCCTTATTACATTTTTTTAAATCACATTTCTCCTTCTGAACTGCTGTGCTCACTGCTCAGTTCATTAAACTTTATAAGTCTCTATTTTGGAGTGTAAGTCGATTTTTACATAATTATTTGCACTTATTTACATAAAATATTTGGTTTTATATTGACCTCAATTCTCTTCAAGAACAGTAAGGAATGTTTGTCACTATGATGAGCTCTTTTAGGACAGGTCTATTTGGGGTGGGACATGAGGTGGCCCAGGCCTTCCCCAAACTTCAGCTCAAGAGAAAGAAATACTCCAAGACTCTGGCTGGGCACTGTGATAGGGCGAATGGGGACAGCACCCTGGGTGCCCGAGACTGTCACTGGAAGACAGTCAGGGGCAAGAGCAGAAAGTGTATGGCTGGCTCAGCCTTGTCTCTTCCAGTGCCTGAGGGAGGGCTGTGCCCTGCCAGGGTTTACCAAGGCCTTAGGCCCCAACTCCACAATTTATTCCAACCAAAAACCTTGTGAAGAAGTAGAGAGCCACCTCTCTTTTGTCAGTTTTTGTTCAGTAAGGAGATGGGAGTGGCTAAAGACTCCTTGGCCTGTTTGGTTTGTAAATAAATTGTGTTTTTGAAGAAAAGAATTTATCCTAGAATTTATAATTTTCAGAGAGATCTAAATGAAAAATGGTCAGGAACTGAATATTTATTTTTGTCTTCTGCGGCAGTTATTAGTCTGGAGATTTTTTTTTTTATTTGCAATATTAAGAACACAAAGTCGATTTACAAGTTAATTAATTTCCTAATCACCAGGCAGTCTAGCCTTTTGATTTATATAATCTTGTACTGGATTTTTAAAACTCTCTTTAATTTCTTATACTTTCCTCCTTGACAGAGATGTTTCTCCCAGTTCTCACTTTTTAGTGGTTCCAGGCACTTGACTTTGAATGAAAATACCCTGTCTTTGGCTGACCAGGGAGGTGGGGAGAGGCTCACAGGAGAAACGGAATATTCTTCCTGCTCCTAATGTCCACCTAATTTTTAAAGCATAGGTTCCTTATTATATTTTAAGCTTACAATTACACCTATAGATTATATTATTAGATGCCTCCATGTCTGATATTTCATTTTTCCTAACTTGTGGGGAATGAGTGGAGGAATGGACAGTAGAAAATACTTTTTCCTCTGAGAAAAGAAATAGGGGTGTATATTGAAGCTGGGGTTAAAACATTGCTGTGGGACTGGGGGTTCAGTAGTAGTCAACGTTACATTTAGCCCTCTCTGCAAACAATTCTGTTCCACCTCCCCGTACAGCATAGTAAAGCTTTTACTTTTGTATTGGACTAGTTAATCCGGTTTTCCTATCTGCTAACTTCCTTTCCCCTGTGTTTCAGTTCATTAACTCTACCATTCCCCGTGCCCAAAGCGTCCGCTTAACCCATCTTCCTCTTCTGGCTACTGTTCACTCTCTACTCTCTACCATCTTCATCCTCAGTATCCCCAGCACGCACGTGGTTGAGGAGCTCTATCCGCCACCCAGCTCCAGATTTAAGTGAGTCAACGCCGTAGCTCTGGGGGTAGGGGACTCGGAGGGCACGGCCGGGACAAGGAGGTGGGAAGCGCGTTTCTTTCACGTGTTATCTCAGCGCAAATTTCCTGGAGTTCTTTCAAGACTGCTCGCGGTTTTACTATTTCTCTGTCGCCTACTCGCCAAGCTCGCGGGTCAGCGTGCCTCCTGACTGCGCCCTGCACGCCCAAACTACATGCAAAGGTTAAGCTGGTGGCCCACGAGGCCGGGATTGGGGGCGGTGGCTAACCTCGAGGTCGCTTTCTCTTCCTTTCCCCCACTCCTTGTCCTTTCCCTTACTCCCCTTAGTCACCTCTGCTTAGGCAAAACTAGCCCTCAGGGCTGGAGAGGTCCGGCGTGCTCTCGCTCTCCCTTTCAAAGGGTTAATTTTTCCGATCGCACGATGGGGAGGAGATTTCCCTGTAGACAAGTAAAAAGGGTGATGGACAAACGTGCGGGCACTAAGACCGCAAGGCATTCATTTCCTCCTACGGTGGAAGCGGACGCCGGGAGGAGGAGAGCCCCAGAGCGCGGAGCTGGGAGCAGAGCGCAGGCAATGCTCAGCCCTAGATGTAGCTGAGAGTCTGGGAGAGGCCGACCGCCGCGACCCAGCGGCGAGAGGAAGAACTGGGGGGCGGGTGGGGGAAGCATAGCACTCGAAACCTAGAGGTTTACAGATTATTTTATTTTGTGTAGAAAACACGTAACGACCCCGAAGATCAGCCCCAATGAACATGTCAGTGTTGACTTTACAAGAATATGAATTCGAAAAGCAGTTCAACGAGAATGAAGCCATCCAATGGATGCAGGAAAACTGGTAGGTGATGCTTTCGCGTGATCCTGCGTCCGCGAGCCCTGCGCGTCTTCCCCGTGTGTCCTAATGTCGGTGTTCTTGGTTTGGGCGTGAATCGAGCGGGGAATCGCGGGCCGCACACAGAGCCCGCGGTTGAGCCCCTGGGCTGCCTGAAGCGCATAGGTCTGTGTGCCCCTGTGCGAACCGCAGCTACACATGGATCTTTAACACAGATTATATAACATCGAACATATATATACATATATATGTATATATATAATGTACATAGAATAGATGTTTGCGCGGCAGGGAAGGCGGGAGAGATGCCACATTTCAGGTTCCTTACCTGCGCTGCCTCCTGGCTTTGATCTAGAGTGGGGTTTTCTTGCTTAGCCTCCTGCAAGAAAGCGGAGTGTGCAAGGCGGTGGAGGAGGACTCCGTCTCCCTCCGGCCCTGTTTAACCCTTTCCCACCCGCCGTCCTCGGCTCTCTGGTTCTCGCCCTTTCCCCATCCCTCGTGTCCTTCCTTTCTCCTTGCCGCTCTCGCGCTTCATTGCCCTCTCTGATCTCCCCAGACGGATTCCTCCTTTCCTGGACCCCTTTCCCCACGCGGATCCTTTCCGGTTTCATAAAGAGGCGGGGGCGTGGGGGGAGGGGACAATGAAAACAAATAAAAATGAATGAACCCAAGCGAGTGGAGCCACGCCATTATTAAGTTTCTGTTTTACGGAAACGCCTTTTGCACACACTAGTTCTAATTCAGTGGGAGGCTGCTGATTGGAGTAGAGATACAGAAAATCCCTTGGGTCCTCAGAGTCCTTGGGGGCTCTTCCCCGGAAAAACTTATAATCGGAGAAAGCATCTTTCCTGTTTACTGTGTTTCCTTCCGCCAGTCCTTTTTAAAATCCTTGTGTGAGAGGCGATCCTGTGTCACCTTGCAACATTTAACAGAGTAGGTAAGGCGTGCTCATCTCGCTCTTCCTTGCAGACCACTGCTGTGGCAGACATTCCCTTCCTCGCCTTAACCCCGGGTCTGGCCATCGATAAAGTGCAAACCCAACGCACTCGGACCAGGGCAGTGCCCAGCGCCTCGATGCTGGGGGAAGGAGGCGCGGGTACGGACAGACCCAGCCCGCTGCGTGCCCCCCAGTCTCACGACCTGCCTTGCCTCCCCCATCTCGGCGGTGGGAAACCAGAGATGCTGACGCGCCAGGGGCTGGGGAGGGTCATCGCACTGGGAAGATTGCGGCGGGCCGGAGCGAGAAGGGGATTAAACTTCCTTTTCTCGGGCCTCCAGGAGTCGCGCCCAGCCTCGGGTGGTTCGTTCAAGGCTCTCGCCTCCTCCAGCCCGGCAGTAGCCGGGCCAAGCCCGCCCCCTGCGCCGCCTGCGCGCGCTGGAGGGTGCTGGGCGCAGGGTGCCGGAGGGCCGCGCCGGGCCAGCCCCGGAAGCCGGGAGGGGCCCGTGACCCGCTCGCAAGGCTAGGGGTGCGGCGGGCCCAGGGGGCGCGGGGCTGGGGGCCCCCCTGGGCCGCGGAGGCCGAGATCGCCGGGATGGGGCGGCGGTGGTAGAAGGAGGTTGCACACCGCGAGGCTTGATCCCGTGGGAGTCTACACATTGAAAGGCAAGCCCTTCGGGCCCGCCGCCGGGGACCGTCTCCAGATGCACTTCCTCTTCCCGCGCAGGGGGTGGTACTGAAGGCGGGGCGGGGGCCGGAGCGGCGCGGCGGCCCGCGCAGGGCCCGGCTATTCTGTGCTGTCGTGTGTCCTATCGTCTTGCCACAGAACTCGAACCCACCTTCCTCCACCATTAGCCCGGTGTTCCCTGTGTTTTCTAAAGTCGGCGTGTCTCCATGTTGCTGCGCCTGTGTTGAACCTGCCTTTCTGGAGCCGGCTTCCCCTCGCGTCTGCTTCCCCCATTCACTGTGTGGCCAGCCCTGCCTTGCACCACCGCCGCCAAGACTGCCTCTTATTTGCTTTTGCTTTTTCTCTGAGGTCACTTTCTGTGCCTCCTCCAGGTACCATTTCCCGCTGCTTTTCTCAATGCACTCAGCAAGTACCCCCCAAGCCAGACAGGGCCTATCCTTCACGGGCAAAAATGTGCCAACTTACCTTTTGTCTGTTTTTTCCTACCTCTTTTCTTATTTGTACGTTCTGGCAATCTTTCCTGGCTTTTATCTCTATACATAGATATTTACATGTGTGTCTGTGCTTCCTACCATAGCATCAGCTGTTTAGGGCATAGTTTTTGTCTCATTCCACTCTAGATTATGTGGAGCACTTCAAAGAATGCTTCGTGCATGGCAGATGGAGAAAATATTTGTCCAGTGAGTTAAAATGATGATTAGTGCCAATCTTATGGCCAGCTACCTGTTAACAAATGAAGCTTAACATAGTTGGCCTCCCCCCTGCGTTTCAAATACTATGTTATTGTCCCATGCTAGGATTTTCTCCTTTCTGCCCTTTTCTTTGTTGACTTTTTGTTCTTCTTGGCTTATTTACTGCAGGCAAAACAACAAAACCCTACCCCTTCCTTCCAACTCTTCCTGACCCTGATTGTCTTGCTTTCTTCTTTTACCCCAGAGTGTGTGTATTCTTTCCAATAGCCAGAGGTCCCAGTTTTATAAACCAACTTCTCATAACCCCAGCAGACAAAGTCTTGAATCAGGTGTTTAAGAAAATGAAGATTTTCTTTTTGTTTCTCTTGTTGAACAGGAGAAGAGAGAGCTCCACAGCAAGGCTTAGACTGTTTTGGTGCCAGGGAAGTTCAGGAAACCACAAGGTCTTCACTTTTCCAGACTCCTTAAAATGGTTTGAAATAGCTTCTGGAGGAAAACGCAAGGTGAAGCTTGTACTACATCTCGAGAAATCGTTTACAGTTGTCCTTAAAAATCTCCTAGACATAGCCTCAAACAAAACTTGTTAATTTAGAGAATTATAATTTATCTCTCAAAAGTGACACTGTCTTTTAAAGAATTGTGATGACTGCCAGGAGTGCTGTTTCTTCAGTATGCTGTCTGCACTACCTAGCATCATTTAAGAGGACCTTAAATAAGTAGTTTATTAAACATCCTACAATCCATATCCATTACCTTATTACATGTTAACGTAATGGGGCCCCTCTTTTGGAGTGGTATATAAACACTAAAGGGTTCAGCTGAGGCAAGTTTATCAAGTTTATTGTTGCTTTAACAAATGATTAAATTCATTGTTCTAGACACAGGATAAATACTATAGACTTATTTATTTTTCTAGCAAGTAGTTTCACATATAATAAATTAGAAAAGCAATTGAAATGCAAGGTAAATATATTCCCTTGGAGAATCATCCTGAGCCTCATCTTGAAACTACATGTCAAGTTAAAAATATCTTGGATATTATTATCTGGTAAATGAGAGTTTTACATGAGGTAGAGGAAAATGCCTGCTTTTAGCTCAATAGCATTTTTGAGTTCAAATCTTACGCTGAAAAGCCTTTGTGATTTTATAACACTGAAAAGAGAGGCATTTTGTTCTTTAATGAGATGTCTGGCCTTTACCTGCTATTCTCACTAATAGCTGACAATTTATAAAGGCTGCTAGCAAGGGAGCAAAATACCTAGTGATTGGTAAGCCAACATAAAATTCATTGAATGAGAAGGACAGCTGAGCTCTGCCTTCTCGTTCAGCAGCCTCCCAGGTCTGCTCACAGCAGTGGATGCTAGTTGCTCCAGTTGTAGTTGTCTGGCCAATGATGATTATCTTCTGATGTCGGCTGACATGATGTTCACCAATAGGAAAGCAGGAGGCCTGTGCTGACTGCTGTAACATTATGTATGTGAGGTGACATCATCACAGGGCTTGCTTACAACCTCATGAAACCCTCCCCCCCTCACCTCAGGCATCCTCCACATCCAGCCTTTCAGTGCTTTGTATGTTTTTCTGACTTGTTCCTCTCCCTCCTCCAGTGGTGATGGTTATAAGGGTTTTACTGTTTTTATATTTTGTGTTCTGTATTATAGGGTCTATAAGATAGTGTAGGAATTTTTAGAATTAAATATTGTCTGGCTAAGGAAACGTTTTTATCCACTAACTTTGTTTTTAGTAAGGAAAAAAATTAAAAGAAACATTACTTAAAAGAATCGTACATCTACATGTTCTTTCTTTTTGTGAGGTTTAGAAAGTAACATGATGTACAATTTCAGTACTAAAGAACATAAAAGTATTATAAGCCTGTATTAAGATTTTACTCAAAATACAGCATCATAATGTCTATCAAACTTTTAAATGCAGGCTGTTGTTTTTCTTGTGGTGACAATTGCTTTGCATTGATCTCGGAAGTCCTCCTTGTGACCTGCTGCATGCATTTGTAAGAAAAATGGCTGGAAAATAGTGCAGTCTGTGGTCATGAAACAGAAAAGACCAGAGCCTCATTTAATCAATGACACTACGGCAAATACAAGTTTGGTCAGCTGTCTAGGAAAATACTGTGTCCACATTGTACTCATTATGTACTCATTATTTTGGAGAATCACAGCTCATATTAGCCTTAAGATTGAAAAGCCCAGAGTGTGAAGAACTTAGCTTGTCATTTAATAAACTTCAAAGAGCACTGGGATATTGGCCTAATATGCATCAGGTTAAGAATGAGAAGACTGAGAAAATGTATACAAAAGATTGTGTGGGACTTTTGATCTGAAAACTTTCATGTATCTTTAGAAAATTGAAGTATATTTATGCAGTCCTTGGTTTTTTAAGGATTCCCAGGGATAATGCAAATTATTTTATGATTATATTATTCATCTCTATATTTACATTCGTTATAAATAGTACATGATGGTAAAACTTTTACATAAGGCCTTTCTTTTAATTGGGAGTTAACATTCATGGTCTAGGGAAGACTGCTTGTTGCTTGTAATGTTAGATGATAATTCTGGTCTAGGGAAGACTGCTTGTTGCTTGTAATGTTAGATGATAATTCTAATGGTGTCAGTATCACATAGAAATTTAACTCCAAAGTTAGCTCACTCCAAATCTAAGAGTTGCTTTGAATACTTCCTTTAAAGAAGAATCTTTCAAGTTGTCCAGTGGAAGAGCTGTAAGGGGAATGGAGACTTAGAAATACTTAGGAGGGTATAAAATCACCATCATAGTCAGTTTTCAGCCAACAAAGTAAAATGAAAGAGTGTAGCACTATTCAGTCAATTCAAGAATTCATCTTTGCTCCAGTGATCTGGATATTTTAGGCCCATGTATTTTCTGAGATGAGTTGTCTAAAAATCATCTCAACCCACTTGATAAATGTGTGGACATAGGTGAGCTGAGCCCTTTATTAATAGGAACCAGACAACAGTCCACAGATTTGCCTTAGCTCTTTACCTTTATTATCTTCAAATCTATCTGCTCCCATTTACTTTCTATTTATCTCTGTTAGGAGAGCATAGGAATTTACCTAGAATAGTTACCTATACCACAGATATTAGTTCTATTGACAGCCCTAGGAAATTTGAATGAAAATATAACAGCTTTATTGAAATATTAAGACTCATAGCTTTATTCCTTTATCAGTATTCTGATTGTGTGTGTATACAGGTAGGTACAAATGTGCAGTGTTGGCATAGCTACTCGGAGAATTTTTTTAAAAACAGCATTTTTAATTCTATTTTAGAAATAGATTAATCTTTAAAGAAAAAACAAAAACTATTGCCCTAGAGTAAAAAATGAATTTCTAATTTTAAGTTTATTGAACAAAAACAATCCCAAAGTATGAGTTATTTAAGTTCAAGATTATGTATTTATCATAATTCATTTCTATATTGAGTACTCATGATTTTTGGTTTTAGAAGTTTTTATCCTACTATACGTTATTGGAGTGATGAGTACTTTTAGGAAACCTTTTGTTTATGTAGTCATCTACTGTGAACTTTCTGAAATTTAACTTTAAGCTTATTTGCCCCCAAAAAAGGACAAGTGAAAAAGACTGACACTTATCTTTGCTGAGATGAATAAGATGTGCTGATTAGAAGCAATTTTACTGGATACTCATGGTTTTCTATACTTTTATTCTATTTACTTTAGGATGTCATAACTTAGTTTTTTCTTTCTAAAGCTTTTGTAGAAGAGTTTCTAATTGCAATCTGATAAGAATTATCATTGTCATAATGTATTTTGCGGTGGAGGAACCCTATGTTTTTAATCAGGTTTATGATCACACATTTTAAGTGAAATAATTATAACACCATTTCCTTAAAGATAAATTTCAGATATTCTAGCTCAACCTTTAATTTTATTAACACCTATCATCGAAGTTTTTCTTTTTAAATGATCCTTTGAGTTCTGAGGCTGAATTTTTGAATTAACTATTTGTTAACTCTTAATGGACAATATACAGATCATTCTTTGAAGACAAAAGAGGAGTGAAATTCATATTTATCATTTATCTTTGTTAGGAGAGTACAGGCATTTACCTTAAAACGTATATGTATGTATGTGTATATGTTTACATGTACATATACATATGTTAAAGTGACTTTTTTTAAAAAAATGAAAACTGATACCCCATTAAATACCATTACTTATCTATTGTTTGCTCTTCGAAGAGTATCTTGCTGAGCCAAACATATTTCTAAAATTTGCTGCAAAATAAGTCCTAATTTAATTGATGATTTTGTCAATGTTTTTTTTTGAACTAGTTAAATAATATGACTTAATGTCTTTTAAAATTGATCATTTAATACTTTAGATTTACCACAATTATTAATAATTTAAAAAATCTTCAGCATGGTTAATCATAGCTGAAACCCTCAAGTTTTCCTGTCTTAGGCCCAGTTGCTTAGCTCCATAGAGGTGGTGTTGAAATGTAAAAGTTTTTAAGATGCTAGGCTCACTCTGACTGAGATGATAGACTTTTTCAGGTAAAGTGAGTTCTGTGGAATTGAATGTTTTGAAGTTGAAAATTTCATGATCTTGTTTTAGGAGGCTCAGTGGCGGGGGCGGGGGTGAGGAGGCCTTGATAAAAAGGTTAATTCCTAAAACTTTTTTTTTTAATATGTGAGACATTTGTTGAAGTCCATTGGTGCCTTAAGAATTTAAAAGCTGGACTATCAGTGGTTATCCTTACAATAAGAGGGTAGGAAGCTCAATAAAAGGTACTCTAATATCAGATTCTATAGTTTCTTCCCAATTTTATCACTTTTTGTCATAGACTTAAAGATCTTAATATGGTAGCTTTTGTTCTTTCTGGAGTAATGATACTAATAATTGATACTTACATAGTTATTTAGTGATTGTAGGCATTCTTTTAAAATGTTTTACATATATTAGCTGTTAAATACTTCCAACCACTCTTTGATGCATTATTTTTTCAAATTTTACACAACAGGAAATGAGCAGTGTGGATAAACAAGCTGGGATTTCCACATAGGGATAAATAGGAGAGAAATAGGCTCCAGGCTCAATTTAAGATTTTGTCACCTAGGTCCCAGTCATCCTTTATTTGAATTGGAATGCATAATCAATTAATTAAACAATGCACTTGAAAACTTGGCAGCACTATAAACATGCCAAGTGCCTTACATGTTTATACTTGGAGTAATCTCACAAGTGTCTGTTTTTTAATTTTTCACCAAGTGGATCCTGAACACTTAAGGCCAGACTATGAAAAACACCTATTAACATTATAATGAACATTAAACTGTGTGGATAAATACTTTAATCATTAAGTAATTATTTTCTGAATATTATTTGTTCAGTATCTATCAACATTTTTATAACTGGAGAAAGCAATGCCACCTTTATTGATACTCCTATCATAAAAGACTCGTTTCATTTCAAACAAACCATGACACACAGACTTGGAACATTTCTTATAAAGTATACTTTTTCTGTCTGCTTTTCCAAACTGTTAGCCTCATATACTCAGCTTGGTTTTAGACTCTGGGACTTTGTTTCCACCTGGTGCTGCCTGCGGCAGGCTTTCCTCCAGGCAAGTTTTAGTAGCTACTGGCAAAGAGCCGGAAGTAGCTGACAGGAAAAAAAAATGTGTGGGTTGGGGATGTCCCTATTCTTAGAAGTAAGCTCCTACAATGTGAATTAAAGAGTACTTTTGTTTTTGTTTTAATTAGTTTTATTTTTTTTCCTCATTAAAAGTAAAAAATATCTTACAGGAAAAAGAAATGAAAACATTAAAAACTATAAAGTTACAGGACAGAAAATGCCTTTAATTCTTATCCAGAGGCAAACAGTTATTTTGCCATCTTTCCTTTGGCCTTGTTTCTACGTTTCTTATATACTTGAGGTCATTCAATATATGTCCCCGACAGCAAGTTCCCTGTCTGTGATGTGCCAGGGACTGCGCTGGGCACTTTACATTCATTTACATTCTAGCTCCTTACAACTTTTTATGTTGCTCTTTTTTTCTCTTTACATTATAAACATATTTCATGTCACTAAAACCTTTCCATAACTATAATTTTTAGTGGCTACTTAATATTTTATAGTTTAAGCATAAATTAATTTAGGTAACCAGTCCCTAAATATTGAACACGTTAAGTTTCTGGTATTTTGCTATTAGAAATAGTCCTCTGAACATCTTTGTATATTAATCTTTTCACTTATCTGATGACTTTGGGGTAGGTAAATATAATCTATAATTTAATGACTCTCTTTAAGGTTTATGATATCTTCAGCCAGGTTGATGTCTAGAAAAGTTGGACTAATTTATACTTCACACCCTTGTTGGCATTGAAGATGATCACATTTTTTAAAATTTTGATAAATTAATGTAAAAGGCGATATCCTATTACTTTATATTTATTTTATTTCTAGTAAAATTCAAAAAATATACTTGTGTTTGTTTTCCATTTATGAATTATTGGTACCTGGCTTTTCCTAATGAGCAATCTGCTTACACTTGGGGTATTACAAAGCTATTAGCCTGTCGTCCAGCATGACTACTAGCTGCAAATAATTTCTTCTCCAGAATTTCTGTGGCCTCTACTACACTAACTTCTATATTTGGAGCAGAGCAGATCTAGCAACTAGTGTAGTATATGAAATACACAGTTTTCCATTGCCATCTAAACTAAGAGAAATACCTGTACTTTCAACTTATGCTTGTTGAGGTCAACAGCCCCAGAGAGGAAGGAAGGAAGGAGAAAAGGGCTCCTGCTCAGTGTGGGGAGGGAGGTGTTAGTCTCTTTGACTTCCTGCTAATTTTTGGTCTCTCTTATTTGCATTGAGTTTTCATTATTTTTACAGGTGTGGTGATGAATGTTCACTGTGGTGTTGTAGTGTAGTAATTAAGCTCATGCACTCTGGAGTTCGCGTGGCAATGTTCAAGCCACGGTTCTGCCACATAGGAGCTGAATGACCTTCTTGCTCACAGGTCAATTAGTGCCTCTCTGCTTCAGTTCCCTGGTCTCTAAGTTGGGAGGTGATGATAATAGCATTGGAGATGGTGATGATGATGGAATCAACCATAGCAGGTTGTGAGGTTTAAACGATTAATTATGTATTAAGCCCTTTAAACAGTGCCCAGCACATACCTTTTTTTATCTTTATTGTCTGCACCTTAGACTCTGGCATCAAGACGGAAGAAGGAGACTATAGAATCAAATTCCTGAGGTAACCCCAAATGGCCTTGCAATGGATCCTCCAAATAAAACATAAAGAGCCCCATTACTTAGGAACCACTACCAAGGTGTAGGCACTTACAGGGAAAAAAAGAAAATATATAGCATGGATTCATTCCACTTGCTGGAAACCTGTAATCTACTTTGAAAGATCCTGGCAAAAGAAAACATTGTTAATATAAATGTGGCTTAATAAAAAGTGTGGAAGCCAGCTGTACCGTGAACATTTGGAAACATTCTTAGAAGCTCTGCTTTATCTTCAGTCATAAGTAGCAAACAGTATAAAGTAGACTCAGTCCGGGTAATTACTATTACTATTATAATTACTATTACTATTACTTAAAACACCTGAGATTATCTTATTTAATAATTTATTCAACAAAAGTGTGATAGTGTCTATACATGCTACTCATCCTAAAGGTAAAATCACTCTCTGTCAATAAATGAAAATGATAGTGGCTGAAATTTTTGGAGTAATGAGCCTGCAAAAATAAGAGACCATCATATATATCGATTTTCTCATAGGCCTGAATCGTGGTAGTCCTGAAGTAGAGAAACCTCTTACGAATCCTTTCTTTAAAGTTCCCAGCTCTCTCATTCTTGAGACAAAGAACTCAATCAGGAGTTTGCAGGAATAGGGGCGCTTCTTCCATGTGCTCATTTGTTCCCCTCTTAGCTCCTGTTGGAGGACATCATCAACTGCGTGTTGACTTTGACCTGAGAGCTGGACCTGGGCAATCAGGATTCTCACCCCTCCTCCCCTCTGTCCTTGGAATGTCCATCCCGCCCACTATTCCCATTTTAGCAGCCACTTCAAGGATGCCTTGAGAGAGCACTCTGGACGGTATACATGGCTGAACTACATTAAGGCCTCTATGTAAACACTTAAGACTCTGGTGGGTGGATGTGGAGATCTACTTGTCATGCAGCACCCAAGACAAGTCCTATATGTAAGTTCTCTTGCTTATTAAACTGCTTATTAAGTTCTCTATCCAAGTCTGGGGTTGGCATTGTAGTTGGCAGCTTGCCCCCCTCTTTGTGACAGGACATGAGTGATTGGAGATGTTTTATAACTAGCCTCCAAGCAGTAGCACTTAAGCCATAAGTGGGCTGTCTCACTTGCTGGGCCTCTGTCAGCTGTGGGTTATTCCCTTTTCAGACCTAGTATTGTGGGTACTTGGAATTTGTGATACTAACAATAGCAGTTTTGACTTGGAGAATGACCTTAAAGGTCCGGGAAATGAAGCAATTTTTTGTTTTGTTTTGCTGAGGTCAAATTTGGGAAGCATTCATTTGTCAGAGCAGTTAACTTTGTGCTTCCTCTTGCTGCCTGGGAGGTAGGAACGCTCATGAAGACATAGAAACTTTATGCTCAACCCGTGGTACTGACTATGAAAGTAAGAGAAGATTAAGAAGATGTCAAAAAACATGGGCTTAATCAGAAAAACTAGATGGCTTATAGAATTTTCTAGGTTTAAATAGATGGCTTTAAGGAGTGTTCTTCAAACTTTTTTGCTCATACCCTCCTAAAAAAGTTTGAAAAACTATGCACTGCCTTACACCTTTAAAATTTCATAAGTTGAAATACATTAATTTTCAGTAAGGATAGAATAAATAAATAAGATGAGGACTGGCTAATTACAATAAATATTTCATGACATGATAAGATAGGTTTATCTACTTTATCGAATAATGCACAGTGAATCTGAAGTCACAAAACATTTTTATCCATGGGTTTGTTTAATTGGTACCTCCAAAAACATCCCACATTCCACATTGATACATTTAAAAGAATCAGTATCACTAATCTATATTGCTTCTGGTTGTTTTGAACTAAGAACACCCAAATATTCAGAATGTAGAGGGTCTAATAAGAAAAAAATTAAGATTACCATTCTGCCTTAATACCACTATTCATTTTTACTTTGCTTTGGAGCTAGAAGGAGAGAGATGGATGGGTAGGCTTTCAAGTTTCTTAAACTATGTTTTCTTGACTGCAGAGAAGGTTATAAATCATAATATTTCTGTGTGTTGTCATTAGGACTACTCTCCTACTTGGATAAAGCTTTCTTGACTTGGTCATCCATTGGCAGAACCTGAGGACT
Organism: Pteropus medius; assembly: GCF_902729225.1. Lineage (NCBI taxonomy): Eukaryota > Metazoa > Chordata > Mammalia > Chiroptera > Pteropodidae > Pteropus > Pteropus medius. The sequence continues at coordinate 7,588,002 of NW_024352786.1, read as the reverse complement.
TCCTTAAGAGTCCCCTTTCTGCCCATTCCACTTGGGGTAGTTATGATTGTTTGAAGACTGTTCTCCATATTGACCTGAGGGTTGTATCCCTCCATCAGTCCTTTATAAATTCTAGTTCTGACTCTACTTGTATTTTATCTCCACTTCTGCATAATCATCTTGTATGCATTTGAAAAGGTATTCTTTTTTTTTTTTGCAGCAGAAAAGAATAACTTTATTGGAAGGGAGAGTAAAGCAACAGTACACTTCCAGCTGTGAAAGCGGGCGGGGCAAGAGAAGGATGGCTCTCGTGAGCAAAAAAAATGGATATTATACCCTCCCTCGGCTTTTTTTTCTAAGCCGTTTCTCAAACATCATTAGCATACAGCCCACTAGCAATCCACATGGATACTTCTGAAAAATAAAAAAGTAGGACTCCCACAATTTTAGTTTGAACAATTAAATATTACCTACTAGGAAACTACCCAGAAATTTATTAAAGCTTATTAAAATTTAGCATACAGAGATTTAAATGAACAAGTCTGTATTAGGGAATAACACTGGCAGGGTGGAGTTCTAGTTTAGTATTCTGCTAAAAGGTCTGCCACATGGTATTTTATGATTTCTGATATTTTGTGATTGCACCACTTTGATTAGTACTTGGTTTTCCATTTCTTTGTAATTACCGAGTTCTCTTGGAATATAAATGTTTGAGAACCATACTCCATCTCCTGGATCCTTAACCAGATATTTGAGCCAGACTCATCTGGAGAGTTTCTGTCTCCCAGAATATACACACATACACACAGGGTTTGTCTCAGAAACTCAGAATTAGCAGGTCAATGGGGGGCCCTGGTACTGTAAAAATCTTCCCAAGTGATTCTTCTACTTACTCTAGGAGAAGCATTGCACCTGTTGATGTTGATTCCATCCCATGTCCTTTTGGGTCTGTCTTCTCAAAACACTGATTTCACAAACTGAACTCTTCCTTTTCTCTATCTCTTGTCATCTGGCCAACACAAACCTCTCCTTCTTTAGCTCTAAATCACAACCAAGTCCTGTGTGGTCTGGCTCTTAAATTCCATTTCTTTCTATTCATTCCTATTGCCATTGGCCTCCTTTGGGCCCCCACCACTGCTTTTTGTCACCTCCATTCTCTTCCTGGGCTTTCAGTATTAGTCACAGATCTGATCATGTCACTCTGATGGTAAAAAACCTTCAGTGGTTTCCCATTGTCTACCTATTGTCTACAGGACAAATCCAAATTCTTTTGATTGGTTTGAAAGGCCAGTCAAAATCTGACTCCAAAATACCTTCCTACTGTTACCTCTTGAAGTCACTTGAAAGCTTCCATCCCATGCCTACCTATTCAGATGCAGATTCCAAATATTTTCTCCTTCCCACCCATCAAGATCCATTGTGCCTTCCTTTGTGCCTTCTTTTGTGCTTCCCTGGCACTGGACTCAAATAGATTCATATTTTCTCTTCTAGTTTTCAAGTCAGTGCTTATTGCAGAATTTGGCTTATAGTTGCACATTTTCTTGTTTGCGTGTACAGTGTGTTGAATAGATGAATGCACATATGCATGGATACACAGGCTATTCATTCACTTTCAAATGTGATTTATTATCCAGTATATCTTTATATTGTCCGTAAGTGGATCAAGGGAGACTCTTCAGTTCCTTATTGAAACAATAATAAAAATGCTTAGTTTATTCTCTTCACCTAATTTTATTATTTTATTATTAAGAGTAAAAGGTATTGATTTAGCATGACTAATTCTTAGTCAAAGACTTCCCTAAAGTGGAGGAAAGGTAGGATTGCACGCACAAGGGGAAAAAAAACAGGAAGAAAATAATACCAAAAAGGTAAAAAGTAGTTGTCTAAAGGTGGTAAAATGATGGTTATTATTCCATAATGTACTTAATGTTTTTATAATAGAAAATAAATTTCATTTTACAATGATGTGTTATCTGGTATCAAGTAACAGACACGTCAAAAAAAGTGCATTTTAAAAGAAATATTAAAATAAGCACCACAGTTAAACATCAGGTAGTTTGTGACAACACTAAACTACACATTCTGTCTCCAAATTAATGTTTTCTTAGATTAAGGTAGAGATAAGTTATAATGTTGATGTCACCAAAAATTTCTGTCTCTTTCTCAGATAATAAATTATATAGTTTGAGTATTTTTTAATAGGAAAGGATTATAGTTCTTTGAAGGAGGGGGTAAAACATTAATTTGACTTTAACATTACAACTTTTATGCATAGGCTTCAGGAATGTATATAAGAAGGCAAAGGTTCCCCAAGGACAATAGTCACCTACTCTAATAGAGATAAAAGATTTAACATAAACCTGTCCTTAGAGAGAGAAAAATGAATAGGATAATTGGCTCAGGGGCCTGGTGGCACCTGGAAACAGATGCTGCACTCATCCCTGGAATACTTCATTAACAAATATGATCCTGTACTGCAGAATGCCTGGGAGATTGTGTCTGAGTTAGAGGAGCCAGAAGGATTTTGTTATTCTTTGAAATGAAGGTCACAGGGGGCCAGTATAGTCCAGAGGCCAATCTGTGTGGATCCTGAGGACCTGGTGTGTCTGATCTGGTAAGAAGTCTCAGGGATCTGGTTGGGGACAGTGTGATGAGGGCCTTTTCACAGGACTGCTTTGTAGAGCCAGTCTTATCAGTCTTGGGTTTTACTTTGGACTCTTGCTTCTTCTGGACTATTAGAAGAGACGGAGACGGAGATGGAGGATTGCCATTGAGTACACCAAAGCAGTGTTTCGTTTTGTTAATAGTGTTTTGTGGTTTTTACCTTACCTGTTTCTAGGAAGACTTGCCATTTCATCGCCTTCCTTTCCTCTCAGTTGTCTCGATCGTCAAACTAAAGGGCACAGGAGAGAGAAAGGAGGTTGGAGGAGAGTAGTTACAAATCATATGGGTACAATTTTTTAAAATCTCTGTAAATGAGTGATGATCTTTTGGATCGATCCTTCCTGTAAATTTAGAAAAAACTTCTGCCCTTAAGCCACAGACAACTTCAATGAGTATTCTTTTTGGATGCTAGAAAACAGATGATAGGTTAGAAATACCCTAGAAGAGCAAAAAAGAAAATACTAAATACTAAGGAAAATATTGCACATTAATAGGTTTTAAGTATATTAGGCTTGATTTTTCTGTCTTAAAAATATTATTTTCTCAAAAGACAATTTTTCGTAAAGGAAATTTAAAGTTGAATCTGCTAAGCATTTGTGACTTTCTTCTGCAACATCAGAAGTAAAGATAGATCTAGCTCCTTTCAGGCGATATTCTTTAACTGAAGCTTTTTCCTATTGTAGAAATTAATTTTTTTTAAGTTTGAAAACTACTCCAATAATAAAGTATAAGAAGTTATACATAGTTTTATATTCTAGAGCAACATGTTTCTATCAGTCTGATCCCATAATTACAACTAGCTAAGCATAAAATGTTCTGACTAGCATAATCTCTGTAGGTGCAGTTCTTTTCAGTGGAGAATGTGGGCTCTATAATTGTACCTGGCTTTTTATAACATTAAAACAAGAATTTTTACATTATAAACTTGTAAACTTTTAAACATTCAAATTTTTATATATGTATTATAAATGCTGAGTAAATATTTACATTTATTTGAAATAGGTTTCAGTTTTAATGCTTTATAATGTAAATATTATAATTTAAAATAAAATTTTATTATTATTTTTTAATTGAGCAAATGTTTATTCTAATATCTTTAGTTCTGCTGTGACAGTAAGAAGTGGTCAACACATGGTAACTGCTGTCTAGGTTCTGACTGTGAGTGTTATTTCATGTGGATAATTCAGGCAAACCAGAGAGTTGCTTTTTTGGACTTGCATTAAGTAAATGAAATAACACTCACAATGGAAAATTGAATGAAACAAACTGGAAAAAGAAAAGCTCTACCATGTTTTTGAGAATTATATCATAGCTAAGGAGTAGAAAGCTTGGCCTCAGAGATCTATGAGTTCATCATCTGACTAAACTTTTTGTACAGAATATTTCTTCCCCACAAAACATTTGCTGCTCAGAGGCTCCTTTTTCCCAGCGGTGCTGGAGAAACAATGTATAGGGATTCTGAAGCTGGTGAATTATGCTTATCCTGCCTTTTCACAGAAAATAACAAAAATTGGTGCAACTGGATGCCCCCTTCAGGATTAAATTTTACTTAGTGGAAAAAAGACGATAGAGGCTCCTTTTTTGTGTATAGTTTATCATATCTAGAGATGCTGTAATAGATTTAAACTGTTTTCCATAGGTAGTTGCATATAACAGCTCCAAAAGTCTTGTTTATAAGCAAAGTCTAGGACATTTGGAATGTAGCCATTTTCTGAAGTATCTCTATAAGTTATGTTTTCATTAATCTTGCCATCAATAGTTTGCTACTTGTCGTCAGTAGTTAGCTTAAATTCTTTTTTCATGTGAAAATGAAAAGCCATACTCTTGTTTTCTCGTGAGTTCATCTGAGCTTAAAGATTTAATATTATCTACCTCATTTTCTGAAATTTATGTATACATTTTGTTTCATCAATTTTAGGCACTTAGAGGCCTAGAATTATGGAGATAAACATATAAGATTTTACTTAATGTAGTGAAGTATTACAATTCCTTTTGATAAAGCAAAGACATTTTCTGTCACAGAAACATTTTTAGAAGGAATTAACTTATATCAGTTGTAGTTTCTACTTTTAATGGATAAGCCTGGGGCAAGCGACTTTAAATAATATATTGTAGAAAATTTAAGAAACATAAATAAACAAAAAGAAGAAAATAAATGTCACCATGATTAACACTAACATTTAAGTGCAAATCTTTTTAAAATTCTCTCTTTCCATCTATCCATCTCTATGTTTTTCTTTGTAACAAAAATATTATCATAGAGTTCATACCATATTTTTCAGTAATCTGACTTTTTAAAAAATATAGATTGGGCATTTTTCCATGTTGTTACTTTCACCAAATTGTAAATGGGGGGATTGTTTCTTTAATATAATGTTCCAGCTGACCTGTGAAAAGTGTGGGTAGATGCATATCACTTTTTTCAATCAGCCTATTAGTTTCTATCATTCTTAGAAGGAAAAAGAAAATCGGTAGCTTTAAAAGAGCAAAAGAATACACTGAATAATGGTATTAAGATGGTTTCAAGTTTGACTGGTAGAATAAAAATGCAATAAATTTCAGGTTATTTTCTTCATAGATTAAGCCCTCTATGGGTAATACTCATCAGTTTGCTGTGCAGAATATACCCATCATTCAAGGAACTATGTTGAGATGTTTTCAATATCAAATAGCAAATATAATTAAACATAAAACGTTTAATTATTTCATATAATAATAAGTCTGGTTGGAAGCCTCTTTAGTTGTTCAGTGGTTTAATAACATCATCAGTGATCCAGGTTCTATCTGAGTTTTTGTCTTGCCATCCTTAATACTGTTAGCAGTATTTTCTTCATGGTCACAATAAAGCTGCTATATCACCAAACATCTGTCCTTACTCCAACTTCCCAAGCAGAAGGAAGAGGCAGCTGCAAAGAAACCTTATTTTAGTTTTCTTCTTTATGAAGGAGAAGCTTCCAAGCCAACTTACTGTTAGTAAGTTTAAATAAGGATTTGCTTATATTATTACTGTAACTTCATCTCACTGTGTCACATGCCTCACTTCTGGACCATCACTGGCAAAGAGGTTGGGATTGCTTTGCCCATCCTTAGACTACTGATAAAGAGATTGATTGCCTTAAGATGCTTCTACTAGTCTTGCTCTGTCTTTCAGGGCCAGGCACATTGTCCTCCAAATAATATCAGGTTAAGTTTTCTGTTAGCAAAGGAAGAGAATTGGGTTGGCTGTTAGGTTATCCTCAACTGTGCTAGTATAAGAACATACACTCTGAGAAGAAAGAAAAGATTTAAGACTGCTATAAGATTCATTTTGTTGCTTTTTACATGCTCCTCCCAAACAGAATAGTCTTATTTAAAAAATGGAAATACTGATTTATGTGTTTTGATGTTAACTGTAAATTACTGTGTAAATTACTCTTTAATCTCTGAAGACAGAGTTCTAAATACTGACATTCTAATGGAAGTGGAAGAATAATACCTAAACAAAGGACAGACAAATGATTAAGAAAGAACAATTCTACATATTAGATCACACGAGATTCCTAAACTTTGAGCCAACACTGACAAAGTATGGGGATCACTGCTACCGAAATGTATCATTCATCTTCTGAACCTGAGTTTCCTCACCTGTAAAATGAGGAAATAATAATACTGACCCGATAGTGTTGTTGTGTTGATTAAATGAGTTAATGTATGTAAAGTATTCACTAATGCTCTATAAGTTTGTTATGTTACTGACTTGATGTTAAATGTGTCAGTATTTAACATTTTACACAGTACATTCACATTATCGCATGGTCCCTTCATTTTGACCATGTGAGGAAGGAATTTTCATCCCCATTTAATAGATGAGAACATAATCCTTTAAGTCCCAGTCACGTATGAGCAAAACAATGATTCTGTTTATCTTTTTAGTTATGAATTTGTCTTTTTAGTTATTATTTTACTTACGCTATAAGCAGAAATTATACTATACGTGCGATGTACACATTCCGAAATTATATGGTTCATAAGATCCCATTTGAAAGTACGAAGAAGGGAAAGGAATGTTTGGTTAATAGATAGCAGGTACTCTAGGAGTTAAGGACACTCAACAGGAATAATTATAATCATTCACTGCATTAAATTGTTGGGATTGATTTAGATACATAAATAGGCCAACTCTAGACTGAGAGTAGAAATGGAGGTAAAGATCACAGTATATGCTATGACAGGATCCTGTGCTTTCAATATACTCTATACTTGTGGATTTTGCATCTGTGACGAACAGGTCTAATGGAAGGATAGCAGATCCAGTCTTGTGAATATGTGTTGACACTAGGAATGTTAAGCTCAGTGCAAAAGGGAATCCGAGATCACTAGAAAGCCCTCAGGAAGTCCAATCTGATTTGGCATGACCGCAGGCTAAAAGAGATATTTGAACTTTTAAAATTTACTTTTGATTCATGTTCAAAAGTAATGATATTCATCGTTATGAAAACTATGTATTTAAAATAACTTGATGGCTTTATATCTGGATATTGTACACCTTTTTTTATTTTTAAATTTGCTTCGAAGGCAATGTTATCTCATCTTATCTTCTGCCAAAGCATTTTGTAGAAGGATCAACAAGTTAGTCAAGGACTTTTTTTATAGTTCAGGAAATTGTTTTGGCAAAGTGCAGCCATAGGTTGAGTGACATGGACTATTTAATAACAGGGTAAATGACATTTCGACTGCCACCTGCAAATCAGATAAAGAATTCATCCTCATCAGGTCTAATAAAGTTTTAGCTGATCGTCAGGAGTGTTCAGAAATGTTTCAGAGATGGATGCCATGCTCTAGGATGAGAAAAGGACTGGCTGGGGATATCATCGGGGCATTAAGAGAACCTGGAGCAGTTATTGCTGTCCTGGGACTTGCACTCAGAGAGCAAAGTAGTCCACTGGGTCGCATTCTGCCTGCTCCTGGGCTTTGACAGCCTGAGTTCACTTTTCACTCTTTGTGTTTATTCACTCTCACACTTAACTAAGTCACACACAGCAATTCGTGTTGAGGTGGAGAAGCAGGCCCGAGGAACTGTGTGAATGCATAGATAAGCAGATAAAGATGACATAGTATACTATTATGGTGAGGCATGGTATCCTTTTTGTACTTATTTACACAGACCTTAGGTTCACTTGACACAGGGCTGCTGATTGGGTGTCACCCGAACATATGCATTGTGAAAAGTCAGCATGGCTCCAAGTTCTGCTTTTCCTCTTGTACTGAGGACCAGAAGAAAAGCAGGTTTGGGAGACTGAGGAGTGTTGTTGATTGTCATGTGTTCCCCTGCACTATGTGGCATACGGCTCAGATAAAAACTCCCTATATTGCAGGGGACATATGTCCATTGTTTTCAACCAGTAACAAGTATGGATTATATTCTAGAAGGCTCTTCCATCCTAGGTTCTAATTCATCACCTGGATAAATTAGTACTGCGTACCTCTAATCCAGGTTTGTTGTAAGAGGTACAATCCATTCCCATTACTTGCAGTAATGTTATATAAAGTCACTGGGAACACGGAATTAGCAAATTCTGAACCATTGCTCCCAGGGGAAATATAGGGTTAAGTTCTTAAGGAAGCCTCAGGTCACAACATTTTAGTCAGTCAACTGATCAACACACAACCTTGTTTTATGTGTGTTTCTGTTTAAAGACGTCTTATTGAATATGTATTGTTGATTCATCAGCATTTAACCCACAGCCAATAGCATTCTAACTCCTGCCTGAACAAAGCTTATCTGACACATGTATTTCTCCATAAGGCACATCGCAGCCTTCTTGTACTTAGGAGCACTAGACAACATTTCAGCACTCGAGGCCATTTTAAACACAAATCACCAATAAAAGCACAAAAAAATGCAAAATATGTGGCACTAAGTAGACTGAAAAAAAGACATTGTTATAATATGAGAGTTGAAACAAGAAGGAAGAATATCGTCTTATTTGACCTCATCTGAGAACGCAGTCACCGGACAACCCAAATTAGTTACCACTCTATCTATGCATGACCACAGTTGGCGTGACGAAAGTGCTGTGAGTAGTAGAGATTTTGTGGTGAAAAATAACGTTTTAATGGATGGGTTAATTTGCAATAATGAGAATCAACTTTCAGTTGTAGGAAGCAACATCTAAAGTCCAACACTTCATACTTACTTCCTGGGTAACCCTAATTTGTAAGGCAGAATCCTAAGAAGGTAAAGATCTTTTTCATAGAATCCTGAGAAGGCAAATTTCTCTTCATATAGACAACTGGTCTTTTCAAATTTACATTGCAAAGCATGCCTTTAGAACTAGAGATTTAAAATTTTTATTAAAGGAGATAAGAATTAAATTTTTTTTTTTTAAAAATTGTGGTTTCCCAAGGGAGAATCCAGACAGCATTGGGGGAAAGGGTGGATAATTGCAAATGCACATATGCACATACATACACACGGTGAATCCTTTGCCATTGCATTTATGAAGGTGGAAGGTGATTGAAGTGTGTTTGCTGGAAATTTTAAGTAATGCTTTAAAGAATTCTACTGAGTATTTAATAAGGATATTAACTAACAGTTATTGAGAGCCTACTCTTGGTGTACGAAAGGTTTTATGAAATTCAACTTGCTTTAACTCTGTTTTACGAAATAGGCTTTGTGAGGACATGTTGTGCAGCTTAGGAACCTCAGGCGCAGAGAGGATAAGTAACTTGTAAAAAGTTATTCAGCTGGTAATCAGTAGAGATGGACTTCAAACCCAGACAGGCCAGGTCACCTATTGTGCTGTACTTCCTTTCCCACTTTGGCCTATGACCTCAGCACATTATGGGAAAATCACAGAAACCCTTTTCAAAGAGAATATTTTAAAAGGTACAGATGGTGGGAGAATGAGTTTTATTTTGTCAAGGAAGGTCCAAATCAGCAGAAACACACTGTACAAAATAACAGTTTTTAAAAAGTTCCGATGGTATCTTTTGAATTGGACTCTTATTCTAATACTTTATAGCACTATAATGCTCACGTAACAAGCTAAAAACAGCTGGAAAATGCTGGCTCACTTTAAAGAGTTTAAATTTTTTTCTTTGAGTAATCCTTTAATGTTTATTTATATTCTAGGCTCATTTCATAATATGACATGAAGGTAAAATTTCTACTAAAACATTAATCTTAACTAATAAACAGTCCTTAACTAGTTCTTCCAATTGGAATCAAGCACTAAATCTAGAATTTCGTATCAGAAATACAAGAACTTCCTTAATTGTCCTGACGCTGATCAGCACCTAAAGGTCTAAAAAGTTATATTCAAGCCCTGAGAACAGCCTTAAACATTGAGGTAGGCATTCTGTTTTTATGCCTCTAAAAAAAATAAATATATGTGATGTATGTTAGCTATTTGTATGTTCTTAACAAAGATCAATTAAAGTCAAGATTCCGATGGAAAGGTCTTCTTTTTCTCCTCCCCCGCCCTGCCCGAAAAACCTTTACCCTCCCCGAAAAACCTTTACCCTCCCCCAAAACCTTTTGTAGACCCTTACGTATCCATTTAAAGTATATTACTGAAGAATATATCTTGACAGAAAATGTACATCGTATATTGCCTATAAAACAGCATGGCCAATTTGTAAAACATGCTACAAAGCAGCAGGAGTTGCTATGGTTGGAGGTAGTTACATTGTGTTAACAAGGGCGGGAGTTGCTATGGGTTACCAGCAGTTACAAAGTTACAAAGCATGGGAGCTGCTAGAGGGTATAAACAGTTACATTAGATGCTTAGAACAAAACAAGGGAAAGTGAGTCATTAGTCAATTTCAAGTACAGTCCATGCAGCAAGCATGTTTACAGAAGCAGAACAGAGAAGTGTTTAGCCTTTTGGATGAAAATTCCTCTTCAGTAGAATCAGTAGACTTTGTTATGCCAAACATTGTATTTTGGGTACCTTAAAATATATTATTAATATGATATAAATTGAGAGTCCGAGTTTGTTTTTCTATATCATTGCAATTAATTCCAGTGGTTAAGCATTCATTGTGGTGGAGTTTTCATCTTAAGAAAGCCAACTACACTCCTGCTAAAAGCAGAAACATGGCAAGTCTTCAGTGAAGGGGCCAGCACCTCTCTCAACCTCCCAGGAGCTGCTTTAATGAACTAAGGTGATTAACAATAGAAATTATGATATGTTAAATGAGATGGGAAAATTGCCAGTAGATGTTTCCTTAACCAAAATATGACTCAAATTGTCGTTAGTCCAGAGTCGAGATAGAAGAATTTTAGGATCTTCTCTTTTATATTTGCAGCAAGGAGATAGGAAAGAAAATGACAAAAGAATTTCTAGGGGCAGAAAATCATCCAAAATATCTATATTCAGCAAAATGTCCATTAAAATGCCTGGAATTAGCCATATTAAAGTTTTACTGAGTCTAACTAAAACTAAGAGAGAATTTTGGTACTTAGTTGCCTATTATCTTTATAATTCTACTGTGGATAGTCTCTAAAAGCATTTGTTCGACATTCTGCAGTTATCATTCTTTTAGTTTATTTTCTTAACTTTAATTTTATTTTTTATAAATAATTAAAAATAGGAATAGTATAAAATTAGAAATATACAAAGGTATACATACATTAAAAGGGTATTCGACGTGAAGGACTGTACCCCTTTCAAAGCCACAGTGCTCTTCCCTGTGGATATCCAGTGTATCCTTACAGAGATGTTTAATGCACATAAACACAATTACAAAATGCAGTTGATTCTCGGTATTCGTGGTAGATGTGTTCTATAAAGTCGCCACAAACACTGAATTAGCACATACTGAACCATTGCACTTAGGAGAAATACAGGATTGGGTTCCAAAGAGCCAGTCACAGATTTTTTTTGACAACTGATCAATACATACATTATCTTGTTTTATGTGTGTATCTGTTTGAAGACACCTTATATAATATATAGTTGGCCCTTGAGCAATCCAGGTTTGAATTGCGTAAGTCTACTTCTACATGAGTTTTTGACTGCATTTCGACTGAACCATGATGTTCCAGGGTTCACTCCAGGGCTGGGCATCCGCGGAATCAGAAGGCCAACTGTGGCTCAATGCGATTTTCGCGTCAGCTGGAAGTCGGCACCCCTCACCTTCTACATTGTTCAAGGGTCAGCTGCATATTGTTCATTTGTTAACATTGAACTCAAAGCCAATGGCACTCTCATGCTGGAATGAAGCTTATCTAACACACGAAGTTTCCCCATAAAGCACATCACAGCCTTTGCTTAGGATCATAGGCGGCATTTCAGCACCAGGGTTATTTTACACAGCAAAATCACTAATAGAAAAGCACAAAAATGCCAAACACATGGCACTAAGTAAGACCTGAAAGGACACTTCTTTATAGTGTGAGCTGAAACAAGAGGCAAAGAGACCATCTGACCTCAGCTGGGCATATAAATGCAGGTCTATTGTGACTCAAATTTTTTGTCACTCTGTCGATGTCCATAAATGACAGTGGAATTGCTCCAAGTATTGATTTTGGGGTTATAAATAAATTTTGGTGAGTAGAATTTGTAAATACGGGATTTGTGAAAAAAATGAGAATCAACTATATATTTTTTTCTCTAATTTTAAACACCGATGGTAGTATACAATACATAATGCTCTGTACCTTGATTTCTTCACTTAATGCTACATCTTAAACATTTTATACACACATATCATTTCAGTAAAAAAGGGGCTTCTGCATCATATATCATTGTTGAGGCTGCATATTAGTCCATTACTTGCACGTTATGTTGTTTCCAATTCTTTATTATTGGAGATACTGGATATGATATCTATGTAGGGTATACATGGATCAAATTGCACTAGAAATGTTGATATTGTCTAGTTCCCCTCCATGATGTCTGTACATTATACACTTCTACCCCCATTATAAGAGCAGGTAGTATTCTTTCACATAGCAGCATCCTTTGCTGGTCGTACTGGATAATGACTTGAATTCCATTTTAATACCTATTTACTATGTCAGAGCAACCATCTTATTAATAAGATACAAAAATCCGCTGGATAGAAAGGCAGCTGTTATAATCTCAAAGGAGTCGGTGTGTGAGATAGTCACTTTCTTTCCTCTCTTTTTACCTATTTCCTAACTTATTTTTTATTTTATTTTATTTTATTTTTTTTGGTGCATGACTATACTCTTTCACGTGAAGTAATTTGTCAGTTCCCTTTCTAGTTAAACTTTGTACAAAAATAGTGTCTTTCAAAACTCAACACACATTGTAGCAACATATGAGCAACATGCATGTTTTCAGTATTTTGTTGTTGCACCAGGCTAGAGAGGATAATTTGAATTAAAAATAACTGAAGCTTTACCACCATGAAGTTTGTGTGGATCAAACCTTGTAAAATGGCATATTTGTGCAAATTGAGATTAATTAATATGATACCAATTTAATACCTGCCTTCATGAAGTTTACATTTTAGTAGCTTGAGATAGACCATAAACAAATTAACCATATAGTATGCATTTGTCATTTACATATGTAGTAGATCAGATAATATGTGCTATGGAGAAAAGCAAAGCAGTAAGGCTTGGGTAGAGTTGGGGTAGCTGGAATGTATGATTTTGCAGGGATGTCATGAAAGTTAACATTTGAACAAAGACTATAAGATAGGGTGAACTGTGCAGGTTTTTAAAATGCCAGGCTGAAGAAAAGGCCTGTGAAGGAGCATGTCTGATAAAGGGCCAGGGTGGCAGGAGCTGATGAGTGAGGGGACCAGTAGGAGGAAAAGATGCTCAGTAAAGAGTTGAGGAGGAGCTATATAAACATTTAATCATAATCAGTGTATTGAGAGTATAGAATAGGCAGTCAAATATAGTATTGGTGGGGCAATCAGTGGCTACAGTCTTGGAGAAATTTAGGCAATATCTGTCAAAACTTTTCAATATACTTAGGTTTTACCCACCCCTGGGATCACCTTGCCTATGTGTAGTGAAAGGTGCAGATGCAACACTGTTTGTAACATTGTTTGCAACATTGTTTATAATAGCAAATAATTAAAGACAATCTAAATGACTTCTAATAGAGCACTGATGTTATAAAGTATGGTACATTGAAGCGGTGGAATACTAATGTAAATGCAGAAAGAATAAGGTCAAGCTCTTGGTGCTGTTATGGGAAGATCCACAAGACACATAGTTAAAAGTGGTAAAAATCAAGGCATTCAATGAGAGAGAGACAGAGAGAGAGAGTGTGTGTAACAAAGAGTAAACAGATAGACCACCTGTGTTGTTTAAATTTTTTTATTTCCTTTAGGTGCCAATTTCTCCAATGTTAAAAGAGTTCTTACAAATCAATAAGAAAAAAGGTAAATAACTCAATAATAAGGTAGATAAAAGGAATAAGCAGAAAGTTCATAACAAAGAACATGCTTCTTAGCCATTTCTTTCAGGAAATATATGGAAAGAATGCTTAAATGTACTGATAACTTAAGAAATGAAAGAAAACAGCAATGGATACCACTTTCATCTTTTCATTTAATGAAACATTAAAATTTTTGAGCCATCTCAGTGCTAGAGTGTGGAAAAATAATGTTGGTGAAAGTATAAATCCCTGTACTTTTGGGAGTCATTTTGAGGGTCACTTTGCATTTCTCTATTAGCTGTTAAAAAGACTGAGGTATAATCTTGTGCTGATGTGAAAAGATCTAAAATTGTCGTAAGTGAAATCTCACTAATTTAAATTGAAAAACATTTATTTTACTTCATATGCTTAAGCAAATAACTTGACAATAAAAGATTTTGTCTGTCTTGTTCCCCTGAGTATACCCTGGTGTGTTAGCACATAGTAGGTACCCCATAGAGGTTTGTAGACTAACAAATAAAGGAAAATAATACTTAATAAAATGCCCAATATTCCAGTACTACCATCATTCTGTCACATACATTATTGTTTCAGTTTTACCATAAAGGAGAGGAAAAAATGTGCAAATCGCAAAGTTAAGTCTAGAAGTGATTAGAATAATAAAATAAAGCAACGGTGCAGAAGTGAGTCGAGTGTTAGAACTGAGGCTAAGATTCTGTGAGTCACGACTATTTGTTTAACTTAATGTCTTACCCAAGTTCTTGGTCACTAATTGAAGAATTGTTACATTTTCTCCTGGTTCTTGAGGGATAGTGCCCCTGGAATACAGAAAAATGTTAATGAGAGTGGAGTTTTTCTTCCTCAGAGCTGTATTCTTGTTTCAGTAAACAGACCATAATTAGAGTAAATTTATATGTCGATCTCATAGGTGGCACAATATAAATTAGGTAGTGATTGGTTTAAAATTTTTGTGATTTTCAAAATGAGGTTAATTAAATTATGGACCACCCATACAACTACATCTATTTCTGTGAAGACGGATGTATATGTACTGACATGGAAAGATCCACCCTTCTATAATACAAAGTAAATTTAGAATATATACTGTGATTGGATTTTCCTAAGTAATACATATGTTACTAAATGCACCCAATCAAAAGTGCAAGAAAATAATGTAATGATTTTCATAAACTATGTATTAAAGCATAATTAACTGACTTGGCAAACTTGGTTTTCAGTGAACTCCATCCATGAACTTTGGTTTACCTTTGTGTTTATATATAAAGTAACTGAATATTCAATTACTATTTAAATGTATTTGTTTAAACCTTTCTTTTCCTAGAAAAGGGTTTGCGATTAGATGTGAAAATATTAAGCTCTGATCTCCAGTTCACTTCTCACCTTCACAAATATATATTTGCTACATCCTTTCCTTCTAAAAATTTATTTTAACAGTGAAATGAGGTGCCATTTAGGCTAATTCAACACATATAATTCCATCAAGGTATTTTTATATTCTCCACAGCAGATGTATAATTCTCCGAGGTAACTGGCACTCAGGAAATGTTTATTGAATTACTGTTGATTTTCTTCTTAAAGGAAGATAAATTATCTTTAAGAAATATTTTATAGATTATGTTGTCACTATCCTTTCTCTTATCCCAAATACTGTGTAATATTATTTGGCATCTGCTGAAAGTAGAAGAACCAGGTACTTGTGCTTCCCATTGCGTATACCAAATTATTTTCCCATTATGCTTCAGTTAGTAATAACATGAGGAGGGAACAAGAGAAGTATATTAAGTGCCTCTCATGTGCCTAAAATGTGTTAGTCATTTACTTCTGAGAGTAATGCTGCAGGGCCAGTGTTATCTTCATCGTGTAGTTGAGGAAGCTAAGGCTCCATTACAGAATTAGTAGCTGTCAAAAGGGTAGGGTTTGGACTCAGAGCTCTCTTTCTGAGAAGCCCTTGTCTTTTCTTCTATCACAGTTTACGCCTTACGGTAGCCAAAATAGTGTTTCTGCTCCCAGTTAGTTACAAATAAGAGATGGACTTCATAGCTGGAGAGAGATCTGGCATATGGTTCTTTATCTTGGCCATCGCAGCACCGTTGCTTCAATTTCAATGCAGTGACAGCGTGAGGCAGAAGTTGGCAGCTAAGGAGCAATTCAGACAGTGTTTGGGTATGATGACAGAGAGAGCTTAAAAAATAACTGGAGGAAAGGAAATCAGATGTTAAATTTTACATTAGCAAATTAATATTGATGACACAATGCCTGGTACTTTTTATATTTCCTTAACTTTACTAAATAAAAGAGGAATTGGTATTTTTAATAGACAAAGTATGTGCCTTGGTATAAAATCGTGGTTGGAAAAAAAAAAACTATTTCTGTTTCATTGCAAATGAGGTAAAGAATGCTGTTAGGTCAGTGGAGACAGCTAAGCCCTGTAAAGCTGCTTACTCTGCACTAAGAAACTACAAAGTAAGAAACAGCCCATTATTCCATCTCTAGAGTTATTTCAGGAATGGCACTGGAAAGTTCAGTGGATCCCATTTTAAACAAAGGTCTGTTTGCTTTGTTTTAATCTGTAAAACCATTCTAGATTATGGTACTTTTCACTTCTTTATTTACATGGGAGCATAAGGGTTAAAAGTTACAATTTTTAAAATACCAAAAAGAAAACTGTTTTAAAAATGAGCTTTACATGGGAGATAAAATGTGTCAACAGTTTATATTGAAGGAGCATTATTTTCTTTACATGGCACTTTCATCTGACCACCCTTGTGGATTTAATATCAACAAGCCAATTTCTTAAGAATTATCACACTTATAGAGGATATTTCTCATCCTGTGGGATTTATCCCACTGTCCAATAACTATCTATTGAATTATCCCACTATTTATTAAGGTTTAAAGCATTCAAGAGAGATAGGTAGATTGTAAATGCTGTCATTCTATTTTAATGATAAATATTTTGTGTAAGAAGCAAATAATATATAAGTCTCAGAAGTGACACTAGCCACCTGCTTTCTATAGAGTAGTATACTTTCCACAATTTTATTATAGGTTATTATTACTATTAAACTTGAAAGGTCTTATCCATGACACCAGGAAATGTTCCTAATATATATTCTATTTATAAGTATTTCTCACATCTGCCAGTGTTTTGGCTACTTACTTACAAACTAACACAGTCTGATCATGACATAAAAAAGTGACCAACAGTATATTAGAGAAGTATATCAACTACTGTGTCATTCCCTGCTGTCTAATACCAGGATTCTTACTTGTGAAGGGGTCATATAGGTTTGACATACCCACTCTGAGAGACAAAAAATTGTCTTTGCCAGTTTGGAAAAGAAAATTTTGAAAGAACCAAATGTTCATTTTGAAATAAGGTTTCTAGGACAGTACAATAGGCGCTTTCCCCTTCACCTAAAATTTTCTGAAATGTTTTTAACCATCTAATACACACACACTATAGTGACCTAGTTTTCTCAATCCTCACTACTTAAAAGTGTGATCTGAGTGTGGACCAGCAGCATTCTGGGGAGCTTGCTAGAAATGCAGCATCTCAGGCCCCTTCCCGGACCTAATTAATCAAAATCTGCATTTTAACAAACATCTCTGGGTGTTTCATCTGTTCAAATATATTCACAATTGAGAAGCTGATAGCAGGAATCACTCACTGCCTGACAGAAAGGCCGAGCATGGCACTATCTGTATTTTCACTAAATGAATTCTCTTTCTCAGCTTGAGAGAATCCTTTACTCTTTTCTAAGGGGAGCTCCTGATCCTGGGTGGTTGAGAGGTGAGGTTTGGACAGGTAAAGGTTTTACAACCCTGATGGTGTGACAATGGCAGCTGTACAAAAATGCCAGGGAGATAATTGCTGAGAATCAATTACAGCAGCTGAGTTTTTCTTCAGCAGTTTCCTCTTTGACAGTGCCTTCTTCATGTCATGGTCTGCAGAGAAGGATCCACAGTAAGGATTGGGATGACATAGATGTGACCCTTCGGCAGTCTCTAAAGAAAGCTGGTTCTTGCTATAGTGGGATCCAACTGGCATTAAGCTTTCAAAATATTTTGGGGGGATGTGGGAGGGCCAAAAACCAAATCAATAAGTCAACTGTTTAGAATTGAATACTTTTCATATGAATAGTCATTTTACTGTTATCCCGTTTGAGACAAACCTCCCTTTTACCACTAGGATTTCCATATAGTTTAAAATTTAAAGATGTTTATAGTTTCAAGTAATGACTTCTTATCGTTGCCTGCTACAACTTCTCTAATAAGGTTAATATTCATTGGCTGATGACTAAATGTGTCCTGCACAATCCATTAAGTTAATCTTCACAGTACTCATAGGTAACGACTCTTTTCTCCTTTTTACTGGTGAGGAATCTGAGAGACCAAGAAATAATTTGCCCCAAATTATACAGCTAGTAAGTGGCAGAGGCAGTTATTAAATCCAGGATTTCTCAGTGAAGGATTCCTCTTAATTTTGACCTAGATTGCTTTCTAGACTTCCTTATGGCCCAGAAGCACTGTCTCTTATGAATGAGTAACTATATCAGATCTCATCATTATGGCTCTAATTAGTAAAAATACCTTTGGTAAATATTTACATGAATCTTGACACATCCAAGCACTTATCCTATTGGTCACACCCAAATACTGATCTTGTTGGTGACTCAATATAATAATAGTATTAGAAGGCCTAAAAAAAAATCTCTTTCCATGTAGAACTTATGCAACTAAAAAGTATAAAAATTCAGTTAAGAATTTTAAAGCACCATTTTAAAGTTATATATTTTTATTTTTAAAGTATCAATATATATTATTGCAAAATAATAAATGTGTAGAAATGAAAGGATCATAAAATGACTGAGTATCCAAAATCATTTATTAAAGAATATCAAGAATATTCTGCTTTAAAATTTTTTTAACAGTTTTAGCTTTTTAAAATGTATATTGGAGGATTTTTGAAAATATTTACTTAACTTTCCTTAATTATTGACAGCTGATAATGAGTTTGAGCCTCCCTTTTGCCTGACAAAATTGTAGTAATGTACAATAATATGGAAATGAGCCAGCACGTTTGGATATTTATAGGGAACCATCAAAAACAAATCTGTATCAATACATAAAGCAAGGAGTCCAAAGTGTATAAGAGTTTAACTTTTGCTACCTATGTTCAAGTTTGGCAGTGCAGGCAATGAGAACTTAAATGCATGGATTTTCAAGGTTATTTTGGAAGTATATGAAGTTTAATACAGAAAAGGAGAGTTTTCACTCAGATTGCTACTTCTCAACAACACAGTTGCTCTCTTTGGCTTTATGATGTGCGTGTTTAAAATAAATAAATAAAAACAAGAATTTATTAAGAATATAATAAGCTCTCTAAAATCTATAATATTTAGTCTTTTAAAATAATATATTCATTTATCAATTTTGAGGTTGCTTATAACATATTCTATGTAAATCTTTTCTAAATGGAGATTTTTCTTATGTAGGCAGGTAAATATCAGTATTAGGAAGACTCTAACAGGAAAGTAGAAGAAAGTGGTTCAGATAGAATTCAAAGCCCTGTTTTATTCCAAAATCTTTTTTCTGTCTCTAATAACTGTATTTTTCTATCTCATCATCACCCTGATTTATGATAACCTAGAGGTGGATAGACTGATTCACCTCTTTTCCAAAACCAAATCAGAAGCCCTAACTATGGTAAAATGCTCAGTTTGGGAATGGTTTTGGCGACGTTCTTAACCATCAGTGTCCTGAGTAGGGGACTACTGGGCAGGACCCCTTCTGCCTGGATGCATTAGGGTTTCTCACCTTGTGTACTAGAGGATGGGAATGAGTGGCTAGGAAACAGTCCTTTCTTGGTCCTAGTAGGCTGGCTGGGGTTTGTATCCCCTCTTTATTCCTGCCAGTCCTGCTAGCTAGGTTCTGGGTTCTGTGTCCCTCCTCATGCCCAGTTGGCTGCCCCGTTTCTCTCCACCTTGAACCACACTAAGTTCCTCCTCCAGCTGACACAGACCCTCATGCATTACAGTGTGCTGGATGCCAGCCTACTCAGATGAGGCTCTTAACACACTTCTGGGGGCTTGTGCTGCAAATGAGAGTGCGAGTCAGAGAGGTGACAAGGCAAGAAAGGTTTCCACAACGGGTGGATTCTGGCATCTAAAATCAAATCTTTTGAAGTGCTGGGGTTTCCCATCTTTAGCAATGTGTTTCATGGCAGACCTTCTCTTCGTAGGGATTGCAGTTGTTCCATTTGGAACTAGCTCAGTTCTTCAAAGCAAGGAGAGCCTGTTGGAAGAGTTAACTACAAATTGTATTTTTGTTGGTAAGGGTCACTCCTATGCAATACCCAAACAGGGAGACGTTAACTGCATCCGTCCTGGCTCACTGTATTATAATTAAGGATCCTTTCTGCAGATTAGGTACCAGTGTATGGCTGGAAAGAGGGAAGCCACAGTTGACTACTGAGGAAGGACCACGTGAGTCAGCTGCACTCGTAGGCTCATCCCTCACCATCGGTTGGTTATTCAGGTTCTAATAGAGAAAAGGGGGTATTTATATAAATTGTTATGTTCATCATCAAAAATATTGGAAATGGACATAAGCAAATATGATTTTAATGTCATAGTATTATATTATATGGATATACTGTAACCATTGTGCCAAGTTTATTGATTTACAGTGAAAGAGAGCCTTTCCAGTATCTAAAAATAGTCATAACTACTCTCCATGGCTCTTTATTTCTTGTGAAAGTACCTACATAAGGATAATGAATTTGGATGGAATCAAAATGCAGGGAACTACCTAATTTTGTGGGTTATTTGATCTATAATAGAAATTGACAGGCTATGTATAACTATTATCTAGTGGGTCATAGAGAATGCCCGTATGTGACATTCAATATTTTTGTTTTGAAATTGCTGTCAGTTCTTTGACTTAAATTTTCCTCAGGACTATTCTTCTTACATTATGAAAGTGACTAATTTTATGTTCCCGTTGTAATTGTTGCTGTTGTTTTTTTTTATTAGAAAGCTAAACTTTCTAATAAAATGTTGCTCAAAATTTAATGTGCATCCAAATTGCCTAGGAATCCTGATAAACAGATTCTTTTTCAGCAAGTCAATATGTAGTAATATAGATCCTTATTCTTAGTTGATGCTGGTTGTCAATACCCTTTGAGTAGCAAAGCTCTAGTCACCCTAAGAGATGGCTGACATTCCTTGGAATGGTTTATTTCTATACAATCCAGCTCTTTTCTTCTGAACCTGTTTTGTATTTACTCTATAAATGCAAAATATGAAATCGGAGTGTGAAATTTCTTTACCTTATCCACAGATTCAGGAGCGTCATTAAAGAATAATTGAACAATAAATGAAGTAATTGGAAGACTTGTATTATATATGTATATAACACAATATACTACATTGTATCACACACACACACACTATATATATATGTAAAAGTTATTGTAAAGATAAGTGAAAAACAGCACTGGAGTCTAGTTTGTATGAAAATCTCACTTCTATTTATTTGAGCTGACGTTGATGAGATAGATATGCCAGCTCTATCAATGTCAGATGAGGTCATTTGTTTTTGTATTTTAATAATGCATCCATGACATATCCTGGGATCAGGAGTTTGATGTCTCTCACCAACACTGTGGTCTAGGCTACAGTAACTACTGACTTGATAGGCACATGGTAGAGAGATAAGTTGCTAGCATTTAATTGGTGGTTTTGATTTTGAAGTCCAGTACCATGCTATTAAACACAGGCCTGGGAATTAGTAAGAAGAAGGTAACTCGACCGTGATGTGTGCTACAGGTTCCAACACCACAATTTCCATACCATACAGGTCGCATGGCTGCAAGCCTGTTCCTTCACCTTTAGAACTAGTATGATAACATCTGGGTGGTTATGTTTTTACAATGCAATAGATTAAGTGAAAGCCCATTGAATAGTGATAAGTTTTTTAAAAATAAAATACACTTACAAGAAAAGTGCAGATCTTATACTCACAGTTTAAACTATTTTCGTACAGCAATTTATTGTTTCTCTGGAAATGAAATTCTTGAGACAGGAAGTTATTTCCCAGGGAAGTGAGTGTAGCCAGCACTGTAACACTGTCACAACCCATTGAGACTTGCATTCCCTACTTGCCATAGCAGAAATAGTAACTCTGGGAATGTAATAACTTATTCTGTGGGGAAAGTTTAAAAAAAAAAAAAGAAATTGGTTAATATTGGAATGGGAATAACTGATTTGAGCAATTTAATCAGGAGGTATTCCTTTGAATATCAAAAATTCTGTTAGAGAAAATAGGTACTCATTTCGGAATCAGTAATCTTATGATATCTGAATGATAAAGCATTACTCCAATGAGGAAGAAATTGGACAAGAAGCAAAAGTACTTCTCTAATCTTATCAAGTTTCCGTTTTGGTTGTCAGACTGCCAGCGCTACTGGGCTGTGGAACACAAAAGGCTCTGGCACTTGGTAAGAGCTGGAAAGAAACCACAAGTACCACCAGTTGTACATGAATGGACAAGGACAGTAACAATCATGGCTCATAGGAAACTTTCTCACACCCATGCTGCTGCTGCTGCTGGTATTTGAGCCACTGAAAGAAATGTGGGCAATTGGGGTGCATTGTTGCTGGTTCAGAAGTGGACAAAGGGAAGATGATCAAATAGGTAGAAGCAGCTTATGGAGAAGTTGTGAAGTGAAGCTACTCAGGCAGGGCTACACTATCTAGGATAGTCATTCTACTTCAACTGGGTTCTCCCACTCCAACTGACTTTCTTATATTTTTAAAAATTTTGCCTGAAATTCCAAAAGCACTGCAAGGTTCTTTTATACTAATAAAACACTAGTACTAGTAAACACTAGTATTTAAACTAGTAAAACACTAATACTAATAAAGTTTAAATGCTTTTATAAGGATCCCAGCAAGTCTCAAGACAAGGGCCACTCCCCCACTCCCTGTGGGTACTCATCAGTCATCTGTAGAGCTTCTTCAGATCTCTACCACACCCCACCCATCCCCAGATCTTCTGATGTACCCTTTTCTGAGTATGTGGCCTCACTGAAATGCTGTTTCTCTTGTATTCTTCAGGTGCATTGTGGGCATCCTTCAGATGTGTTAGGGTTGAATATTAGAGTTACCCAGGCAGCTTTTTAAAAACACCAGTGTCCCAGACCTTATCCCAGAGAAATCAGATTGTTTAGGAGGTAGCTTTCAAATATATTTTTTAAAACTCTAGGTTATTCTTATGTGCTCTCAAGACTCAGAACCATGCACACTTAAGATTAAACGTGAGAACTGTCAGTTATTCATTCTTCAGGGTAAATCAATTCCTATGGGCTGAGTTTTTCCCAAACTAAGAGTTATGAGAATGAATATGACATTTTAATGCTGGTGGTGGGGCATAAAGAAACAAATATTTTAAGAGTCTAAGTTGGAATAACAGAACTTAGTTTAGGTCACTATTTCATTCAAACTAAATTGTAAGCTCTTCAACTAGGTCACAAACCACTTGCAAAAAGAGAACCAAAGGCTTTACATTCTTCACATACTCTCTTTTTCCTTTTATTTGGTTAATAAAATCAAATAGGTTTCAAGTGTACAATTCAATAATACATCATATGTATATTATACTGTGTTCACCACCCGAAGTTAAATTTCCTTCTATCACCATACATACTCTCAATAAGTTGTTAAATATCCCTTTGCATGTTATCTATTAAGATCATAATTAAAAAGTTTATCTAAGGAATATTAGAAAAACTGGTCATTCTGGAGGAGTTTATTATTTTTATGATGCTCAAGAGATGACCTTTAAAGGTAATAAAAGGATATGGATGGTATTATTCATGTTTTGTTAAACTTTAGGTACCTCTTGAAGACTTTAATATATTTATTTAAAAATATTACCCTTGGTTGCAATTAACAAGTAGTCATTGAAGGCACTTGGGCAGTAAAGACATGCTTAGTATCACTCAGACATTGCTAAAACTTTGAGTATCTGTTGATAGCTTTAAGAATTTATAAAAATACTAACTCTTGGTTACAATTAAGGAGTGCTCAGAATTGAAGTCAGAAGAACATCCAAAAAATTAAAAAGAACTAGCACCTTAGAGTCAACATTTGTTCTTTTTTACCAGTATAAGTGATTGTGTTTGGTTGAGATTTGATACTTGAGTTCACAAAAACTTGGAAGTGAACAGGATGCAGCTGGTTGTTGTGACTGTAGAAATAAAGACTGACCACAGGCTTCCTCTGGAAGGAAAAGAAATGAAAAAAAAAAAAGACCCAGCTTTTCCACCTTGCTGTGAACCACAATCAAGTTTGGGGCTTATAGAAAGATGTTAGCCCTGTTCATCCCCAAAGTGTGGGGAAAAAGGACATGAGTGAGCCCAACACTTACCCAGTGCATGAGCAAGTGAGGCAGACCCATCCAGGGCAGCCAGGATTAGGGAAGTCACAGATAATCCCCACTTGCTGGAGTGTAGGGGATGCAAACAAACATGGTGGCACATCTATCCCCAAAGGTGCTTAATGACAAGTTTAAGGGGCAAGTTAGGTAAGGCGTTCTGCCAGGGAAGGGAATGGACAGGACAAAGCCATATGAAACACTTAGATATTACAAAATAGCTTATAACCGATTGGTAGGTTTTGAGATTCTTTGCTCTGAAAATTCAGTAATAGTAGAGATTGTCGCATTTCTGTTGGGGATTGTTACCTGCTGAATGACAGGTTTGGTCAAAGTGAGAAGGTGGGGTGGGGGAGGGGGAGAGTTAATTTAAGAACCTGAAAAAAATCTTAGACAAAGCTCACTTCTACTTAAAAATTATGAGTTAAAACACTGGATAGAGTGGGGTCAGTCATGGAGCTGTTCCCAGTGCTTCCAAATGCCTTCTCAAAAGATATGTAAGAATAGATATGTAAGAGAAAAAGTCCAGGTCCAGCTGAGCAATGAGAAGGTTTTTTATGAGCACGGTTATTCTCTAAAAATGAATCTCTAAGCCGAAAAAAAAAAATCATCTTTAATAGGCAAAAATACTGTGGAAAGAAAAAAAAAAGAAGGAAAGGAGCGTCACTGAGCTCATATGATTATCTACACGTGTCTGCCTATTGCTTAAAAGTAAAATATTGACAGCCCAGAGCCCCAAAGGGATAAAAATGTATATCCAGTTCTTACTCAAGTAAAAATGTATTGGGCTCAATTCCAGAGAACATTCTTGGATTTGACTTTTTTTTAGCTCCTAAATTTGAATTAGAATGTTTTTTTTTTTTCTTAAAACCAGGCTTTCATAAAAACAAAAAGGTTTCTTCACTTTGGTGTTTATTTTCTAAATTTAGAAAATTTAGAAAATTTTCACTCACAAAAAAGTAAGCCCCTATAATCTCACCTTTCTTCCTTAAAATTTACAAGAAGCGAAAGTTTCACTCCCTCCAACGCTGAGAGAGAAGAAGTTTTTCTAAAATACTAGAGATGTTTATCTATATCTATGTATCAATGGATATATTCTTATCACTATAATTAAAATGATTTAACTTAATGTAAATCTTCATTTAAAAAGATGGAACACTGTTCTTGTTTTAGGTAGTCTATTGATGTTATCATATTTTTAGTTTTATGTGCTTAATCTGTAAGAGTTTTTGGATCACAACACAATTATTCAAGTCATGGCTGACTGAAGGCACATAAATGACAAACAGGTGCCTTGGGACACATACTTAAGAGCTCCTCAAGACTCTATTTTTATAACATACATGCCCCACCTCAACTATGTCTTACTCACAAAGTGACTATTTTTCAGCTCCTTACACAAACTGAACTCTAGTTTTCGGGCTTTCCAGTATGCAGTTCCTTCTCCCTGGAATGTTCTTTCACTCAAGGCCGGCTCTTTCTCATTTTTGTGATGTCAATTTATGTGCCAACTCTTCATGAAGACATTCTCATCCTCCATCTAAAAGAGCTCCCCTCCCACAAACATTGTCTCTCCCAGAAGTAATTTTCCTTCAAAACACATCATAGTGGTAATTTTTGTTTGTTGGTTCATGTCTGTCACTCCTCTACTCAACAGAATGAGCTCTGCGAAGCTCACAGAGTCTATCTTTTTCAGAACTGTATATCCAGCACCCAGCATAGGGTCTGGCAGATAATAGATGTCTAATAAGTATTTGTGGAATTAGTGAAGTATATATGTCATTGGCCCAGATCCACAAACATTATATTACTAGCTTGCTGTACAACCACGAGGCCATGAAGAAAGAGAAGGTTGCTATTTGATTGGTTTTTATGAGTCATGTTTTACTGAATTAGGTTACTAGTAAATCCCTAGTGAAATAGTTACATCAGTAGTAAATTACAGAGCATGTTGTATTGCTGAAATAGGACACTGCTCTTGAGAAACCCAATCATTGGAGGCAAGGGTGTTGCTTAATGCATTTCTGTAATGACTAGAGCAGAAGTCAAGTGGATGGAAGAAAGAATTGCACTCTTGAGCTTAGATCTGCTATTTATTAGTCATTTATTAGTTAAGTTCTTAAGATCCTGTTGTTTTTAATCTGTAAATGGCAATAATTTCATCTCAGGAATAATATAGGTGATACATGAGATAGTTAAACCCTGCCATATTTATATAAATAAGTGTGCGCAATCTTCTTATTTTGAGGTTAGTGAAAGGGGAAATCCTTGCAGCTAGCTGGCTGGGAATTCTGAGTCTCTGTGAGCCCATTGCCTATTGTGTTATTTCTACAAATTTGTTACTGCCCCAGAGTGGGTTGTCTAGGAGTTTATGTAATGTTAGTGAAAGTGTTGTGTGATTTTCCAAAGGGATATATAAATTCATATACTACATGTATATAAATTCATATACTAATAGTATATATTACTATTATCATAGAGTTAAAAAAAACAAGATTCTATAAATAGGAGTTAAAAAAACAATAGATTCTATTAATAAGAGGAATCTGTTAATAGTGACTTAGATTTTACCTTTTTTAGTTTAGGTAGACTTAAAAGAAGCATGAACTTAACTGACATGGGTAGAACATCTACAGTAAAGTCAAAAAAAAGGTTACAAAAGCTAGGATAGTTGCTAATGCTTCATAGGAAAAATGTGCCCTCTGCCAGGTAGTGGAAAGTGAGTTTGCTCCATTTCTGCTTGACTTTTACCTCTGATTTCCAACTTTACCCCAAAGAAAGTTAGTCATAATGGTGAACTTCCTAAGAGCAAGCAGCTGTAAAGTGAGGAGTCACTAAAGGCAATCAGCCAGTAATCAGGTTTACACTTAACCAAGATAGATTTAATCCAGACTGAGTCAAAGAATCACTAAGTTCTAGTGCCAGAGGCAACTAAAATTTACTCTTATTAACCCAAAAGTCTATTCCAAAGTCTTCTAAGACAACCAGAGAAGTTAGTTTTATTATACTTCTTGACCTATATATATAAGTACCAAACCATAGAATTTTCACAGATGCCAAGCTTTGATGTGTATACTTATTGCCATGGTGCCCTTGGCCTTCCAAGGAAGGGAATAATTCTGCATTGATGTGAGTTCACAGGTCTTTCATTGACAATCTCAGAAGATACCTGGACGTTTCTAGAACAAAGTTTCCTATTTAGGCCTCTATTTCTTCTAAATTTTCACCTTTTCTACTCTTCTCCCAACTTCTCTATGTGCTCTATATTAGGATATAGTTGGACATGGTGTGGTTGTCATGTAGCTGCTAATTGTGTTAATTCAGTCTCAAACAACAGCTTTGCAAGTAAATTAATGTGTGAGGACCTGAAACACAAAGGTAATGTGAGACTCAGAAAACCAAAGCTGACCTTGAGCCAGCTATTCAGAGGGTAAAATAATGTTCATTGTGTATATTGGGTGCAGCTGGTGTAATTAGAGGTCAATGGCAGATCTTACCAAATTAGTTATTCTGGGTAAATAAGAAAATATTTATAAAGGTTCTGTTAAACAACCAGCTGACAGTCTTATGGGAGCTCCCTTGTAGGTAACTAAATGCTTTTCTCTTGCTGCTTTTAAGATTCTTTGTCTTCAACCTTTCATATTTTAATTATGATGTGTCTTGGCCTGGGCCTCTTTGGGTTCATCTTGTTTTTTGGGACTCTCTGCACTGCCTAGGCTTATATGTCTATTTCCTTTACCAGGTTAGGGAAGTTTTTTATTATTATTTCTTCAAATAGGTTTTCAATTTCTTTCCCTCTCTCTTCTCTTTCTGATATCCCTATGATGCGAATGTTGGTATGCTCGATGTTGTTCCAGAGGCCCTGTAAACTATCATCATTTTTTTGGATTCTTCTTGTTGCTGTTCTTATTGGATGTTTTCTGCTACCTCATCTTCTAACTTGATGATTTGATCCTCTGCTTCATCCAATCTACTGTTAATTCCTCCTAAGATATTTTTCATTTTAGTTACTGTATTTTTCATTTCTGACTGGTTCTTTTTTATGTTTTCTATCTCCATTTTTTATGTTTTCTACCTCTTTGTTAAAAGTTCTTATTGAGTTCACCTACTTTTCTCCTAAGTTCATTGAGAATCCTTAAAACAGTGTTTGGACTCTGCATCTGGTAGATTGCTTGTCTCCATTTTGTTTAGTTCTTTTTCTGGAGCTTTGTTCTGTTCTTTCATTTGGGACATGTTGCTTTGTCTCCCCATTTTGGCTGACTCCTATATTTGTTTCTATTTATTATATAGGGCTGCTATGTCTCCTGGTCTTAGTAGAGTTGCCTTATGTAATAGATGTGCTGTGTATCCAAATGGCACAGTCTTCTCTGGTCACCTGAGCCAGCGCTCCATGTATGTCTCTTATATGGATTGTGTGTGCCCTCCTGTTGTAGTTGAGTCTTGGTTGCTGTTTGCTCATCAGTGGGAGGGATTGACCCTCGAGCTGATGGGTTGTGATGACTGGCCATGACCAATGGAGGAGCTGTTGTGTAGGAACTGACCCTACAGAGTAGGATTCGCGTTAGCAGTGTTCTGGTGACTGCCCTGTCTGCCCTTTCTAAACCTGTTTGTGGGAATTCTACCCAGAACTATCACACAGCCTTTAACTTTGCAACTGATCGAACTTAAATCTGAAACTTAAAGTATTTTATTTATGTGTCTATTCCTAATTCAGGAGTCTCAGCTCCAGAGAAAACGTCTGAGGGCATTCATGGTATGTCAAAAGTGAAAGAGAAATTTGAGATACTGACTAGAAAATTAAGACTAAAATAACACTTAGAATTTAAAATATCTAGAATCCTGTGAAACAATATTATTAGAGAAACAAGAATGTGTTGAGCTAAATTTTTTAATCAGTACATCTGTTTGTGAATATACAGTCTTCATGATCAATACTTTAAGGAGCCTACTATAGACACTTTTCATATTAACTCAGACTTAACCATTTACATTATCATTAATCAATATATATTGTTTAAGTTAACATCTTAACCACATATCTAAGTTTAGAAGAAAAATTCATTTTCTCTTATACTCAGTTTCATGTTTAATTGCAGTTCTTCTGGTGATTTTAATGAAAGTAGAGGTCAGTTCTTTGAAAATCTCATACTAAATTATGGTCAACCTTCTCTCTTCCTGGTTCCTGTTGATATTTCTTCACAGATCTAATTTTTCTGAACTTTTGTTCATCTTTGAGGAGCTTCTGAACACTAAGTTGTCTCTGGTGTCTGATGTGGATCAGACCCCTGCAGAAGACAAGCAGATTACTTCACTGTTTTTCCAGGCGGCCTTGGCAAGGTTGATTATAAGAGAAAGAGAGAAAATTAAGAATGCAGAAAGGGAATAGAGTGCTATATTGCAGTCCCTCCATTGGTTGGCCTCTTTCCCACTAAAGCCTTTACCTGCCTCTGAGCTCATCTATTTTTAAATTTAAAAATTTTTGTGCTTTTTCTTCTTCCCTTGGCTACTACCCTGTCGTTTTAAACTGTCCTTATTAAGCTTCATTACATGTGTTTCTGACTCCTCAGATTTGCTAATTCATTTAAAACTTTTGTCCTTCACAGTGCTGACTTTGGCTTTCGAATATACAGATGCCACTTTGAACCCAGAACACCGTTAACTTAACTATTTGTGCAAACTTGAGCAAGTTATTTAACCTTGCCGAGTTTCTTCATGTGTAAAAGGGGGGTGGTACACACACCTAGTGGAGTTGGTGTGAATATCGAAGGAGCAATCCACATCAAGTTCTTAGCACAGGGCCAGAATAGTCCTAAGGAACACTGGACTCTGTTTGAAGTTAAAACATCTTGTTATTAGGCATCCTCAGATTATTTTCAGTGACTTCCTTGATGCCGTAAGGTGATTCTCTCATCTTCACCCAGTCATACGTCCACATACTAAAGTAGTGTCCTAGGTTCTATTTTCCAGGTCTATCAGTGAATGTAAACAAAAGTAAATGCCTCACATTTTTAGCCTGGAATTCAAAGCCCTACACTGTTCTGTCCCAAACTCCCACTTCAGCCTTATTTCTCATGTTATCACTTTCAAATATAGAACGCTTTTATCAAACTGGGATAATCCTCATTCTCTGGACAGTCCCTGTCTAGCTCTTGTTTCATACTCTTCCTTCATTCCGGAATGTCAGAGTCCTGATCTCCACCATTCCCTCTCCTGCTATGGTGTAGGTCCTACCAGAGGCCTGGTTCTCTTACAGCCTGAAGTAATCACTGCATCAGCTGACTTAGCATAATTTTTAAAATAATTTTATTGTGATCAACCATGTTCTTCCATGTGTGATCATTCCTACTAGTTAATAGGCTGAGGGCAAGAAACGGTTTAATGCCTTTGTCCCCCACTGTGCTTAGCATGGTGCTTGACAACTGCTAGGTCTCAGTGATGGAGTTCCGAAGGAAGGAACACATTGCGTGATCAGAACTAGGTATCAGTTGTGAAGTCAAATATGTTCTCTTTAATTGTTTAAAACATGTATTTCCATATATTTCTATTTAACATATGAGAGAGGCCTTTCCTCACCACCACACCTGATAAAGCCCTATCACTCCTGGCCACTTGCCATGTTTCGTTTCTGTACACAGCACGCATTACTACCACATTGTTGGGGGGCCTCGGGTTATTTGTTACTTTCCATGTCTCAATAGATTGTAGGCTTCATGAGCTCAAAGACTTCATATTTTTAACACTTGTAATCTTTAGCAAAGCTCAATAAGTATTTCCTGAATAAGTGAATGGATAAATGAAATAATTGCAGGATTTACTCTGTTATAATTTCTATTTTTCTAAAGCTATATAAATAAGCTTTCTAATTGTTATTTTGAAGGTTTAGAGGTTAAGTTTTTAGAGTAATTTTAAGTAATGGATACTCTTCTGGGGACAGTGTCTAGAAGCATTTAGCGTGGTCCAGAGTTTGACATATCATCGTAGTAGGCTCTCCTGCAATATAGCCTCTAACAAAACGGAGCTATCTAGAACCTCAGTAATAGAATTGTTTACCTTTATACCAAGAAGTTTGAGAAAGCACCAAAATCCACTTGTAGCGTGTGTCCAGGCGGACTTTGAGGAGTTTGTGCTCTGAGATCTAACATTGTTATGTCTAGAACAAAGAAACATGCCAGTGGAGCCTGTGGTGGATCCATGACTACTAAATGTGGCCATGGCCAGATCAAGTGTGCTTTCATTATTGAGGGCTAGAAAATCACTGCAAAAGTGCTGAAGGCACAGGATCATAAAGCTAAATAAAAATATGAAGCTTTTTTGAGTAATAAAAAATCAAAAGCCTTATTATGTTAAAAAAAAAAAGGAAGGAAGGAAGGGAGGGAGGGAGGGAGGGAGGGACATTTAGTCAGTGCTAAGTAACTGTGAGATGCGGTTTCTCTAAAGTATATTCAGAGCCCAGAAACATTTTAGTTTACTTTGGTGAGTTTAACTGTTTCTTTCCTGTCTTAATTTTCTTCTTTCCAAAATACCAAAAGAGTGTATTGGGAAATAACTGCTTCTCTTCGGCCTAGGAATTTACTCCCTAAAGAGATGTGGGAGATAAATAAAGAGTTAAGCAGAATAAAAGGTCAGAGGATGAGAAGGTCATGCTGCCAGGCCTTTGCTCCCCTTCTCCACTTTCCTCTCAAGCTCTAGTGACACTCTAAGCCCCATCCTCCCTTCCTCGCCTCTTTCTTTTGTTTGTCCAAGTGCAATAATAACAAGTGGTTTACATACGAATTCACTTTCTGTTCACACTTTACAGAGTATAATATTTATAAGGAAATGGAAATGCTTTCTCTATGCTTTCAAAGTAGGATGAGGCAGTCAAGATTTGAGGTTTATCTGCACAGCGCCGGGTACCCAGGAGACTTCGGTCAATATTTGTTGAAGAAATGAATGAACCATTCACAGAAGAGGCACTGATAGGCCACTTCAGGTCCTAGTGGGACTTTCCTTATCAGTACTTGTGTGACTTGAGTCCTCTGTGACACTTGGCCCTCTCTTTAACCTTTTTTTCTTTTACACTCCTTGGTTTTCTTCTTAGATCTTTTGGTTATCTCTTCTTCTTTCCTGTTTGTTACTTTTCCACTTCCCCCTTAAATGGTAATGGCCCCTCCCAGCTAGGCTCCACCTTGACCCTCAGACTATACCCCTTGGATGACCTTCTTCATGTTCGTGACTTCGACTACCACCACCCAGACATGGATGCCTTCCAAATAGATATCTTCATTCAGCCCAGACATTTAAGACCTACACCCTATCAATCTCTTTCCAACTCTACCAGTAAGTTCTACAGTCCTATCAACTATCTTTACTAAATACTAAATGCCACTTCTTTACTCCTCACCCACCAAAGTAACACTAGCTACCAAGTCAGACGAACCAGAAACCCAAGAATCATCACTTACCCTCTTTTTTGCCTCTCTCCCCACATTAAATTGGCGGTTAAGATCTGTCTATTGTACCTGCTCTGTTGAATTCATTTTAGTAAACATAGGGAATGATTATTCTGATGGGATATCATTTTTCAGATCACATTCACCTTGTCTGTCTTCCCCAGGACAGGCTTCTTCTTGATGAAAATTGCAGTTACCTGGCCTCTCCACCTCCATCAGGTCACATTCCTCCCAGATAAATGTCCTCCACGTACTGCTGCCTGGTGGGTTTTTTAAAAATTGAATCTAACTATGGCCCTCCTCGCTCACTTAAAAACCTCAGGGGCCTCCTGCACCTTCAGGAGCTAAAAGTAGCTCCAGGAGGGCATAAAAATCATTCAGGATACCACCTCATTCTTACTTCTCCAAACTCATTTCCTACTCCTCTATCCGGTGCTGTGGTCATTCCAGAGTTCTTGTTCAGGCCCCACGGAACGCTTGTGCCACCATGCTTCCTCCCCAAAGCACCTTTTCTCCCATTTTTCTCTGGTTGTCCTCCTTTAGAACTGGTTATTTCTGTAGGAGAATTTCACTTCTGCTTGCATTTTTATGCCTTCTCTTACCCTCTTCATATCTCTCAGGATGTTCGGAAAGCATTGTAAAGTTGTTTACTTATCTATCTCACTAGACTGAGCAGTTTGAGATTTGTGACCCTGGCATCTAAAGTAGTACAGACCAATGTCTCTCAAAGTGGGGTCTGCAGGCCTTCCTATGTCAGAATCACTGCGCTGTTGCTCACACTCACATGCTATTGCCCCCGCATAGGACCTACAGAATTAGAATTTCTATTTTTTTTTTTAAATAGACCCCCCCCAGGTAATTTTTATGAGTATATGTATTCAACAAATGTTTTCGAATTAACAAATCAACTGGAGCCTTTGAGTCTATTTTTCTTATTCACATACACTGTAGTAACTGGGATTTGTTACTGATAATTCTGTAAATACATATCATGTCTACAAAAGGCAATTTAATTTTGCAGGAAAGATTGCCTATACATGAAATGAACTGGGGATTTAGAAATCCTGTGGAAAGTTTTAAGCAGTATAAACAAACAATTTCAATAGATTTAGAAATAATGCACATGACTTTGATTTAAGCAGCCCAAACTGTTCTCCTCGGTCTTCTGGTGAGCATGCCATCTCCCCTCCTGGAACAATTTCTCTCTGTGGGAACACGAACCATGGTGCATGGCATCTGGTTGTTTGTGGGGATTTGAAAATCATTGTGGCGGATATTTTATAAGAGTTTTATTATTTTCAATTTGATGTCCAAGGTGTAGCCTTTACACATAATATAAGAATTAATGATTTAGGAGTCTTCCTTAACTGTAAGAGAGTCTTTTGTACACAAAGAAAACTAAGAAACAGTGCAGCTTGAGCTTCTATATAGGAGTGAGATTGAGAAGTCGCTAATGATCTTTATCATGTCTTAAACTCACATGCTATCGACTTGAACAGAATTGAGTACTCACCTATGTTTATATCTGACATAAATACACATGCACGCACAAATGTAAATTTGTTGTCTTGGATATGCTAAAATGATTAATAGTCATGTGTATATAAACTAGTCTGAAAATCCTAGAGCCTGCCAAACAGGTTTCACTTTTGAATAAGTATAGCTGTTGCAATCTTTAGCCCACATGCTATGTTTGCTTAAAGTGAACTATCCAATTCCTACTGGCTTACTCTTTTGGCTGGTTGTTCATGCTTATAATTGTGTAACTTGAAATCGCCTGTTTGTGTCCTGTTTTTCTGGATAGTTACTTTCCCTCGGGCCACTGTGTCACTTCTGCTTTAGCATCCAGCCCTCAGTCTTTTTTATTTGACCAATCCAGCTCAACTAAATGAGAGTGATTATGGCCAAAATGCCCAAGAAATGTGTGGAGTTTTGTTTTTTGTTTTCCTACTGTTTTTTGGTACCAACAGAGCTTCTGTAGATCAGGCAACTTAGCACCTTTATAGAAGGAAGCTATGAAAATGTCACTATGTAAAAACATACATTTTGGAAGTAATGGCTTGCTGTTTCTCACTCTTGTTATTAAATCACCAGGGAATTCCACATATCAAGCAATGAAACTTGATATGTTATTTTCAGAGAAGTTTAAATAGAAATTTAAGGTATTGATTAAGAGTAAAATCAACAGATAGAACCTTAGTAAGTACAGGGATTTTCTTGTTTCATTTAACGAAAGTCCAGAGCACACACTATAGAGCTGATAAGCAGCTCCAGGATGCCATCAGGAAATCAAGCTCATTTTATATTTCTCTGCCACTTTCTTTTCCTTTCTCTCATAGCTATAAGATGGCTGCTACCCCAAGCATCAGGTCTGTGACTAGGCAAGAAAGAGAAATGCAAAGAAGTAAAACTCCAAAGTGGCATGTCAGCCAAATCAATTAAACTTTCCAAGAGGTCCCATATAGCCACTTCCAAATGGATATCGTTGCCAGAACCCTATCACATGGCCTCCTTAGACCAATTGATAGAATGGAGCTAGGGAGAAAGATAATTATTGGTGGCTGTTCACTCATACCACTATACTCAGATAGCCTCGCTAATGACCCAGTCCATTGGAACTGGGTTCCAATCAAAGGAAAACTGTGGAGCACATCACTTACTATAATGTCTGCACTGGTGTTGTGGCATCTCTTGAGAGACTCAAGGACTTTCTAAGAGATGGCACTAGAGGCATCCTGTTCTCTCAGCTGACAAGGAGAGAGAACAATCCAGTATAGATGCGCCTCACTTGAGAAAATGTATAATACGATAACAAGGTTTGGTCTTTACAAATAATCATTAAATTCCTCTTAAGTAGGGAAGCTCCCCAGATGTTCTCAAAAAACAATTTAGTTTAACAAAAATTGTACACAGTTTTCCTGGAGTAAATCTGTTGCATAAAGCAAGATAAGCCTGTGCTTTAAAAAAAGTTTATCTCACCTCTGAGTCATGGTATAAAATCTTGGTAACTCATGTCACACACTTATCTATCCTCATCAGTGCAACCTTTCTTGGATCTTCAAAAACTTGTTTCACCTGAGCTAAGAATTTATCTTTACAGGTTCTATCTTATTGGCTGGGAATGTGAATGAATGTTTTCTTAGAACTGAAACTGACATTATTGCATACCAGTGATTGACACATGATGGGAGGGAGCCTAATATATTTAAGAGCATGATAAACACCAAAACCAATGAGGAAATATTACATGTTGCTATGTGCTCTACACTCACAGATAGTGTATGAGTGAAATCATTTGCAGAAGGCACCTAACTAACCTCATACACCCATACATAGAATATACGAC
>NW_024352786.1:7269042-7551734 GCF_902729225.1 Pteropus medius | reverse complement strand
CCCCCTGCAACTGGGAGTGTGCAGACTTGGGAGTTGTCTGTGACCACATCGTTCATACCTTCTCTATCTTCAGCTTCAGGCCCTGCCCTTATTTAAAACCTGTGCCACTCACTGAAGCTCCCACTTTGATTTTATCAGTGAGCAATCTTTTAAATCACAAATAAAAGCATGTTGACTTCATTCATTTAAACTCTTCAGTGGCTTCCCCCTGCTCTTAGAATCAAAAGAAACTT
The DNA here is from genome assembly GCF_902729225.1 of Pteropus medius. NCBI lineage: Eukaryota > Metazoa > Chordata > Mammalia > Chiroptera > Pteropodidae > Pteropus > Pteropus medius. Next base: position 7,551,501 of record NW_024352786.1, on the reverse strand, counting down.
TTTAACATGGTCTGTAAGAGCCCTCATGCTCTTGCTTCCACCTACTTCTTGAACCTTCAGCTCAATACTCTACAACATACTGTTCAGATTTGAAGGTCAAACACAGTCAATTTCTTACAGTTTGTTTGTGCCTTCTCTTTCTTGCCTCTGGCTCTGTTCCCATTCCCCTACTCATCTTGTCTAAATCTGGGTTAGAGTGAATCTTCGTTATTTTTATCGGAGTGTTTTTTTATTATCCACTCCCCCAGTTTTCCATTTACCTGTCTATTACCCCCAAAAGACTTTTTTTAAAAAAAATCTCCAGGCGACAGGGGATGTGTCTGTTTTGTTAACTCTCCTCAATGCCTTGTACACAGTTAGCACTTAATATTCATTAAAATCATTCAATGAAAGAATGAATGAATCACAGTTCTCTTTATTCTCAGACCACATAAACACTTAGTGATACTAATTCAGCAAAATTTGTATCATAAGCCAAAGGCTTTGCAAAATTTTATTAAGAGGTAAGTAAATATCTCTGATCTCTAGTATTAGACTAAACTATCATCCTCAAAGCAATTCCTGAAAAAGTGCATTTGTAGTCTTCTTTTTTTATATGTAAAAATTATATCTTTATATCTTCATAAATAGCTCATTACTTACAAAGAAATGTAAATATGTTATTCCTAGGTTTCAGTTTTTTGTTTAAAGGGTCGAGGAATCTTAGATTAATTTAAGATTAATTTCTGTTAATTTCTCACATAAAGATGAGCTTTAGAAGCTTAGTGAGACATAGGCTTACCTTCTATTGGCCATGGTACCGGGGCAACTCAGTGCATATGTCCTGTCTCTGTTGTCAATATGGAATACAAGAGACTGTTTACCACTTTTCCTGTCCTTTAGTTTTCTTCCCTTATCAAAGTCTTTGCTAGGTGTAATGCACTGATTTTTCCTTTTTTTTTTTTTTTTTGGTAAAGATGATATCAGCCAGAAAGTTTTTATTTGGTTGTAGGACATAATTTAACTTAATATACATTGCAATTATGTTATCTTTGAGGTAGGAAATCAAAGAATCCAGAGGAATGGTGGTACCTGAAGATATGAAGCTAAATAATCATGATGATCTTGAAGTAGATCTAGCTCAAGTCTAAAAGTCTTCTAAGAATTATAATTACATGCAGACTTTTAGGGTTACTCCTTTTTCTTGATCCGTCCAGGTTGCTCTAACAAAATGCCACAGACTGAGTTGCTTAAGTAACAAATTTTTCTCATAGTCCCAGAGGCTGGGAAGTTCAAGATCAAGGTACTAGCAGGCCCTAGATGGTTGCCTTTCCTCTTCAACCTTTCATGGAGTTTTCTCGGGCCTCTTTTATAAGGGCATTAGTTCAATTCAGGAGAGCTCTGCCTTCATGACCTAATCAACCACCCAAAGGCCCCCACCTCCTAATACTATCACAAAGGAGATTAGGATTTCAACGTGAATTTTGAGGGAGTATGCATAGTACTCATCTAGATTCAGAAGGTCTGAGAAGGAGGAATCTGCAGTCTTAACAAGCACTCCGGGAGCTTCTCAGGTGGACCAGATTGAGAAACACTTAAAATTTGCTGGTGAAAGTCTGTAGTCTGTGAAATTTTGCATAGATGTTAGAGGACCTACACCTCTAGTCCTCTTAAAACTCTTTCCACAGCACCAGTGAGTAAGTTAAAAGGTCGGAGAAAATTGGCATCTATTCTCCCACCATTACCCACACATACACTTCCTCAGGAGGCCTCCAGAAAGCCACCAACGGGACAAAATTAAGTTACTGTAAGTCTTTGGGGTTTAAAGAAACAGCTATACCTTACCTTTGAAGTGTTTACATTTCTGTTTTATGATGACTTCCCAAAACTGAGATCAGGTTATAGTGTCTATAGTGTTATTCCTTGCTCGAAAATTTAAAATTTTATTTCGGCTCATTTAAGCCTCTGTGTGTGTGTGTGTGTGTGTGTGTAATGTTTTAATAGAAATAGTTGCTACAGTGTATTTTTTCAAAAATTGTCCTAGTTCCTTTTTTAGTTTAAAAGTCATTTTATTCATTTTCATTTGCTTTTTCTGCTAAAGTTTTGATTTTTACTGTCCTATTAGACTTTGCTTCTTAATATGTACATTTAGAGAACTATATATTAAAAAGTCACTTGTGTCTTACACCCCTGCTGACTCAGGAAGAAAACTGAAAACCTATTTCCTGTCCTGGTCAGGAATTTCTCTTTTTTTTTTTTTTTTTTTTTTTTTTTTTTTTTTTTTTTTTTTTTTTTTTTTTTCTCTTTTTTTGCAGCTTGGACCTAAAATCTGTTTGGCATTGAAGCAGAATTAATGTGCTTATAGAAAATCAAATTCTGTCTCTAGTTGGGGAATAATCTTAAAATTTCTTGATGAACTAGATTTAGCTTTTTGTATATTCAAGTTTGGGGTTGGAAGACGAAATCCTGAAAGAACACACTTTATGAGGAAAGATTAAATAAATTTATCTCTAGGGTCAAGCTACTTTAGATCAGTCTTAATTTAAGGCTCTACTATGGTACCTCTTAATCTTCGGTCTTAAAGACCAAATTCACAAGAAGTGGTATCAGACACTCAAAAGTTCTGGGATTTCTTAGTAACTCAGATTTATAATTATCTCCTAAATAAGATTTTGATTACTTATACAAATTAATAAACTTTCTTTGCCATGGTCTAGATCCGTTCATGCTCATTTTTCCTGAATGATATTTATGACTGTGTATAAGTGAAAAGTTACTGAAAGAAGCAGAATTATTGCTTGAATATACCCTTATAGATACATGCTTAAAGGATATCTCAGTATACTGAATTTTCCAAAGACAAAATTAGAGGAATCTGGTAAATTTAAACATTGAAGATAGATCTTGCCCTGCTATTTCTCTCTGCCGATCACAGCTTCTCCCAGAATACCTCACTCCCTCACTTTAAGTCTTTTACTCAAATTCACCTTCTCAAAGGGCCTGCCCTGACCACCCTATTTAAATTGTGATCTCTCGCTCCTCACCTTATTTTCTCTTTACACTGCTTTACTTTTTCTTCTTTCTATAGTATTTATAATTTTCTAACATTCCATATGAGCTATTTATTTTCTTATTTGTTGTCTTTCTCTAGACTTGTAACCTCCATGAGAGCAGGCTTTTTGTGTTTTGTTCACTAATGTATTCCCAGAACCTAGAACCATGCTTGGCACAATAAGTGCTCAATACTTTCCGAATGAATAGTCAGGCGTTGCAGCTGGAGTTAGAAAAGAATATAGGAAGTTAATTCTTCTTTGTACTTCTTTGTGCTGTCAGATGTACAACTTTTCTTCTTTGGGGTGGCTGTGGAAACTAGATAGAAGGTAAGTTTTCAGTGAACATATGCCATATAAATTTCAGCGAATATGACATAAATTGCAGGATCCAGTCAGTTTACACCTCAAAATTCATCAATTTAACAGGAAAAAAGAATCATCATTTTGGTGTTATTCAAGTAAATCTCTGCTTTTGTTTCATCATATACAGTTATGTATAAGAATTCTTGACCACGACGCCCAGGTGCAGTCAGGCAAGCCGCTTTTGCCTATAGTCGTACCCACGCTGCATCTTTCATGAGGATTTTCCAGACTGATCCACCTCATGATGGACCTTGCCAAAGAGTTTGTAACTGGGAGGAAGATTAAACTCTAAAGTAGAGATTCGATGGTTGGCATCGCATGCCAGTCTTAAGATTAAAGCTTTCCCGATTGGGGCTCCTTCTATACGCCTTGCAGATCTCTCTCCTTGACTGTTCAGGCGAGTGGAGCTCTAGGTCAGCTGAAAAGCTGAGTTTAGCTCTTGCTGCCCACTTTTCTGCCCCACGCAGCCAATAGGAACCAAATAAGGGTATTAATGAGAAGAGGAACCTCCCAAACCCTTTTCATAATTTCAGCCCCCTTTGACTTGCACATAGATTCCTTTGGAAGTTCTCTTTTTGTGTAAAGTTCTAGGGAAGTCATCAGCTCAAGGCACAACTAGAAGGTGAAGAACAATTACCTTAAGAACATCAGCTCTTATCTATCCAAAGTAAAGGTGCACTTCTGGTCAAATAGCTGGTGAATAATTGCTCGTGATCAGTCGAGTTCACCTAGTGTCAGGTGTGTGGAATTGAGGGCAGATTCTTGGCCAATAGCTGGTTTGGAATAATCAGATAACACCATATCTATCCTGCAGAGACCCTTAAATGTCTGCTGACATCAAAGAAGTGATGCCAGTTTTACAAATCTGGGTTCGATCAGACTTTTTGCCTTGTAACCAGGTTTGCTTTTCACCTCCTCTCCAAGGCAGAGCAGCGAACTCACAGTCCTGTGATGTTAACTCCACCTCTGTGACTACATGGCCAACCAGCTTTCAGCTGAGACTTGCTGCAACAAAATTTTTGATTGCAAAATACTGTAAATTGCGAAAAGAATGAGCAGGGTGCAACATTAAGTCACAGCATTCCATGGGCCTTTTAACTGCAGCAGAAATCAGCCAAATGAGTCAATTTTTTTTTATGCTATCCTAATTTTTAAATGACTATAAAAGGGACCTTTTTTGCTCCCACTATAAGTAGGTCAGAAAAAAAGAGTATCTGCCCATAACATTTTTATAATTTTCTTTTAGAAATACCTAATTTTCTTTTAGAAATATCTAATTTGGAAATATATAATTTTCATTTAGAAATATCTAATAGCCATTTTTTGCTACTGTTCCTAAACATACCGCTTTTAGGTGGACCAGTATTTTTCAGCTCAGTTTAAGAGTGACCTGCATGTAATAACTAAGAAACTTATGTCCTACATCCTGTCTAGGAGTTTTTATAAGAATAAAGGGTCTAGATTATTATTTCACAATGTTACTTCTCTCCATATTCAAGCTGAGATATCTAACTGACTTGTTTTCACAAAGCTCTTGATTACTTTCAGACTTGGATCATGCTATTTAGCTTGTTTATTGCTTTTTAAAGTATTCATAAAAGGCTAATATAAATTCACAAGAGTTCTAGTAGCATGTATACCTTTAGAATGACTAAACAGGACTTGAAATGCCTTTGGCCATAAAGACCCAATTAGCCTGATTTTTCTATTTGATTCCATTCTTACAATTCTGGGTTTTTTTGTTTTTTTGTTTTTTTGTTTTTGTTTTTCTGATAATAAGAAATAGCATGAGGTACCTTGTATTAAGTACTTATGATGAGTAAGATGCTGCCAGGTTTGATAATTTACAAGAAGTCTGAGAAGTCGGTGATATTTTCCCAGTTTTTTTGAGGAGGACACCGAGGCAGATAAAATGTAAAGTTATTTACCGAAGATCATAGAGCCCATGTGACAGGCAGGATCGAAACTCAGATCTTTTGATTCCAGTAAGTATAATCATGAGTAACTGCTATAGTATCTTCCAATAAGACATATGCAGAAATAAATAGAATAAAATTTGTGTAATTTTATATAATATTCATGCAACCACCACCAAATGCTTGATGTGTTGGTTGGAATTTTATACATTTAAAAATGAAAACTTTTTTAAATTTAATTTTATTATGAAATTTCCATCATTCATTATTAAACTAGTAGTACATAAAAGTAAATTGGAGAAAAGAAGCATGCATAATTTTGCCACCCAGTAATAACTACTGTACATTTGAGGTGGAGGTATTTCTTCTTCCAGTTCATAATTATACCACATCTTGATTTTTTTCTCCCATAGTTATTAAAATCATATATATTTTACATAACTGTAATAAATGTATATAGTCTTTTGAGTGGACATACCATAGTATAATACTGACTCTTAGAGACTTAGTCTACTTTTTCACTGTTGTACTGCAGTGATTATATTGCTTTTCCCGTATTTAAGGTTATTTGCTTTAGACAAATTCCATGAAGTGGAACTACAGGATTAAAAGATGTGAATGTTTTAAGGTTCTTGGGTATTTGTTTTTCCAAGAGATATATCATTTTATCTTCCCACCAGCAAAACATAAGTCACTGTATCTTCACCTGAATCAAGTATTATCAATTTCCTCTTTGCCTATTGGTAAATATCAAATAGTATCTGAGAACTTTCTTTGACTGTAGTATAATAATCCTGAGCAAAATAAATGTTTTATTTTTCATCGGTATATTAATATGTTATTGTGGGCCTTATTTTGATTTCATATTAAGTTTGGCTCTTCACAGAATCTGTCTGGAAATGTATTGGTGAATTTTCAGAGATTCCTTGATTACAGATGAGGGTACAGTTATTAGGTAGAAAGTGTGCTATCATAGTACCAGTCTCACTTTATATCTGTCAATTCCATCTTTTGCTTACTTTATGCAAATAATTACATTGAGAAAGCAATATGTTGATCTCTGGCCACCGAGAACTAAAGAAATTGAATGATGTTTCTCAACATTCCTTGGCACTACTTAGTACAGTATGCTACTCCCGGAGCAGCAGGCATCAGTGGGAACGTAATCCAAAGACAGGTTTTAAAAAAGCCAATTCAGTCTTGGCCATGCCACCCTGAACAAGCCCAATCCCATTTGATCTCGGAAGGTAAGCAGGGTTGGGCCTTTTAGTACTTGGATGGGAAACCACCTAAGAAGACCAGGTGCTGTAGGCGTAAAAAAATTTTAAAAAATATGGGGTTGTAAGCTGACAAGGTCCTTGCGATCTGTGAGGTCAACCAAGAGTTGCCTCACCTAAAAAAAAAAAAAAAAAAGCCAATTCATATTAATTTGTAGGATTCTTTCATACAAAACAATTCTTGCTGATTAGACTTTAGAGTCGAGTTCGAACTATAGATTCATAGATGACTTAACCATTGGTTATCCTTTTTAGTCTCCCAGTAATATATTTTTTCTCTTAAAGTATTTCCAAATCACGAGATTTTAAAAATATCCAATATATCATTTATCCTTTCATAGTCAGGAGCCCACTTTAAGGCCAGCACTTGGTATGAGGCCTTGGGCATACGAAGTTGAGTGAGACACAGTTCCTGCCCTTTAGGATTATAGACCTCAAAACTATGTGTGAAAATATAAGGAGTTAAGTGCTATAATAGGTATACAAAGCATATATAGTAGGAAAGGGTAATCAGCTTGTCCTAGAAGCAGTAAGGGAGCATCTTCACAGATCAACAAAATGATAAGGATAGGTAGGAAGGGCATTCAAAGTAATGAGAATGGCATATTTAAAGGCAAGAGGAGACAAAGGAGTGTGATGTCTTTTGCAAGTCACAGTGTGGCTGTAGCATAGGATGTTCCAAGGGAAGATATAAGACATGATTCCAGAGTAGACATAAGTAAAATCATTTGGATCATGTAAAAGCATTTGGACATAGTCTGAGAGGCAATGTCAAATCTGTAAAAAATTCCTATAGACCTGTACCCCACCCCATGACATTAATAACATTCCTATTTAAAAAAAAAAAAAAAGGTAGTTGGAAAATATAAAGCACTCACCTTTGTATTATTTAATGCTCATATTTCCTTATATCTAGTCTTGTGCATGTGTCCTCCACAAACTAGATTTTAGGACCTGAAAGAACAGGAACATTGCATGTCCTTTTGGACGGCTAGAACTACAGAATAAATAAGTCGAAGCGGGAAGTCACAGAAACCTGTGTAACATGCCAAAGATCTTCCAGTATGTCTTACCATTAAGTGACCCAGGGAATGTGGCTGTCAGCATACAAAAAAGTAGGCAAACATCAGACTGGAAAAGGATTTGCTAGCTTCCGGCCTGCAGTGACTTTTGGGGAAGTAGTCTCTGCAGACTTTGACCTCTTAAGGGCACTGTTTTATAATTTGTCTTCAAGTTATTTCTCCCTATTAAAATCAATAGCATTATGAATATGACATAAAGAAAATCCTTTCTTGGGGAAGAAATATATTTTAAGTATAATGATTATGTAGGTTTTTGAATTTCAGAGAGAGCAATGGGATATGAGAGGGAGCTGGTAAAAGCAGTGATAAAAACCACTACTGTTGAAAGGATGAACTGAGAAGTAGTGTAACATCCTAGGTGAGACGACAATGTAGTGGTTAAGCGCACAGGGCCTGACACTGGCTACTTGGGTTTTCATTCCAGCACTGTCACTTAAATCAGTGGGTTCCTGTACAAGTCACTTAAACATGTTCCTTAGTTTCTTTGTCTGCAAAATGGGGATCATGGTGGATTCTTTGAGCTGTAAATGAGATATATCTCAAGTACTTGGAACACTAAGAACAGTGTCCGAGATATTGTAAGTGCTCAGTTTAAAAAGTTGTCATTGCTTTGACCAAATTCAAACAGAGCTGTGCATTCCAAGCCAGCCTTCAGCCTGGTGTCTGTCGTGGAGCGCCAAGTCCCAGTACCAGACATTTATGTGCACAGCTGCAACCTGTGGATGCTCAAACACTTAAATGTTATAGCATGTAGGCATCTTGAATTTCTGAAACTGTTTCAAGAATGCTTTACTGAAGGTTGCATTTTGAATAAACACTTGTCAAATCTCTTATTTTTTACTTATTTCTTTTCTTGTGGTGGGAAACCTTTCTGTGTAAGCATAGCTAAGTAAAGAATATTCTTATTCCTAAGTCTTGTTGCTTAGTAAATCACTCTTGACAAATAAGACAAGTAGAAAAGAGAATAGTAAATCCAGAGGCTCATGTTTGCTGTACAGAGCAATTGCCATCGGCATAGCCGTGTGTGTGTCCCCATGAGTAAGCTAAAGGACACACTCCCTCTTAATGCACCTTCCCAAGGGGAATGCTCTTGGGAACATGGGAAGACACATCACTCTTTGCCTTTCAAAGAAACCGTGAGTCACATGCAGGCTCGTCTCTCCTTAAGCATTTTTACTTCCTTCTGAAACTGTCTGATTGAAGAAAATGTTGCTGTGGACAGGGCTATTTTGAGAATGTCTCTTCTAGGAACCCATGCTTGATAAATCCCAGCCATACCTTAGTCATGGCCCAGGATTCACCTAACAAGCAAGTGAAGAAGAAATTATTCTTGTCTCACAATCTAGTAGTAAAAGGAAACTTTTAATGATAAAACAAATTCCCCTTTGACTCTCTGGAGAGCTGTGTTCTTAAATTCCATGTTTTTTGATTTTGAGATTTTTTCTATTAAACATTTTTGTCCCCAAAGGAATTTTTATCATTTTTCCTGGCTTTGAACCTGTAAATGAAGGGGAAAACCAGCAAAGCTAAAAGCTCTGTGGGAAATGGTGTAAATAGGAAGATAAAAGTCTCCTAACCAGCTCTGGACACTACCTGGCAGGTTTCATTCTGGGTCTACTGTAGAAACTGATGACTTACAGGCTCATAGTAGAGAGCCACTTCCCGTTTAGCTCGTTTAGCTTTGAACAGTCATCCCAAGAGATTCAGTGTCTCCCAATATGGCAAAGTTTAGGGAGGCAAAGGCCTGAGAGTAACTAATAAAAATAATCAATAATTTGTTCTAAGATTTAGAAAACAGTGCAACTGATTTTGTTACTTACAATTGGTATACTTTCTCATACGGATAGCACCTATTTTTCTTATATAATTCTGAGACTTTAAAAAATAGAGCTATTCCTACTCTTAATTTTTTAAAGTTTATGTCACAGAAACTTTCATTATTACCAAATTATCATGTTTTAACAATTTAGAAGAGATGGGTTAACAGCATATAAGATCAATATGAGTCGTAAGTTCCAATAGTCTAATGTATTTTTACTACATCATCGATCCAGGGCTAGGTTTGGATTAGCTTTCATGGAATTATCATATACTATAAGGTTGGTTAGTAGAGGGATGACTGGAAATAACTGGAATTCCACTTCAAGAAGAATTTGAATTCTGTGTGGGGTGGAGGTTGTCTTGGTGGTAACTACCTTCCGTTTCAGATTCTTTCTTTTGCATGGGCAGAGATTGTAAAATGCAGCTCTGGGCAGCATTCATGGCAAAGGAGGCATTACAACAGATGTACAGTTGTAAGAACTGATCACGCTGTGGTTCCATGGCAAGCAGAAGTGAACCTAATTCTAGAACAATGAAGGGAAAAGTTGATCCAAATTGGTTGTTTTGTGAAGTTTACAATCTTAAGTAGAACTGCTAATTTGAAATGAGAACTTTACTCTATTTACGCTGTGCTTAGAATCCAAAGCAATTCAGCTTGACTTTACCTGAGGCATGGGTGACATCATCCCAATCATTAATGCAGAACATGTTTTTTGAGCCTGTATCACATCTCAATATACACTCTCTTTAGTTTTGCAATTTTCCTTTTCTTAATCTTTTTTTTTTTTCCTCTTGGCCAAGGCTTCTCAACCCTGGCACTGTTGACATTGGAGCCAGATAATTCTTTGTTGTGGAGAGCTGCCCTATGCAATATCCAGGGCCTCTGTACACCAATGCTAGTAGCCAACCCTCCTCCAGTTGCAAAAACCAAAAATGTCTCCAGACATTGCCAAATAGTCTCCAAGGGGCAGATAAAAAAGAAGAGGTCCACAAGTCAAGCCCTGGGAGCCTTCCAAAGTTTAATGCCTGGGGAGAATGGAGAAGGAACCAGCAAAGGAGAATGAAAAAGAGAGCAAGTGGTTAAGTTGGAGAAGAAATAAGAGGAAATAGTGGCCCAGAAATCAAATGAAGTGTTACAGAAAAGAGAAAGTCACCACTTGTGTCAAATGCTGCTAATTCATTAGACCACCTGAGATGAAGACTCATTCTATATGGATTTAACAATAAGAATGACAAAGTCATTCTGCAAACAGAAAAATATACTTGGTGTAGCTTGTAACACATATTTTAAGACTGAAATTCAGAGGATGGTCACAAGGCAGATCATCTTTATTGTCATAAAAGAATATAAGATGGCAATTTAGGACTTGTGACAATCAGGATAAATTGAATATATATTAATAATTTCTGATAAGCTATATTTTACAACATCGCTGCTGAGCTATTTTCTCCCTAACCCAGAAATAGCATTTGGGGCATACTTTCTCCTTGCTTCCCCTACTTCCTTTTGACATTTATATCCAGGGGAAAGTTAGTGCAACAGTACATTTAATCACCCAACAGTTAACATGAAAACATGTAATTTTTTCCTTGATAGTATTTTCTAGCTTCTTTGTCTGAAACTATGAGTATAAACTAAAACTCTTTATAAATATAAGGAAATGGGTCATCTTTTAAGCTCAAACATTTAGCTCTGGAGTAGAGAGAAAGAAAGCGCTCAGCTTTGGATGTTTATGCTTGTTTACATAGTTGTCTATGCAGCTGTCATTTTGATTTAAATCTGGGAAAATTCTATGTCTGAATTGGATTTAATCTTGTAAATCTGAAATCCGGTTTCCATTCCATTATAAATAATCATATGTTCTTTATAGTGTTTTTTACTGCTGGTTACAGTCTCTGGCTCACAGATAAATCTAATATCTACAGAAATCTAAATCTAATATCAGGATGAAGACAAGCAGGGAAAAGATTGTTATATTTGTCTCGTTTTTATTTTGCATTTTAAAAATATTTTATATTTTATAAAATATTTTATATTTCTATGGTTGGCATCACCCCTAGAGTGATGACAGGATGTTTTATTTAGCTTGCAGCCTTGACGCAAGCCCGTAATTACATGTTGTACAACTTCTGGTTCAAGAAAGTTTCATATTCAGGGAAAAACAAATTGCAAATACCTCATTTACATTATGTAATAGATTTTAAGACTGTAAGAGGTAAAGTTTAATCTGATGACAGGGAATCATTCGACTGCTCTAATAGGAGCCATTTCAGAATTATAGTATGCGTTCTGTATTATCATTAATGCAGAATAATGTTGAAATAATCTTAACAGGTGAGTGTTTCTTCATTACAAATTCAGATGAAAGCTTTCTGTTTCTTCGAACAAAAGACATTTCTTTAAGGGAATTGGCACAATGAAATTGCTGATAAAACCACTTTTCAGATTCTATTTCTGCATGCTGCTTTTTTTAAATGGCCACTAGCATTTAATGTTTTATCGTGATTAGTGTGATAGCTGACATATATTATATAAGATACTTAACCTGGAAATTCTTTTCTTTTTTTTTTTTCCGTTTCCTTTTTTTTATTATTATTAAGTTTATTGGGGTAACATTAGTTAATACAATTATATAATTTTCAGGTGTACATTATAGTTTGACATCTGTATATTCCATTGTGTGATTACCACCCAAAGTCCAGTTTCCTTCGGCTACCATATATTTGATCCTCTTTACCCACTTCACCCTCCCCCTACCTTCCTATATTTGACCCTCTTTACCATGCCTACCTCTCCCCTCCTCTCCCACTTCCTACCCTCTGGTAACCACTAGTCCATTGTCCATGTCCCTAAGTCTCTTTGTCCTGTTCATTTGTTGCTTTTAGGTTTATATCCCACATATAAGTGATATCATGTGATTTCGACTTTTTCAGTTTGGCTTATTTTGCTTAGCATGATTATCTCGAGGTCCATCCATGTTGTCGCAAATGGCAATATTTCATCTCTTCTTATGGCTAAGTAATATTCCATTGTATATATATGCCACGGCTTCTTTAGCCAGTCGTCTATCGTACGACACTTCGATTGCTTCCATGTCCTGGCCACTGTGAATAATGCTGCTATGAACATCGGTGTGCAAATATAGATATTTTGGATATGGGTTTTTGAGTCTTTGGGGTAAATATCCAGGAGTGGGATTGCTGGATCATATGGTAGATCAATTCTTAGTTTTTTAAGGAACCTCCATACTGTTTTCCATAGTGGCTGTACCAATTTGCAGTCCCAGCAGCAGTGTATGAAGGTTCCTTTTTCTCCACATCCTCTCCAACATTTGTTATTACTTGTCCTGTTGATTATAGCTATTCTAACAGGTGTGAGATGGTATTTCATTGTGGTTTTGATTTGCATTTCCCTAATAGCTAGCGATGTTGAGCATCTTTTCATGTTTGTTGTTCATTTGTAAGTCCTTTAGGGAGAAGCGTCTGTTCAGGTCCTCTGCCCATTTTTTGATTGGAATGTTTGTTTTTTTGTTGTTATTGAGTTATATGAGTTCTTTGTATATTTTAGATATTAGGCCCTTATCGGAGGCATTTCTTGCAAATATATTTTCCCATTGAAATGGTTGTCTCTTTACCTTGTTGACAATTTCTTTTGCTGAACAGAGCTTTTTAGTTTGATGTAGTTCCATTCACTTATTTTAGCTTTTACTTCCCTTGCCTTTGAGGTCAAATTCATAAAATCCTCTTTAAGAGCAAGGCCCTTGAGTTTAGTTCCTATGTTTTCTTCTATGCATTTTATTGTTTCAGGTCTTATATTTAGGTCCTTAATCTCTTTGGAGTTAATTTTGATGTGTGGTGACAGACAAGTCTAGTTTCATTCTTTCGCTTTCTAGTTTTCCCAGCACTATTTATTGAAGAGGCTTTCCTTTCTCCACTGTATGTTTTTGGCTCTTTTGTCACAATTTGCCCATATGAACGTGGATTTAATTCTGGACTCTCGATTTTTTTCCACTGGTCTGTGTGTTTGTTTTAGACAGAGGGTATTTTTTATGGGGCTCTGTATGTATGTGTGTGCACGTGCACACACAGTGTGTGTGTGTAACATTTTGAAAGTAATTTCTTCCCAAAGATCCTATTTCCAGTTGTAAAAAGAAAGCCAACAAGAAAACAGAATTTATCAAGAATTTTAAAAAGGTGACAAGGGGAAAATTATATGGTGACAGATAAGTATGAGCAACTTTCTCTAACAAATCTAACAGAGGGAGTGTACCCTCCTGAAAAGGGGTAGATATGTAGCCAGTCTACTGAATGAACTAAAGGTAACTCTAGTTTGATCGTGGCCTACTTCAACAATAGAAAACTGAAATGGTTTTCATGCCGTTTAAAAAAATAATGAGAACCTGTGGTCTTTAAATTAGCATCTGAGTGGAAAACAGAATGAGGAAGTGGTAATTGCAACTCAAAAAAGCTCATAAATTACACAATATGTGGTTCCCTAGTCAAATATAACAGATTAGAATAAGACAGATTAGAAAAGACTTTACTTTAGTCATGGCTTTGTCTTGCAATTATAAAGTGGTCATTCATTTGTATTAATTATGGACATATTTCCATTATTATTCACAAAATTATTCTTTCTCAGAATTTCTGGGCACAGAGTTCATCATATTCAGTTATGATTTAGTTGGGAATAAAAAGTGCTAGAAAATTCCCATTGTTTCAAAATACAAAAATGCCTTTGTGAAGTATGGGGGTCTTTAAGTCTCAAGAATGTGACAGAATCTGGCCCTGGCTAGAGAACTCCAACAGCACAACTTTAAGATCTTTTTCAAGAAAACCTTTTTTCGTATTCTTAACAAATTGTAACCACCATAGACACCCACTGAATCTCTTGTTGGCAATAAGCAATGTGTTACTTTGTTCAGTCTCTAAGTCTTCAATTTATTTGTGGCTTTAAAATTATTTTCAGAACCTTGTATTGTTTCCCAACTAGAATGAGCAACTGAACTAAAGAAGCATTCTTAAAAAAGATGTGGCCTCACCAGTTAGCAATTTTGCTCAACTTTGGACTTTTCAACTTAGAACATGAAAACTTATTGCACACTAAGCGGGTATCAGCCAAATTAGGAAATGCTTTTTGATCTCCTTGTCTTTTCTTACCTCTCAGCTTAATATTTACTTTCACAACTTGTTGCACTTACACATGAACTGTAGCCATAAAACAAGTTCACTTAAACATAAAGGATTGCAGGCCATCTCCCCAAGGTGTTATTAGCAATAATCTTCTTGAAATGCTACACACATGAAAGTTTAGTCATTCTCAAGTAAACTTGTTTGACTCTTGATGGCGTACAAGTCTCCTGGCAGAGATCTTGATGTATCAAAGAGACCGAAGCTAGGTACTGGTTTCAGTAGAATCCCAGGAGTTGAGGGGGAAAAAAGCATTTGAATATATATATATATATATATATATATATATATATATATATATATATATATATATATACATACATACACACACACACATTCTTTGAGAGTGTTATTTGATTGGACAACAAATACAAATATTCAGCAGCTACTGTGGTAAGAATAGAAAAAACATCTCTTAGGAATGTTTTGGAACAAGGTAGCATGATAGAGAACTTAATCTCTAAGGGTAAAAGATAAAGCCATTATTTGTTTTAATTAGTTGTGGACTAATTTCCATTATTCATATTTATGACAAATGGAAGAGTAAAGGGGTAAATACAAGTGCAGCAAGCCCAAAGCACATCAGTATTTCATTTGGGTTAGCAGCAAGTCATTATTCATCTTGACTATAATTGAACCTTTACCAAAGAGTTGCCAGGACAGAAAAGCAGTTTTAATTCACTTAACTAGTTTGCTAAAGAAAATCTTATCTTCTAAGCATAATGGAAACATCTAATACATTAAACTATAAATGATATATTATGTTTACCTAATTGAAAAGGTAAGACTTAATATTTCCTTAAGATGACCCTCTCTTATAGAAGCTTAAGCTTAATTCTAAATTAACCCTAAGCATTCTTTGAATTTTACCACAGAAGATTTATGTAGTATACAGTGAACAACATTTTTATTACAGTATTTATACTTAAACAAATATCAATTCATATTATCAACTGCCAGCGACTCAGATATAGCCTAGACAATTAATTTATACCTCTTTGAGTGTAGCCATGGCAATTTTTGGTAGTTTTGACCAATATGCGATATGTAGCTATGTGCCCATGAGCAACCAGTGTCATCAGCACCCCCTGCCCCCAAGTCCCTCTGCTGTAGAACAAGGAAATTGAGCTCCATCTCTAAAATCCTTTGCAATTCCCAAATTCTGCATGTCTATATCAATTAACTTGGTTGCCCGAGCTATGAAATTGAGGATTTGTAAAGAATCTTTAGAAAACATGTGAAAAAGAGAATGGTCCTTGCCAGGAAGTTAGCAGTACATTAGGACTAGTTCTCATTCTAGAACTGAAAAATTAGAGTAAAAAAATACAGAGGGAAAATTTTTATTATTTTCTTGGTTCTTGGTTCTTTGAGGCACATTATTTTTACTCTTGGCTAGAATGGCTAGAATGATAAGATGCATAAAGACATCCATTTCACTTGATTCATAATTGCAAGTAAGACAATCAATCTAACCATAACCAAAACCTAAATTAGATTAAACAAGCAAGAGAAAGCATTATAAGGGAAAGTTTTCAGTGGCTTATATAGTTAGTTTGTTCTCCAGGAGATGGAGGGGGTTGGGATGAAAGTATTCTAAGCCCAGAATCCTCTTGCTTTTTTCACAGTTAAACAATGTACTACATAGTTACACAGTGTCCATGGAATTCAGTAGGAGGGCTTAAGAAATTCTTACAAGATAGCACATCGGTTCACCCTTTCTCCTCCTGGCCCCCAAAGTTTACCACAGGAGAGCAAGGGGATCTGAGGTCACTTAACCTCTAAGCCTGGTTCCTTGGCCATAAAATGAAGATAATGCTTTACCTGCATTAAGAATGATTAGGAAGATTAAATAATAAAGGTTTTAAGCTCGATTTCTACCCAGAGGAATCACTTCCTATATCATAATACTATGATTATTGTCACTTATCATTATCTTTATAATTTAAAAAAGAACATATACTATTTCATATTACTACTGCCTCCATTAACTTGATGGAATTTTGTTTTTCTTTACTGAGTCCTTGCTTATATAAGTGTAAATGCAATAGGGACTCTGACTCTAAAAGTAATTTAAGGCCAAACACTTGTGAATTCAAAGGAGAAGTAAAGCGATAAATATGTTTATGGCCAAAAGTACTTTCTTCTTGATATATTCAATAGTTAAGTTTCCATAAGTGTCCCACTTTTTCATTTCTCTTTGGAGTATAGAAATAGTCTCTTTCTGGAGGAAGAAAATGGATCATATGTTTTCTTCTGAATATTTTATTCCTTAGTTATTAATGTATTACTGGGAAAGTACAACTGTTAATTCATTTAGTGTTTGCTGAGCACCCATGTACACAAGTGCATAATTATTTTTCCCTGTCAGAAAATCTGATATGACAAGACCATGATCATTCAACAGGTGTTTAATAAGCACTACTGTGTACCAGGTCTTATTTCTAAGAGAAGAATTTACAAACCTCAGTGAAAGAGATTTATC
Organism: Pteropus medius; assembly: GCF_902729225.1. Lineage (NCBI taxonomy): Eukaryota > Metazoa > Chordata > Mammalia > Chiroptera > Pteropodidae > Pteropus > Pteropus medius. The sequence goes on along the minus strand of NW_024352786.1, from coordinate 7,534,338 downwards.
CACCCTTAGTTATGAATTGATTTCCTGAATCACTTACTTTATTTAGTTGTATTTGCCAAATAAGTCACTTGCACTCATTGAAGTAAGTGTGTTGCTTATGTAAATAGTATGATCCCTTGTGAGTCAGCAATACTTGTCAGCGGTTAGGGGAAAAAAAAGTACGAAGCATTTTATAAATAATGATCTTAATGCATTTTGCTATTTGTATTATGTCTTGTAACTTACCTTTCAAACCTTTTTCGTTTTGATCTAATTGAGTGGAGAATACCAATTTTAAGGGAAATATTGCTTTTTCAGGAAGTATGTTCAGATGTTTAAATTATTTACAAGGCCTCTGTTAATTTTTATTGAATCATAGTCTATAGAAGCCTTTTGTGTTTGTTTTTTGAGGCATTATCAATACTATTGACACTTCTCCTTGGCATAGTAGTGAGCCAGCAAGACCTGGAGATTCTATTCGATATTTCTTAGCCATTACTGAATAAGAGCCCCATCTAACCTTCACTACCAAAAAGAGAGAATGATGAGGCCTTGTGTTCCATCATCCCTTTTGTTAATCTTGTTTTATCTCTTCACCTTTAATATTGTTTTGTTTCCATTTGTTTTCTGGGAACAAATCCCAGATATATAATTTCACCTGTAAATATTAACTAAGTACTTTGAAAATTATGACTTTCTGATTTGATTAAAAATGTCTTTTACAAATAAGGATTCAAAAAAATTCTATGTATTTGATTGTCATGTGTGTCAAGTCATTTTTACTCTAAAATGGTCCCAGATTTTGATTCCATGCTACTGATTTGTTGATTAGTTGTCCTGCAGAATGTTTAACAGTTTAGATGTATCCTCTGTATTTCCTATAAACAGGTAGTAATATTTGATGAGCATCAAGCTCAACCAACTAATGTTCTTCCTTATCTCTGTAGCTGTGTAGGAATAACAAAACTATGTAAAACTGCTTGCTATGTTACAATTAGAGCTCAGCCTTTGGATAGGAATCTGCTGAGCAGGTCCCGTCTCTGTTCAAGAATCCTATAATGATGCTGATAACGCCAAAGTCGCAGATTCTACAAAACAAACGACCTGTAAGACCAGTAGTCTGGAAATTCTTCCCTCCTTACAGCCCCTCCTCCCCCCACCCCCAAAGCTCCCCCTTCCATCCTGAGTCATGAAGCACACGTGAAACCTCAGACAAAGGAATCACGCGCCCCTTGCATGGACACTGCAAGGGTATATAAGCTGTAAGAAATCTAACCAAGGGGAGATCGTGCTTTGGGTCTGTTGAATGCCCTACGCTCTCTCCTGGCATTAAATTCTCCTTCCTCTAACAAAGTTGTCTGAGCGTCTAATTTCCTCCGTTGGATGTCGCTTCCTGCAACAGATTTCTGGTGCATTGTCTGGGAAGCAAGGAGGAACGGCACCCACATTTAGCGGACTTCAGGTACCCCACTGGGGGGACCCCAACCTGCTCTGTAGAGGCGTCTGCTAAGTGCGCATTGGGAATTACCCCATGTGATGCCTCACAGGATGCAAAGGGAAGCCCCATCTGCCCATCCCTGCAAGGATCAGACAACAGAGGAACAAGAAAGCTAGGACGCGGCAGGGCCACAGTAAGGAAAAACTGGGCACAGGGTAGCTAGCTCAGGTCCTGCCTCCCTGGGGAGCCTGGTCACCTCCCAAGGTCACCCGAGTACTCTACATTTGTTAGGGGAAACCGTGACCTCACAGGTACATAGGGCGGAGGGTGGAGTGTGTTAGGTTAACAAGGGGCAAAAGGAAATCCCGATCCCCCTCCAGAGAGTAAGCAAGCGTCTTCCACAGGTTAAGAGGAGTGACCGCTTACTCTCCACAGGTCAGGATCTTCCCAGGGGGAGAAGACAAAGGTCAGGGCCTTCCAAAGCAGTGGGGAGGCAATGTTTTAGCCAGGTGTGTGAATGAGTGAATGAATGAGCGTCCTGGCCGGTTTGACTCATTCAAGTACAAATTTGTATCTCCACAGCTGGGCACCCTTAAAGGTCTTCTAAAGTCCACAGAGTTCGAGTAGGCTAATCTGCGGCTCCGTGATATATAGCATACAGTCTATAGCAGCATTGGACTAGTGTCCGAGCGTAGGTCATAAAGCTGAGTCCACTATGGCCAAGAATCACCTAAGCTCCTTCAAGACATGGCCAAATGAGCACCTGAGTGGTCTCCTCTGTGGAGGAGGCACCCTCGTTTGTCTTTGCGTCACCAACATAGGGTAGGATATGGGGGAGAGGGGCAATTAATTACTAATTCGGCTTAAGAATTGTCTGTCTCCAAATGGCCCTTTTGACGTAGGGGCCCTCTGTCAGATTATTTTCTTAAAATTTTAAGGTCTATTTTCCCCTCCATTAGGATGCTCCCTAAGGCAAATATGGGGGGAGATTCCTCTAAACCAACTGTCTAAAATTGTATGTTGAAAATTTTTAAGAAAGGCTTCTTGGGATTATGGGGTCAAGTTGACCCTAGGAAAACTACAGGCTCAAATTACCTTTAACACAAGTGGCCAGACTCCTCTATGAAGCCACAAAGCGTGGAGAACGGGAGCCCCTACTCTGGGAATCTACACAACAGAAGGCCTTTGAAAGAAGAGAGAAAAAAAAAAATCAAACAGGCACTCACTAACACCCCTGTACTAAACCTCCCAGACCCGTGCTGCCATCTCCTGTCCCTCTTCAGCCTTTCCAGGCGGCACCAGCAGCATGCCACAGGGCACATACACAATCCTCGGGGTGGGTGACATGCTTTCAGATTCAGACACAGCTAGGATTGTGTTCCCTGCTATCTTGGGGGTTCAAAGTTCAGTGCTTTTGCCAGGCAGCCCAGGTTCAACTCAAAGTAAGGAAAAAATATTTTTCCTCCTTCCTCACCAGTGGCACAAGCACTTCCCAGCTTGTGCCCTGCAGAGAAAGCAGGCACCTCAGCCCCACAGCCCGGCTGTCAGTGAAATACAGCCACAGCAATTCCTCCCACCGAGGACCCATAGGGGACCCTCTTCCTTCCAAACTAACAATGGGAAGGGATTCAAAAGTTTAGCCTGTAAACGGTCCATTAAACTACAATACTATCCTCCAATTAGATCTTATTTTTTTTTTTTTTTGCAAGAAGCTGGAAAATAGGAAGAAGTTCCCTACATACAAGCTTCTATGCTCCTTTACCAAGACGCAGACTTATTAGATGGCCCAGTGATAAAAGCACCTTCCCGGAGATCTCAGAATCATCAGTTTTCTCCTCTTCCTTCGCCCTCGAGCTCTGATGGGGTCCAAGTTCTCTAGGGACCCCCTTATTTCATCACTCCCTGAAGAAACTAGATATGCACCCCCAGGGAAGTTACAAATACTGATGATAGGAAAATATAAGTATGTGCATGACCTCTGATCTATGTTCGTCTGCGTTATAAGTAATATAGTGGTTAAATTAAGAATTCTAATTATAATAGAAAGGAAAATGCATGTTTTTGGTAACAAAAGGTATGAAGTATAGAAATTTATTTTGAAGGAAATTAAAGGAAAGATATTTGTCTTAAAGTTGGTTATTTTCGAATGAGGAAAGAAGTAGAAGGTTTATAAAGAGAAATCCTGAGAGGAAATTTTATGTGATTAAGCTAAACAAGATTGGAAATTTAAATGGCAAAAGTAAACTCATACAAAATTAAAGTTGTGTTTTAATATTTCTTAGACTACTAGTCTGCTACTGATGTTATAGAAAAGTTTTCTGAGTAGAAAACAAGGATTCCGTGCTTAATCAAAATAATTTCTGTGTTTTATGTTGCTTCAACCAGTTTTCTGAGGCTTTTAGAGAATATACTAACATTAGCCAAAAGTCTGAGGGCCAGACACTCCTAGCTATACATTTCATAACTCGGTCTGTGCCTAATATTCAAAGGAAGCTCCAAAAGTTGGGGCTTAGACCCCAACCCCTCAGGCTACCTTGGTGCCAAAGGTCTTTAAGGTGTCCAATAACTAGGACTGGGCAGAGAAGGAAGCAATGTGCAAAATAGGTGCAAATTTTAGCTGCCATAATACAAGGACCATCTCGAGGTGACCCTAGGCAATAGAAACCTTGCAGGCCTGGAGGGCCTCGATCTTGGTTGGCCATGAGTGGCATTGTTGGGACTGAGGCATAATCAATGTGCAAACTGCAGAAGGATGGGCACTAAAAGAGCGGATGTTCATCTAGCCCTGGGGAGCCGGGGAGGGGTGGACCTCATAAGCCCTCGCCCCACATAGCAAACCTCTCATGAAGGGGCTGCTCTCTCCTCCAACAATGGAGGCTCAAGCGCTTGCAAGCTCCAGTCCTGGAAAAATTCACCACGATCACAACAGTGGAACCTCAGGCCACCCTTGACATGACAAGAGGGAAAAACTGAATTTTTACTAGATACTAGAGCTATCTACTCTGTCCTGACCCATCCCATGGGCCTCTCTCCAATGCTAATTGCACAGTGACAGGAAGACATAGTCAGCCCTCAGGGCAAACAGAAAGGGCCCTACTAAGTTTTGTTAAGTTCCCAACTGCTGTCAAAGTACAAGGAATCAACAACTAGGTACATTTGTCTTGAATTAACCAAGTTTCTTATGAGTCCTCACAGTTTCCTCCAGAAAATAAACCGGAAAGTAAAGCCTATTCCTATGAACCCGTGGAAGATCTACACTCTTGTTCTGGAAACTAGATAAGTCCACATGTCCCAAGGAATCAGGGAACTTTTGTGTACCTTGAATTAACAAACTGCCATGAAAAAGTAACTTCATTGACAATTCCCTCTACTATTAACTTTGACTTGTCTCTTCTATCTTTTTGCTAAGTTTATATCTTCTAGGTTATAAGACTTCCTACCACTTCTACATGCTGGAATGACCTCACGTTGTCTGCCTCTGGGGCCCTTAGAATAGGTTTTCAGAGATTTTTTTTCCCAATAGGCAGAGACTACAGCCCTACCTCAGCTTTGAAGAAGTTACAGAAGACAGACCTTCCTCCCTCAACATCCCCTTAAGATTAAGGGAATAGAATCTCTGAAAGGAAATAGTGTAGGGAAGGGGCAGGAAAATTGAGGTGTTAGTCTAGCCACATTCGGAGACTACAGTGTGCTAATCGGTCCTGCAGCCAGGCCAGGAGGACACCTGCAGAACAAAGGAAGGTTGGCTAAAGGAATAGCTCGCTCCCTAAATATCACTTTCTGTTTATATGTGGGGGCGTGTGTGAGAGAGAGGGACTCTAATAGAGGATAAGTAGCTGTGGGAAGCTACAGAACTAGTTCCCACCAAGACAATGCCAAATATAATGGTCCCACACACCTCTGATGATAGTCAATAGATTTTAAAACATACTATTATAGGACAATACTGCCTGACTAGAGGTAAAGGAAATCTCAGAGTCAGTCGGACACTTAATTTGCCTAGGCCAACGATATTATAATACCACCTCCAAATGAAGTGTATAGTAGGAAAATAGGACAGAGAAAAATCCATTGGCCAGATTCCCAGAGCTAACTAGAGCCTGACAGGACCCAGGCAGGGTCCAAAACTAAATAGCCCCATTTGGGCTTTACTAGATGTGTAGAAAATTCAATCTCACTAACTGTTACCTACAGATAGATGACCAGAGCCAAACAGTTGAGGAACTTGTCAAGAAGATGGCACATGCCTGTGCAAGTAATGGCACAAATAGAACCTCAATAGCCTTTTAGAGGGATAATTTTCAGCCTTTGGTAGATTTAAAACCTTAAAAGGAGCAGTTTTACTACTCGTAGGAATCTACCTGATAGGGCCGTGTCTGCTGCCCCTGCTAATAAGAAGCTTAAAAGACGGTAGAAGCCGTAGAGCAGCAGCGAGCTGCAGCCCACACGTACTTTACTCACCACTATCAGGAGATCCCCTGAGATAGTTTAGATAAAATGTGAGACTCCAACATAAAAATAGAATGTTGGGGAATGAGAGAGGAGAGGAGGCATCTGAAAAAATGCAAAGGAAAGGGCCTGCAGAAGTAACGACTGAGCCAGTTAAAACTGCTCTCGCCCCCCATGCTGCCCAGTGCTCTCCAGCTAACATGTTTTCCCATAGCTACCTCTCCCACCTCATGGGCTCTCCAGCTCACATCTGTTAATTGATGGCTTGCCAACCAACTAATATTCTTCCTTATCTCTGCAGCTGTGTGGGAATAACAAGACTGTGTAAAACTGCTTGCTATGTTACAATTAGAGCTCAGCCTTTGGATAGGAATCCGCTGAGCGGGTCCCGTCTCTGTTCAAGAATCCTATAATGATGCTGATAATGCCAAGGTCGTGGATGCTACAAAACAAATGACCTGTAGGACCAGTAGTCTGGAAATTCCTCCCTCGCCCCCCTCCCATGCATGAGAAGGCTCCCTTCCATCCTGAGTCATGTATTTGCAGTGAAACTCAGACAAAATCATACATGCCACACACACTTGCCACTTGCACACTTCCTGCTACTCTTCTCTGCTAAGCCTTGGACAAAAGGGGAACATAAGCTATGAAATCTAATGGGGAGATGTGCTTTTGGGTCTTCCCCAGCTCTCTGCAATTGATTCTCCTTCCTCTAACAAAGTTGTCTGAGCGTCTGAATTCTTCCGTTGGGTGTCACTTCCTGCAACGGGTCTCTTCAGTGAAGGGGGCACATTCCAAAGAAAATGTTTTCAGTGCTTAAAAGAGAGGATTGGTATAAAAGTTGATGGATAATGAATAAACATAAATTTCTAATGGATAAAAATAAATTGCTTAAATTTTTATTTCATAAGATTTTGGGTTTTTTTGTTTGCTCATAGGAAGAAATCTTTCCTGTTTTCTGCTCTGTATGCTGCCTTTATCTTTGGCGGTCGGCACCTCATGAACAAACGGGCGAAGTTTGAACTGCGGAAGCCATTAGTGCTCTGGTCCCTGACTCTCGCAGTCTTTAGGTATGTTTTTTTTTCATTTTCCTACTATAATCTATCCATTTCATCAGACTTGGTTGAAAGAAAACAACAATTGAGCATTTTATCTAACATCTCATATTTTTGATTATTGAATAGATTAACGACATAAAGCCATATCCAGAGAGAAAGCTTTTGCTGTGAAGTTGTCATACTATGTTCAGTTTGTGAAACAGTATGTCAGTTCTCTTATCTTTGTTGCGTAAATGTAGGTAGAGGGATAAATGAAAAGTCACACCAGTAAACTGTTGAAGGCTGTGATAGAGTGTAGTGTTTGAACGTGATGGGCATGCTGTCACTAATACTTAATCAAAAAATGGCACTCAGACATATGACCAGACACTGGATGTCTATGTCAGTATCATTAGGCCAGAGAATGCTTTTCTTCTGCGACCCCAAAAGCACCCTCTAGCCCATAACTGACTGGCAGGCATATGTTAATGCAGCCACTTCTTACTTTGTATCTGATAGTATTCATCATAGCAGCTGACAGGACAAGCCTGGTCTCTCCAGGGACATCTGCCAGACAACATCCAGACTCAATTCTAGAAGCCTGAAGGAGCATTGTGTAATTTTTGGTGATTTAGACAATCATAAGACTAATTAGTACGTAGCTGATATACAAACAGGTACCAGAATTTGCCTATAGCACTGACAAAGGTACCTGTTCTATTGGTGGTTTGCTTGTCAATGCCAGCAAGTTTATCACTAGGCTGGAGGGTGGGGAAACAGGGAGCAGATGCAGACAATGCAGACATGCTACAAAATAAAAAACTTCATTTTAATATTTATGAGTATTAATTTTTATTTTTTTAATATTGCATATTAACTGTTCTACTGCTAAGCAGAAATAGATGATATCATTCAAAGCCTCATTAGTCACTTAAGTCTTAATAAAAATGATCAGGAAGAGAGTTTTCACAACCTCCAGTGATCTGTACATTTCCATTATGTTGGTTCTCTGCATCTGACCACTCATGTGCTTGTTTCTATGGATTATGCTCTATTTTATTGCATTTTATAAGGCACTGCATTTGAAGTTCTCATGATTTGGATCTATGACTAGAGTCTTCTCCAGTTCAGTCTGTGTCAGGCAGGGCATGATTCTCTGATACAAATAGTATTTTATTATTTACATTTAAGGTTCACAGAGTATGCCTCACTAAAAAGATTTTGATATTTGAGAGAAAAAAAAATTATCTTAATCCTAATGATGCCTTTTAGCATTTTACAGTTTACAACACCCCCTGAGCCTTTATCTTTTGTTTTTCTAAAACATTAACATATATAAGCAGAGGAAAGAGTATAAAGACCTCCCTCCATGCACTCTTACTTAAATAATTATCAACACTGTTCATCTTCTTTTCTCTATATCTCTACCAACTTCCCCTTTTTCCCCAAATTATTTGGAAATAATACAAGCTGAAGTATTTCTGAATGAAATGATACCATTTCTATAAGTACGCATTCTAAAAAACTGACCATAGTATCATTATTTCACCTAAATTAGTAATAATTTTTATTCTTAAGTGTTCGAATTTCTCCAATTGTCTCATAAATTATTTTTTTTACAATTTACTTTTAAGAATCAAAAATGTGTAGATCAAAGTAAGATCCACACATTTCCATTGTGGTTGATTTCTTTTAATTTAGAGGTTTCCACCTTCCTCTCCCCAGAGCCCTCCCCTGCCACCCCTCCCCCCGCCTAATCCATCTTTTAAACAAACCAGATGGTATGCCCCTTAGAGTTTCTCCCAGACTGGATTTTGCTGATTGCGTTCAGTCCCCTGTGTTCCTTATTAGTTAGTAGTTAGATCTAAAATTTGATTATATTCAGGTTTAACATTCAACGACTTTCTTATAGGTAGAAACTTGCCTTTATCAACTCTTCAGTTATCCTGAAGTATATATAGTTATTACAGCGAACAGAGGATAAATGCTTGATTCTTTGGTCATATTTAGCCTTTTCGAAAAAGTGATTTGATTACCTAGTGTATAAATAATAATGCTTTTTTTTCTTAAGTATCATTATGAACTCATGATTCAGATTTTATGTGTCGATGATTTTGAGATGAATTTGATTTCCATATATTTTAGTCAATTGCTGTGATTCTTTTGGACGTTAAATTATCTCATCTTTGGACATCAAGTGGGAGTTTCTTGAGGTTTATTCCTGAATCTTTTTCGCAAGCACTGAGTAGTGCTCATAGCTTGTGTTTTTTTGGAGGGGAAGCGGACAAGGTGTTCTAAGCAAGGTATATTATATATTCCTTTTCCAGTATTGGAATTAGCCATTTCTCTAAAGAGACCTAGTTCCTTTGGGGGAGGGGAGATAGTATTTAGAAACCATTATGTGAGTACTAGATAGGGGTTGTTGTTAGTATTTAGTTCTTATTCCTTGGACTTTCAGTGGCCAGAAATAGGAAATCATTTATTTTTTAAAGAAATGTATCCAGAGATGGTACTGATATATTCAATGCATATTTATGATTAGAGAGTTTTTACTTAATTAACTTCTTATTTCTCCTTCCTCCCATGCCCAAATCTAAGTTGCCCAGGTCGTCCAGTAATTACTCATTTACTTTATCCGACAGTGCATATGCAATGGCCATTAACAATACTTGATCTTTTTTAGATCGTTCATCTTGTTTCTTCTTCCATTTCCTTAATTCTGTTACTTCAAAGCCATATTTTGTATAAAATTTTAGAAAGCAGAGCTATGTAGAGGAGTCTGAGCATGGACAGTCCAGGGTCTTGTAAAAATTGATCATAATATTCTACTCAGGAATTTGGAAGGCATCGATAATGGAATTCTATTGTATTAACTGAGCAAGGTTCCATGTTAGGAATGGTACATTGAAGTTCTTGTGTGCTTACAGAATTCTGGTCAACAGTACATTGAGTGAAAAAAGCTAAATACAGTATGATATTTTTTAGATAATATTTTCAAAAATTTTACTTTTAGACATAAATGTTTATTAATACATTCAAATATTTGTAAAAGTATCATAAAAGATACTAGAAGAAAATATACTCAGTTCTTACATCTGTGGAAAGGCAGAGGAGACATGCATTAATTCAATGCCTGCTACGTATTAGAAAATAAAACAAAAAAATTCGATGCTTGTAGAGCTTGATTCTCATGGACTGGCAGGTTAGCAATAAAAAGGATTTAAATTTTTTCTGTGATGTTCTTATCTTCTAATTTAAAACAAATGAAGCAAATATGATAATGTTGACAAATCTCAATTCTGGATATGGGGTGTTTATTATTCATTGTGTTTTTCTGCATATTTTCTAAAACAGACACACATACATACATGATCTCATACACAATTCTAGAGAATCTCGGTGACAGTCACTATTTTTATTTTGGAATCCAAATATCTTTTGAATGAAGTTGATATAAAGAATCAAAAATAAGCTCTTCTCACAAACAGATGCTTTGGTGAATATTAATAAGAATTTCCCTATTTCAGTCACACACTCTAACTTTGTTATTACAAGGCTATGTTTTTGCAGAAAATTTTGAATGGCTCTTACCTTTCTATAATTCACAAGTTTTCAAATCCATCTGTAAATAGTGTCTACTATAGAAGTTTAGAAATTCCTTGCTCAGGAGACATTCTTATATTAGATGGTCTGCATCTACTCTACTTCCCCTCTCTTTGCCACTACAGGATATCATTGATTTGGAAAAAGAAAGGGTACCAAACTTTTCATTAGAGGAATTAGAAATGGGAAGAGTGGAAGAACTGTAAGATTTTTTTTTTTTTTTGAAAAAAATCACTGAAGGGGTGATTTTCAGTGATTTTTTTCCTGTATTAGAATAATTTTTTCCTGTATTAGAAGAATAATTTCCCCAACTTGTCAAACCTGCCCATTAGCTTTTTATAGTAGCCAGAGACCCCACTATGACTAAATTCTACATTTCACACACTGTTTACTTACGAACTTTGACAACTGAGATGGAGATTAATTTGGATATGCAGAGTACTTAAGCAAAAATTAAAATCCTATCTTCTAGTTCAGAAAATGGTAGGGTTTTTTATATAGTTTAGCAAGAATTACCTGTAGCATATTTTTCTTCTTTCTCTTTACCTTTGAATATTGACTGAATATGATAGCAATCTTCATACAGGCCATATACAATTTAATGTTTTGAAAGGGGTCATAGTTTTTATAGAGTAGATAGAATATCATCAACTAAGTTTTTGCCAATCCCGCAAAGGATTCATTTCATTTGAGAATAATTTCTATTTGTTTGTTTGTTTGTTTGTTTGTTTTTTCATTTTTGACAGTTTCTCCCCATTACCTGCACTTAGTCCCCCCTTTCAGATCCAAACCATTAGCTTCTGATGTCAATTAGTCTTTATGAATATGACTGGGATGATGACACAGCTCCCTACTTCCAACCTACATCCCACCCAACGTAAGGACAAGCATTTCCTTATTTGATGGAGATAATTCCATGTATCATTTGGCCCTAAATGTTTGAATATTTTCCTAGGGTAAATACTGAAATATTCTGATGATTTGAATTAGTAAATCCTTTAGATGAGATTGTTCCTCATGGCAGACAACATCAAACACTTCGAAGGGCCTGTGGTCCATTCTTGTCAGACTCTGTCGAGTCATTAAATCATGTTGCTATGACATTTCAGCTGTGTAACTACAGTTGATTTGTAAAGGAACTTTCTGTGTATTTATTTAAGAACTCCAAAATCCTTCTAGATTGAGTACAGATGTGTGTGCTTCTGATTTAAATAGCTTTTACCTAGGATCTTTCTGGCAGTGGTTTCTTCTCATTGGCAGCATAAGGAGTTCCAAGGAGCCCTCTTCTAGGTCTCTGACTCAGAACAGGTCAAAGCAGGCTGACTAGTCAGTGCATATTAGAATAAGATAATTACTTTGTGCTGCATATTTATAGATGCCAGTATCACACTTGCTTCAAATTTACTTACCCCTGTTTCCTGGTGATTCGCTCTGGCTTCAATTGTTTTATGTCTTGTTTGCACAAAACCAGATGTTCTGCTTCTATACGTTGCAGTTTGACTTTTCACCTCATTATTAATCAGCAGTTTTTCCCTTTGAAACTCATTTTTATTTCCTGGCCATATTTTTGTCATTATATTTTATCATCATCTTAAGTATAAAATACATTTAAGATTAATAGAAATTACTCTTTTTCTTTCTTTAATGGGATTTCCATGAACAAGGTGTTTGAGTAGAGCACAGGAGATATTCAGAAAGTATGTACAACAGGTAGAGCAGCAGATGAATGGTATTTAATCAAATCTACTCATGATTTTATACATACATATCAATATTTAATATTGGAAAAATTATTGGCATTTGCCTTATTATTTTCAAGGAAACAACTATATAATAAAATCAACTGAAACTGTTCAAACGAGAAAGATCTGACATTTAAAAAACCCATATTGAAGGATTAAGCACATCATTGGCCTGTAAAATGATGAAACATTGAAAATGACAAATTTCAGAACAACTTAATCGATTTATACTCAAGCACCTCCTATCTAGTATTTTGTTCTACATTTGCCAAAAGTGGTCCATCTTCGTCCACAGAGAACGACATTATAGACAATTCCAGTGGTACTAATGATATAAAAGAAATGGATAAACTATAAACGTCCTAGAAGAAAAGCTCCTATTTTATTGATTCTAAATTTTACATTTTCAGATGTATCACCAAAATGGAAATAGTAACAAAGCAAAAGATACCTCTAGATACCTCTCGAAAACATAGTGCTGAGAAGTAAAAAAGCAAGCTGGGAGTGTGATGCCATGAATGAAAAGTTTAATAACCCATAAATTAACACTACATTTTATTTATTAGCATATGTAGTAAAAACATAAAAATAATGTTTGAAAAGTGTGGACTATTGATTATCATGGTTTCTGGGGAGGCAGGAAGAGTAATGGGACCAGAGAGGGTCCAAAGGAGGCTTCTACTCCTTTTGTAATATTTTATGTCATTATGAAAAAGTTAAGCAAGAAAAAGATAACTCTGATGCAAAAGATGGATAGCAATTTTTTAAAGTTGAAAACAAACGATGAAAAAAATTAATTTTTCAAAAGAAAAGCTAACAGTCATTTTATACGATTCTGGTGAAATGCTGTTTTACATTAAATAGAACAAGTTTATATCAAAACACAAACTCTGTACCCTGTGGATCCTTTCTCTCTCACACACACACACACACACACACACACACACACACACACACACACACACACACAACTTCCTCTCTCTCTCTCTCTCTCTTTCTAATAGCAGATCTATAGTTAGAATTAATATGGGGTTTTTTTGTTTTTTGTTTTTCTGACGATGACCGAGTTAAGTGTGTGCTTGAAAGGTTAATTTGGGGAACTTTCTTTTTTATCTGTTTGTTGTTCAACTCTTGAGGAGGTTTGTCGTTAGTGTTTCTGACTTGTACACAGACATACAGTCTGGTGGGTATAGACAAACGGAGGTCTGATGTTGTTCATTTAAACATTTGTTAATCATCCCATTTTATAAAAATGTTTCATTTTTATGCCTAGTTTACTTGAAAAGATAAAACATGATCTTATCTATATTAGTTCTTTGTGCCTTCCTTCCTCTTTGGTTTTTGTGTCATTTTATTAAAGAACCTTAGAAATCATTTAACATTTTGATTTTGATGCCATATTTCTAAATTACAGCTTCTGTCTAGTTTAAATGAAACTAATGGACATATAGAAAATTCTTCCTTTCTGAAGGCAGGGTATATAAATGTTCTCTTTGCAGAATCAAAGAGATTTTTCTAAAACATAAATTGCTGGAACATTTGCTTATTAATACATAAAACACAACAACCTAAGAAATAACTAAGTATAACACAACAACCAAGTGACATGGTTGTTTAAAAGGTCAGGTCACAGAATGACAGCAAAACACTTTTTTTCTTCCTTTGCACCAAGAGAAATGTAGAGCATCTACACTGAATAAAAAACTCAGTAAACTATGAAGGCAAAAAGCCTATTAAACAATAAAGGCAAAAAATTCACTTCCATAAGAAAAATAACCCCTACACGTATTTGTACTTCAAGAATTGGCTTACTTCCTTGATGACAAACACCATGCTGATATTTTCATAAATGAAGATGACAATGTCTAGTCTGAAAGACAGTGGAGTTGTTTAGCATTTTGAGTTGTATTTGAATCTCTTTTTTTTTTTTTTGAGAGCTGCAACGACACCCTCCACAATTCTGCTCCCTTTGAATATCACCTTTGTTATTCTGTTCAGCTATGCACGCAACAAAGGAATTACCTAACAAATCACAGCTACAGTATAAAGAAAACTCTTTCTCTGCCTGCCCCTTCCCAGCACATGTGTACACAACACACCGTAACCACCCTTTATGCACTCTCTCAGCTTCTGGAAACGTATTCTATCCCCCTGTTTTCAGATGCAACTCAAGTAAAATTCTGCTTCAGCTGGAACCTTACATCTGATGCCAACCCAGAGTATTTCTGATTCTCCCCTCCACACTTTGTTAGCCATGCCAGGAGCATCAATAATAAGTAACAGAGAGGAGTTATATGACATAAGCTACTTCATTGGCTTTGCATTTGATTTTTGGATGTCTAAAATTGAACCCTTTGCCAGCAGAGGCTCTAGTCTCAAATCATAATAAAGTGACACTAATTGAATCACTTGACTCCTTCTGAAAAACCAAGAGCAATAATAGATAAGAAATGGCAACTCGCCATCTTTTAAATGTAAGATAGAGCTTATAAACTGGGATCCATACATCCTGGTTTGCTCTAAACAGTCTTGGTTTTACTCCCATTGTTTTGGTGTAATTATCAATAGCTCCCCTTTCACTCTTAAAAATGGCCCAGTTTGAATGGTAAATGAAATGGTTAGTCTATTCATAACGCACTGAGAAATTTTGTCGGCTCAATAAAACAGAAAAAGTTCAAATATCCAAATCATTTACCAACTTACCCCTAACAAATCTTTATTTTTAGCATTGTTCTTTCATCTGAAACTTGCTCTCCTATCTATAATATGTCCAAACACTTGACATAGCATCACTCAAATTTAAAATATTCAAACCAGATCCCTTTTGGTTGGATAACCCTTTAAAATTTCTCAAAATTTATCACCATTTTCCTACTGAACATCTTTAAGTCATTTAAAATATAAAAATAACTCTTTCAACCCATCACCAAGTTGTATGATTCTTCTTAATATCTACTCCTCTTCATTTCCACGCCAGACACTCCAGGCACAGCCATCATCACTTCACGTCTTAAGTATTGCAACCACCAACTGCTGTCTCCCAATGTTTTTTCTATCCAAGCTACTCTACATACCATGTTATTTCCCTGTTTAAACATTTATTGGAAATTCCTTTGCCTACCGGTTAAAACTTCTGTCCAAAAAAAAATTACAATCTTTCCTTGACCGACCTTTCACCACTGCCCCATGCAAACTTTCTATTCCAGCCAACATATGTCTGATCATTGCCTGTAAAACAAACATACTTAGCCTATCCTCATTTCGTGTCTTTGCATACTGTACATCCTTCTCACTCTCCACTCTGTTTTTTAAATCTTAGCCATCATTTTGACTTAACATAGAATGCCTTCTCTACAAAAAGCTTCTGATCATTTCAGCCCACATCTCAGCTTCTCCCAAACTTGTTGCTATCCCATCGTTTCACTAGGCAAGCCCAGCACAGGAGATTTCATCTTAACTTCTCAAACTGTTCTTTGCTGGCTTGTTCATTTTTTGCTGTGACCAAACCCATCTTTCATCACACCTACCAGTGAAGGAATCACACTTGAGTGTCCGTGACCTGCTTACTAACACCTCTACACTGTATGTGAACTTTTCTGTGCTCCTCGAGGATTTATCCTTAAATTCATAGAGTAGAAATAGGTTAAAGTTTGAAGTCATTAAAAGTAAAGGCAGAGGCACATTTGCCTACCTTGTCTGTTTCCTTCTTGCTTTGCCTGACCTGTGAATATTTTATTAATCTTCTTTCTGCCATCCCCTTATAATACGTTCTATAATTCTTCCTTCACATTTACCCACACAAGCTAAGATTACAAAGGGAATTGAATCTGACTTTAGTTCTAAAGAATAAAAGTGAAATTTTCTTTAGCTTTTCAAAAAGGACCACTCCCTGTGGCCCTGTGAGGGAGGAACTGTCATTCTTTTTCTCCAGTATCCCCTGCTCTAGCACAAAACATGATTCAAATCAATAAATGATGGATATAAATAACGACTGGATGGATAATGTATCTTATAAGTAATAAGTGATATTCTTATGCTATTGGTGATAGGTACAAATTGCATCTTTTTAAGAGGTATGGTTGACAGAATATGAATAGAGGTCACCCCACTTCTACTTCTACTGTACAGAAAGTTCCCATGTAGGTAAATGATAAATCTTGTTACTCAGAAGAAGCTCACAAGGAAAGTCACCCTCCTCCTACACATCTTCAACCCCACACACACACACACACACACACACACACACACACACACACACACACACATTACCCTCAACACACAAGATTTAAGCAATGCTATGTGGAATTAAGAAAAAAATTTATTGAGAGAATTTTGGACTTCGCCCTTATAACGCTAACACTAATAATAGATGTCATTTATTAGGCATTTATTAGGTGCCTGGCTCTGAATTAAATCTATATGTTGTATTTTCTAACTTTCACAACTCCTTCGATGTATATACTCACTCATTTTACAAATGAGAAAAACCAAGTTTCAGAGAGGTTTTAGTAATTTGCCCATAGTCTAGGCAATAAACCCTTTTAAGCCTGTTCTGTTATATTCAGCCAAATGCACATTTTCATACATCACTGTCTCCACATGTCTTCATGAAGAGTAAACTGAACTTCTATTTCACTATTAATTTTGCCCACTTACGTATTTTTTCCTAAATTAAATATATGGTTATCACTTGAAATAGTTATCAAAATAACATTTGTTAGAAGGTAGAAAAATTGAATAACCCAAATTAAAAGGACTTTACTTTTTTAGAGGAAAATAATCTGTTGCAAAAATTCTGGCTAAGTTAAATTGTAGAGTCCTTACATGAAATAATGCACTCAAGAAATACACTCGATGAATTCTTCATGTTTTCATTTGCTCTCATTACACCTAGAATTTTCATAGAAACTAACCTTATGAGATGTTCTATAAATCCTAAAAAGATTTATAATTTAAAACATTCTTTAAAAATATAAACTAAACCATGTATTTGTAACCTTTATTCAAAAAGGCAAGAAAATGATCAAAGAAGAGAAAGACAGAACCAAATGACTAATTGTTAGGGACAAAATGAAAATTTTTTTTGACTAAACAAAGCTACCAGAAATCACTTTGATCAGAATTACTTTGTACTGAAAACGAACCAGAAAATAGGAGCTATTTTTTAAAAATTAACTCTTTCAACCCACCATAAGTTTTATATTATTATTTCTTGATATAGTTTAAGTAACTGGATAGACAAGATAAGGGTGGATTTCTCTGCTGTGACATTAATGACAAGTGCACATTAAGAGACTCACTCAAGTATTTTTGCAGAATGAGGAGAGGAATGTCAGAGACAGCTGGACTTGCAAACCTTCCGGAAGTCTTTTATTGTTTGCTGTCTTGGATCAAGTCCAAAATGAGAATAATTACCCCGTAGGACTGCCAAGTTTTCAGGCTATTCAGATAACCCTGGTCTTGTAGTAGGAAAGAAATGTGAGCCAAGGTGCAAAAACAAGTTACTGAATTTTATAAAAAATATTTCTAAGGGAGGAGTTTTCTTAGAAGTCATCCATTTGCTTTGACCAGTAGAAGGCAAAGTAGAGAATCGTCTGGTCAAAACCACAGAAAATAAAGGAGGGAGAAAATCAGACTTAATATCCACTCTTAGGCTGCCGTAGTAATCCGAGAGCTGAAGATTTTAATCAGGCTTCCTTGGGAGCTTTCAGTAATTCCTGAAAGCCTTTGCCGGGGGAGGGGAACAGGAATTAGCTCAAGATTGAATGGGAAATGTTTATTGTTCTGAAAACTGCATTTTCCAATTTTTTTAAAATTTACTCTTTATTTAACATGAACAGGTCCACTCTATTGAAAAGAGAGAAGAAATTTTAGGTTTCAGTCTAAATTTCCAAAGCTAATAACCTGTATATTATTCTTGTAACACACCTGTGAAGAAAATACTATTACAGGAAGGTCACACTTTTTGAGATGGATGAGTTCCTTGAATATTTAAAAATACTTAAACATTTAAGAACATTCATAATTCAAAATCAGTTTTCCGATAGGAATAATTTTAAACACAAGGAATAAATACATATCTCATAGTCACGTTTTATCATATGTAACTTTTGTTCCTTCTTTTGAAAGTTGATTTCTGACACGTTTCTCTGTTTTACTACTAGCACTCACACTTAATAAATACTTGAATGGCATGGTTACAATTTACCAACAGTGATTGTTAAAGTAACAGCCCTTAGGATTTGTGAGGCAGCTAAACAGAGTAGTTCAGATCATGACTAGTGATATGTGTATTTCTTCCTCCAACTAATGTGGCACCATCATGTGGCAGGTAGTATTATAAAAGTTAAATCAGTTGGGCCATCAGCTTTGAAGTTATGTGATTCTTGAGTATATTTTAGATGTAGGGATTCATATTTTACATGTTAAGCACATCCTTATTAATACTTATATAGCGATATTTTAAAATGTCATGATCCAAATCCATATAAAATGCAACTATGTCCCTATTTTGCAGATGAAGAAACTGATGTTTAGAGTAATTAATACATTTACCTATGGGCACAGTTTATAGGTGACAGAATTGGATTTATCCATATTCTTTGCTCAAAACCATGCTGCTTACATAACTGGGAAGGTCAAAATGAAAGGTGCTAACTCCAGGAAGACTTTGTGAGTGGCTTACATAAGAGGGAAAGATGATCTCATGAGCCAGGGAGAGAAGAAAACCTTTGCTGAGTTTCTCAAATTGTGGACCATGTGCACCAAAACATTTGGAATCTCAATTAAAAATTTTATTTCTGAGTCTTCCCCCAATTCAATTAGAGCCTCTAGTGGTAGAGCCTGTAAATCAGCATTCTTACCAACCTCCATGGTTTATAGTAATTAAAATTTCTGTAATGTCAGGGGGTTATATGCCTCTTAGACACCACTCTCGCTCCACCCCTAAGTCCAGGGATACTCCCTACACCAACAATCCCTACTAATGAACAACCGAAGACTTTCGAGAGGTGTTCAATAGGTCGAGTGCGTGGTGAGCTGCTCTGCAGAGGAATCAGAATGTGACACTGGCCAACTGCGGCATACTCGATTCTTACTCATGCATTTCTTATTGTGCTTCTGACCTTTCTACAGCCATTTTCTCCAACACATGGACGGTTAACCTGGTGTTTGCACTTGAGATCATATCAGTGTTCTGGTAACCTTTCACTCGAGGGCATCATATTTCAATCGACTTCCTGGTCAATCAGCTTCCTGGTCAAACGACTTCCTGGTTGGCCTCGATCCATGTCCACGGAGTGGGAGAGGACAGCAATCCCTCAAACAACGTCTCATGCCTCTTCTATGACTTTCTGTGGGGGAAATGTCTCCATGATTCTGGCTCTCCCACCCCACATCCCTCCACTCATATGCACATATAATTTGCCAAATCTCTTGAGTGTCTCTTCCATATCAGTGTGCATTTTCTTTCTTGGATGTCCCGATCAGTCTTGGCTCAAATTCAGCAGGATTTGAAACAATTTTATGTTCTTAACCAGTTCTTTAGCTCAGTAATTCCATGGCTTGGGACCTATTCCAAGGAAAGACATCACGTATAATTATGTTTATGGCAACACTATTTACACTTAAAAGAAATCAAAAGCAATCTAGAGAGAAATGTAAAAGGAGGGGAGTGAAAGGATTTGGTGAAATATTATGCAGATATGAACTAGGGGGTTCATGAAGACTATTCAGGAACATGGACGAATTGCTAATGAAAAATAAGCAATGTACCTACGTAGGCTGTACTACTTAGGTACTCTAAGCTCATCCACGAATAGAAAATGAGAAAGACTGGGAGATAATAAAAATGTTAATAGTCGTAATATGTTGTTATATAAGATCATGATTGATTTTTCCTACTTCCTGAATTTTCTAAAGTATATATGCTTTTATTAAATTACTGTTTTTTTATATAAAACTCATCAAACTCTCCAGTCTGTTTACCTTCTATTCACAAGGCCTAATACATGGAGTAATCTTTGATTTCGCCCTCTATTCAGGTCAACTCTGTAAGTCCTTTGTTAAAGGTTCTCAAATACCCGCATGAGCACTCTGTTTACCTCTTTTACAGACCTTATAATAGTGTCCTCACAACTCCCGCAACAATGTCCACTTCTACATCCTCTTATCTGACCTCCAAAAGTTGAAGTGTCTTAGGGCCCAATTAGGTGGTCCCTTCTCTCCTATTTACATTCTCTCCCTAAATGATCTCATCTCCTTAAGCCACGTTTAAATATCAGATGACTTCCAAATTGAAGTTTCCAAACATTATCTCTTCCCTAAACTCCAAATGTCCCTTTATCCAAAAGCTACTTTATCTTCACTTGGATGTCTGATAGATATCGCATATCTATCATGTCAAAACAGAACTCTGGGTTTCCTCTCTACCCATGCCCCACTATGACTTAATTAATTAATTAATTAACATGCAAGTATAGTAATAGTTAAGTCAGTTCCTATTGATCTTAGTACCTAGTATCATTATCCACCCTTTAATCAAGCCAAAAATCTTAGTCTCCTTTATTGCTATTTGGCAACACCACATAGTGTTTCAGGATGTCTAATCAGCTACACTGCCCAAATAAACACAAGCTCTGTCTACTTCTTTCTGTTCATGTCTACTGTTACCATGTATCAGCCACTGTCATCTCTCATTTGGAAATGAAGGATAGAATATCCTTATAGATAGCTTCCCTAGTGGATTTCTTATACCATAGAATGATAAATTATTATCATTGTTTAATATAATTAATAATTATACATTAACCATAATTGTATATTATTAACTATTAGTGTTAATTATTATACCATATCTTATTATATTACAGTCTATTCTCCACATGGCAGCCTGAATTATTAAAAACATAAATCACATGTCACTCCCCTGCTTAAAATTCAGCAACGCCTGTACACTGCAATTAGAATAAAATTTTACGATTATTTATTATTAACTAATAATATTACTACCACAATAGCATATAAAATTCTCACAGGTCCTACAAGATCTAGTCCTTGCCCACAGCCCATCACTTGACACCAGCCCTGGTTATTGCCAACCTCCCTGCCTCAGCCTTCACTCATGCCCAGCTCAGTCCTGCCGTGCAGTTGTCTATCGCTCTGCCTGGTATGCTCTTCTCCAGGTCTTGGCTGGACTGGCTCATTCTCATCAGCGCACATGTCACCTGAGGAGCCTGCTCTGACCTCAGCAGATCTTCCTGTTCCACATCTCTAGCCATTATCACCTCACCCAGTTTGATTTTTAAGCTATTTTTTTATGTATTTGTCTCCCTGACACACACTAGAATATTGGCTCCATAACAATAGGTTCCTTGTCTTTTCCTCTTTTTTTAATCCCTTGAACTTAAAGGAAAGAAAAAATACTTCTGCCCAAAAAAAACTTAGCACCTAGTAGACAGAATTTTTTTGGTAAACTTTTTTTATTTGCAGTATATTATATATACAGAAAAATCCACAAATCCTAAGTTTAGAGCTCAATGATTTTTAACAAAGTGAACTCACTCATGTAATCCCCACCCAGATCAAGCTATAGAACATCACCAACAGAAGCTTCTCTCTGTGTCCCTTCCCAATTATTATCTCCCCCAAGGTCACTACTACTCTGACTCTGATGAGGATTAATTTTGCCTGTATTTGAACTTCATATGAACAGAACCATACAATATATACTGTTGTGTGTCTGAATTCATTCGTTCAGCATTATATTCGGCCATGTTTTTGCATGTAGTGGTAGTTCCTTTGTCCTCATTCCTGTATAATACTTTGTTTATATAGTTTATTTCATTCTATTCTAGGTAGATCTTTGGGTTGTTTCTTCTTTGGAGATATAAATAGTGCTGAGGTGAACATTTTTATACCTGTTTTTTTAGGGCACATTATGTGGGTGTCTTAGGAGAGGAAGGGCTCAGTCGGAGGGTTTAGCTTTACTAGATTCTGCCAAACAGTTTTCTGAGGGGTTTGTACCAAATTACACTCCTACTAACAACATATGAAAATTCCGGTTGCTCCCCATCGTCACTTGGTATTGTCAGTTTTTCTTAACTGTAGCAGTTCTGGTGGGTGGCTTAATAGTTTCTACTTTTGAAATAAAACCAACTGTTTGGATGGATTAAGTCTCAGAAAACATCTTTTTTTCCTACTGCAGTTGTGCATTTGTCAGCGGGTCACAGGAACATCCATACTGTGAAGGATAAGATGGTAGCCAGAGCTAGAATACATTTTTTAAATGAATAAACCCAGATAGAAACAATCTGATGAAATCAGAAATATCTAAAGGGATATCTGTGCTCTCTGATTTTGCTCATATTGGGTACTGGATTCTTGTCTCAATTCTCAAGTAAGGCTTGCTAGTTCAAAAATTTACATATAACAATACCTGAAGGGTTTCTTAATTTGAGATTTCTGTGGAGCTGCTAAAGAGGTGAGTGGATAGTGGTTGAATTCATTATATTCTGTAATGAAACCTTTATACAGCTTATTGTATATAGTCACATACAATAAATTACAGAGAAGCATTCTGATTTCATCTTCATATTCTCGTGATTCATAGCATTCTTGTCTCCGACATTTGTACTAATGTTCATTTCTCTTTTCTTCAGTGATCGTCACTAATTCTTCATCTTTACTTATAAATAGATTCAATTTATAGTTTCAGGTGCTGAGCCATTATCAGGCAATTTCTTCAGCTCTTTCCAGTGCTGCTGCTGGCTCTGACTGTGTGATACTGGTGCTGAGTTTTCTGCTCCACTTAGTCCATATTGCTATCTCTATGCCGCAGTACTTTCATGCAGCACCGCCATGTCTGGAAGAATTTTGATCGAGTTGGGTTTCATTCTATTATCTCTTTATTGTTGGAAACTTTGATTTATTTCAAGAGGTCATTTTAACATTTTTACCAAAGTCACATGTCACCTATGTTTGGACTTTTTGATTTGTCTTTGGTTCCAATATTTTAGAAGTCGTTAATTGGGAAATCCACATATTTGTTGTTACTGGCGTGATTGCTCAGAATATAGGAGTTTGGACAAGAAAACATCTAAGGCCCTTCTAGTACTTTCTTGGTTTAGGTAAATTTGTTCCCAAAGTAATAAAGATGCGACAATATAAGATTTGGGCTTGAGTCTACTTCTCTGATTTTACTCTACTCTGGAGACAGAACTCATAGACATAAAGTTTTTGATTGCATAAGGGACTTAGTGGGTCAGTTGCAGTTCAAGCTCCAAGAAACAAAAGAATAGGGCACAACTTGACCTAGATAGGGATCCAGTAGAGGCCAGGGCAATGGGATGGGGAACAATCACAGGGTTCACACCATCACTTCCTTCAGGTCTTTGCTCAGATGTCATCACGTTTCTGATATGACATGTATAAAACAGCAAGCCTCATCCGCACCCAGCACTCCCTCTCCTCCTTATCATCATCTCATATATTATTAATTTCCTAACATAGCACCTCTCTCCCTGCTTAAAACCAAGCTGCAAGAAATATAAGACCTATCTATATCCCCATTACCTAATGTCTCACCCACATTCTTTCTACAGTTCTCCAGGTCCTAAACTTTTAGGCCTCTCCACCCAAAATAGCTCCTGGCACATATAAAACACATAGGAAATAATTGGTTGAATGAATGAATGAATGAATGAATGAATGATTAAAAACTCCCGGCCCTTCTCTGTCCGGAATTCTTTAGAGGCCAAGATTATCTACAGTTCTGTCAGTTGAAAATTTACCTAACACTCCAGGAAGAGTAAAGGAGTTTCAGTCATTCTTCCTTCGATTGTGTTTGTCTTCTGATGTCTAATTGAGAAATTATGGAAATTTTCTGAAGAGATGGAGAAGCAGAAGACTCTGTGTTTAGAAACCCAAAGTTTTGAGGGCTGTGGATAATGGCAAAGAAAAGGGACCAGGACAAAGGAGGAGGCTAGAAGGTGAACTCAGAAAGGCCAAACACAAACCAACTAACTTCCACTTGTGTTCTAGACTATATCTTTTCATCTCCGCTCTCAGTCATCAGATGGAAACTATTTTCTCCTCTAGAAAAGAGAAAAGCCCTAAAACCTCAAGGGCCCCATCCTCTTTAATAGAATGGCTGGGAAGTCAGGGGCTGAGGGTGGAGGGAGTACTCAACACACTCACATTTGATAATGAAGCGAGAAGATGTTCTCCCCTGAAGAAATTTATAGAGGCCTGGAAGGTTGAGCTATGCATGATGAGGCCATTTTGGAAAGTTGAATAGCCTGGGCATGAATAGAAAGCAAGGTCTCCAGACTTTTTGAAACCTTGTTTTTATTATCCAATTCTACTCATAGTCCTAACTGTCTTAGAACAAAAATACCCATCGAATTCTTATTATTCATAAGTGCATAGAGTCCAAGGTAATTCTGTCAATCTTATCCTACGAGAATGCCAGGCCAGAGCAAGTACAAAGTCTACTAACTCTCAGCTCTTGTGAACTTGGTAGCACATGTGGTGTGGAAATATAAGCGATGGAAATATTTCCATGAACTTTTGGTCCCAACGAAGTGATTGAATGGGCTTTAATGCTTCTGTATTTTTGTGGTTGACATTGTTGTTTTCAGTTGTTAATCTGTTAGTAGTCAGATATGATTTCTTACTGAGACAAATGTATATATAGATGTCTTCTTGAAAGTTACCGGAATGTTGTCATCAAAATCGAACTAATTGACCTTAAAATTTTCTATGTGAGGAAGAAAGAGAAGCACAAAAATAAGCAAAACAGGTAGAGTTTAAGCATGTTCCTAGCTCTTAAAATTCACAGACTACAGTTACTATGAGTATGTTTGCTTAGACAGAAATTTGTATTATAAATGAAAATGATGTAGTCAGGAAAAGATTTGTTGGTAAAAGAGAGATTGTGGTGGTATCAATAATGTTGTCAAGTGAATAATTTTGACATTCATCATTTTATGTGATCCTCATGACAACCTGTAATGTAGGCAGAATATTAGACAATGCTGTCTCCATTTTACAAAGTGAGTGAGAAGAGTTATGAAACATGCCCGAAAGCACTCGCTAAGTGAAGGAGACAGGATTAGGAATCTAGCTGCCAAATTTTCTTTGCCTAACACCAGACTGCCTCTGTGATAATACCTTAAACTTCTGGAGGATACCTTAGTTACTGGAAATATTTTCACATGTATTATTTCAACGGATAGCGTATATTTTATTAATGATTAACATCTTATTAAGTCCTTTCTACTGAAATAGTCTTACTGAGGGATGTGCTTGCCTGGTTTAATCGGGTCAAGATAGATGAAATTATATATCTATACACACAGTAATTAAAGGCAGTCATTTCGGTCATCTCCACTTTTTGCTGCTAGTAGATAAGAAAGTTGTCCTGTTTGAATTCTCTATTCAAAAACAAACAAAAATGGAAACAGGAAGCAAGCCAAGATCTAATGAAGAATTTTAAAAAGAGTGAATTTCTTTTCTTTAATTAGACCTGGTATACATAAATGTATTAAAAATGTGCTTATCAATGCTATGATTTTTGTTTTCGGAATCATTTTGTGATTAAAGTGGGGCAATGAGTTCCTGTTGCCTCATTATACAGGACTATGGGAAGCTTCGATTTGGGCATTGAGGTGCAGGAGAGAGAAAATTCTTAGGTTTCCTTTGAGCAAAAAGAAGTTCTTGAAATGAAGGATATTCACAAATGTCAGGATAGCCAAGCTGGCATCTTGGTGATTTTAAGATAGGGAAATCTGAATTGGCTACAAGTTCAGAGATTGCAAGTGTTGCTAGGGGTTTTTGTTAGGAATTTTTTTTTTTTTTTTTTTTTTGAGGAGCAGATGAACTCTGTGACATAGTCACTGCCATCCACTGCCAGTGTGACACATTTGAAGTGTGACCCATCTGAGCACCATCTATGAACACTTTGCAGTAGAAGAGCTTAATATTGAGTTTCACCTGGACGATAAATTCTCAATGATTTCTAGGAATAACACTACAAAAGATTTTTACAGCTGCCACTTTTTTGCCTGCAGACTCAGTGTTCTGAGATCTCTGGTCAGCTACGGAGTCAGGCACTCTCTAGCAAGTCAATAGCTATCATGGGAGGACTTCAGTCAAGATAGCTATCTGTCTGTCCTTCGCTCTAATTTCATGATGATGGTGGTGGTGGTGGTGAACTGATCTCATTTGAGAACTACTGTACTTCAGATGCAAAGGACCTGGATAATGGGGAGACTGACTCTCCACTTACCACATCATAAAGTTCACCTGCCAGAGGCCCTGTAATTCTTTGGGAAATCCCCAAGAAATGTCCCTGGAGGTCTGTCTCATCTCTATCTTTAAAAACCATTAACAAAAAATATGATTTAGGAAGGAATATCTTTTCTTTTTCTACCATCTCTTTTGAGTGGTAGTATTTGAGTGATCTCTTTAAAAAATAAACTGTTTTTAATAGGAACGATATATGGCCCCGGGCCTATCACCGAGTAGGCATTTATACTTAATATTTGTGAAATGAATATTGTTCAGATTTACTTTCTTTGGTATGTCTTATGATTATAATAATTCACTTACTGTGAACAGCTATGAAAATTTCAGAAAAAATAACAATGTGCTTCTTTAAAAGGTTGCAAAAGTTTATCTAATGGATTTTTAGGTTAATAAGCCTAAAGGGCATATGAAGAGCAGAAATTTATGACTATGTTTCCTCCTTTTTGTATAATATGAGCCCAAAAAAGTTTAGGGCTGGAATCCTAAAGGACGTTGCTAGCCCCAAATGGAAGGATGTGGAAAACTGAGATTCGTAATGACTTTTTCCCCTTTCTTCCTCCCTCTCTCCTTCCCTTTTTATTTTTTCTCTTTTTATTTTATTTTGCTTTGTTTTTTGGTTGGTTGGTTGGATTGGGTTGGGGAGAGGCTGTTTATACAGATAATGTTATATATCATGATTCAGGTAGTCTCCCAATGAAATTTTTATTAATCAGCTCTCAGGAGGGAAAAAAAGTTTTTCCTTCCTACAGCTGTGAAACTTAGTTAAGACTGTACAGTGGAATTAATAGGACAAGACTAATAGCATTGTCCTATTAATTCCACTGTACAGTCTTAGCTAAGTTGCCCTGGAATTGCCCTGGAATCGTCGCTGTCCTAATAATTTGGTAATATTTCAAAAGATATTAAAAGTTTTCTCAAAGGAACAAAGTTTTCTGTCGAGACAAGATGACTAACCACTTTTATGATCCTGGTGAGTTTTTTGGCTTCAACATTAATCTTTACTATTGCCCATATTTATTTTCAGGTGCTTTTCAGTTCCTACCACTCCCCTATTTTGATTTTCTGCAACATTTAATTGGGGTTACTAATGATAGTACTTTATGTCTTTCTTCTCATTATAGAAGTTCAGAAACCAGCACATTGTTCTTTCCATAGATAGTCGAAAGCCAATAATGCCTTAGTCATGGACAAGTCTCCACTGGCCCAGGAATGTACTAGATGGCATCCCATCAGTGATTGAATAAAGAAGATAAGGAAAAGGAAGAAAGCACACCCACTAGAAGAAATTAATTTTGTAAAATTTAGCAGAACTCTGACTTAAAATTCAGGAACAAGGGTTCTCATCTAGGACAGCAGTGATGCATAGACAGGAAACATTCTTCAATTACCTGAACAACTTCATCCAAAGATTCATGGAGATGGGGGGAAGGGGAGGACAGCAGGAAAGCATCTTAGAGGGTGAAGTCTCCAGGGTGTCCCTAACGCAGAACTAGGACCCATAGATTTCTTACACACGTGAGGTTCTGAGTCAAATGCTATGAGATGGGTCCTAGGCAATGGAATTATTTTAATGCTTCTTGGTGGTTGTATATCTAGTCAGGTTGAAAACCACTATTCTAAATGAAAGCCTGGTGACAGTTCGGGCTCAGCACTGGATGAAAGGCAAAGCACTAGAGCTATAATCAGAAGAACTTAGTAACTGTGTCCAAGAGCCAGTCCCCTGACCTCTCTCTCCATGCCTATTTTTTTATTTATATGACCAGGGTAACACTGTGCCATGAAGGTGTGAGAATCAAGTTTCATAATATCAGAACTCCATAAAGTTATTTTAATGTGAAATAACCATAATACTTGCATGGAGTCAAGTACTTGTGGGCCAAAATTGAAGCTGGCATTGCACGGTCTGAGAGTCAGGGTGACCACACAAGTTAAGAGAATAAACTGATGCATCAGAAAGTGAATCGAAGCCAACCCATTTTACCAAACATTCAATAAGAACATCTATTTTAGACTGAAGTTTTCTGACTTACCAAGGTGATTGGTGGTGAGTGGAGAGAGCAGTCACAGTACACGCCCACCTTCTGTTTGTCAGGGAATGTGAAATTGAACACTCTGAATTGTTAGTGGAAGAATAGAGGAAGTAAATTACCAGATTACTACAATCTATTTCCCCATTTAAATGCTGATTTATAGGACAGAAAAATCCACACTTTGATTATTCGTCATATTATTATTATTAAAAATGTGTTTTTGGCAAAGGCCAGATACTAGGCCAAATTAAAGTAGACATTATCTATTAAAGATGCCTGCCATTAGGTGCGAAAATGTTTTAGAAGTTGGGTCACACTCTGTAGAGATGTGATACTGGCGTGGAGATGCATTATTTGGTATTGCAAACACTGTAATCCTAGTCTAGAGGCATTAGAGTGGGTTTTTGGGGTCTCGTTTAATTTGTTTAACCTGTTCTGGGATTGTTGCCTATTCTTCCTACTCTGGAAACTGTCAAAGTCTAAAACAAATGGCAGTTCAAGTTTTGTTACCAG
Organism: Pteropus medius; assembly: GCF_902729225.1. Taxonomy (NCBI): domain Eukaryota; kingdom Metazoa; phylum Chordata; class Mammalia; order Chiroptera; family Pteropodidae; genus Pteropus; species Pteropus medius. The sequence continues at coordinate 7,505,240 of NW_024352786.1, read as the reverse complement.
AAAAATCAGTGACCTCGCCTACGTTTATTAAGAGTTGCTACTGTTGGATCAGGTGTTGCCATATCTTAACAACTGACAAAATCTCACAACTTTTGTTTTTGTTTTTCTATTTAGAGGATATAAGTGTAATAAAACAATTTAATTGTCCAGTCCTGGAAGTAACTAATAGCGCCGTTGGTTATTGAGTTAGCAGGGTTGGGGGCTTGGAGTGGTTGGTACTTTAGACGAAAGATTCTTCGGAAGACTTGGTTTTGATTCCAAAATACCTCGCATTTAAATTGAGGGCCAATAAAAGAACAACGTAAAAGCAGTTTTATCAACCATTGGTGTTCATATTAAAATAATTGAAAGTATTATGGATGGTTTATACCTAAGACTCTTTATTTCCAAGGCAGAATTCTAGAAATCTTATAGTCGTTACTGAGATATTCCACTTTGACTTCCAGATGGCCATAAAATTGGAAAGCTAGAATACAGTCCTTCAACCTTTTCTGAAGTTGATAAATGGTCAGACCTCATGGTAAGAGCCTGGGCTTGAAAGGAAAGTAGCCATGTCTCTCATAGGCTTCCAATAGTTATACCTGTAAAAGGAGGGGGCGGGGGGAGGAGTGACTACCACCTGAAAGTGAGAACTTGTTTACCAGACAGACTTTTTTTTTTTTTTAAGAGAGGCAACCCTCGATTGACCTCACAGATTGCAAGGATCTCATCAGCTTACAGTCCCTTACAATCCCTTATTTTTTATTTTTACGTCTACAGTGTAAAAAATAACCTGGTCTTCCTAGGTGGTCTCCCATCCAAGTACTAACCAGGCCCAACCCTGCTTAGCTTCCGAGATCAGACGGGATCGGGCTTGTTCAGGGTGGCATGGCCGTAGACTCTTTTGCAGACTTTTACTCTAGGTCTCCCAACATCTGTGTAGCACATGGTGTGTTGAAAGGAGACTCCCAGCCTTAAACACACAAATGTTCTCCCAGTAATCTGTCACCACCATGAATCATATGTGTCAGAATTTGAATTTATTTATATTATATATTTACATTTGCTTATTTACATGTTTATTGTCTTCTGCAGTCAACTGTAGAGATTCTCTCCCTGCCCCAATGAGTTCTATGATATCTGACACTTGGTGGATATTGATGACATAAGTGTTGATTTAATAAATGGCTCCGTTTCTTCCACCCGTCCCAGTACCAGTGTGGTAAAGCCTTGCATGCAGGCGTTGTTGTGATTGTTTATTATCTATCAACTGTAGCTAGTCACCTATTAAAATACATATTTTTTGAATTGTCAATCTAATACATACTTACTTTACAATAGTCAAACAGTGCAGAAATGTATATAGTACAAACTAGAAGTTTCCCTCCCCCATCCCCAGAATATCACAACTAACAGTTCAGTGTGCATTGTTGGCACCTCTTTGAGTACATACATGGCATGGCAAATAGCTAATGATGAAAAAACAGTCTTCATCTAGACCAGAAATCCAGAACATTAATTTGAGAAGAAGCAGCTCGGCTACTCAAGGCCTTGGTTTACTTCAGACCGTCTTGCTGCGTGGTGCCTAACGTAGCTGAAGGCGGGCAGAGACATCCACTGTTCCCTTTACTGAGCTCTCTCCTATTCCATTAACTGTTACCATCGAAACTAGGCTTTGACAAGAAAAATGACACATTTTTTCAAAAAAGAAGGATGCTGGTGTGACCTTACAACTGACAAAATGCATATGATAGAGTAGTCATCTGCCCTCATTAAATATAATGGCCCAGACTCAGCCTCTTTGAGCCCCTAGAATTAGAATAATCTTTATCATCTGACTGAAAGATAAATTTCATATGAACCAGATCTTTTTTATACAGTCTCTCCTTCAAGACGTTCTATGGAAAATACTCATTTCATATCCTATTATGAACTTTTGGTAGCTGTCACTTATTTTGTGAAAAATTGGCTCATGAAATAAAACATTTAACAATAAAACACTTAATGACATGAATAATCTTCAGTGAAATCAAATTCTCTGTGTATCAGTTTCCTAGGCTTTTAAGTAGGGTTGATTAGCTTTTACCTCTCCTGCCTGACACAAGGAGATGAGAAAGGTAAAGTGACTATCAGCACTGAAGGATAGACCAAGTAAAGAAGCAATAGTAATGACAACAAATAGTAATAAAATATTAATAACTTATATTCAGCACCTATATATTGGAGGCTCTATGCTAATTAAATACTTACATAATATTGTCTTGCAAAATTTATAGAAGTAATTTGCAAGTTAGATATGATTATCATTTGAGGTGAAGAAAGACTAAGAGAGGTTAAGTAATTTGCCCATTTATGAAACTAGTAAGCGAGCACACCGTGATTGGCATTTGCAGCTCTATTTTATTGGTAGTGGCTTAAAGTGGTCAAGAACTTCAATGCTGTATCCAGGCATGGCCAAAAAGAGTGTCAGGATTGATTAGCCACGAGTATTGCCATGAGTATAAGGACGGACTGGGGGTAGCAGGACGTAAGCTGCATATTTGTCTCTTGCATCACAGTGTCTCTCAAGATGATATAACTTAAGGAGGAAAAACAAGTCACCCTGCCCCACCCCACCCCCAGCCCTTAAAGTACATTTTGGTAAGGCATCACAGTCTAAGGGCCCTGCACTCAGTTATAATAAAAAGCCACAAGGTTCCAAAGTGTGCAGTGGCTGAGATGTGCAAGGGACAGAGCTACTGACTTCCCACAAATAACAATTATTCCATTGGCCATGCAGCTCACCGATGGCTTTTCCCAGCAGTAGCATTGTCACATCCCAACAAAGCGCCTTTGCCCAAAGAAGACACATAGGGTCAATGGCTGGCACTGACAGTTTCCCTGAGAAATACACTATCTTCTGTTCTGAGTCAGCTTTATTGTTCAGAATTGAGGGAGTGAAGCTTATGTCCAGATATGGGACAATGATATGTGCTATATTCTTATTGACAGCAATATTGTGAGTCACCACGATACCTAGTCTACGATGCTCAGAAAGACCTCCTCACACCCTAACCCTCACAGTTGAATACCTATTTGTCCCTAACTTAAATGGCACTTCCTCTGAAGTCTTCCAGGACTACCACTACCACCAACAGCAGAGTTGGCTTATTGATTCTTGTCACCTGAGCATCTAGGACAGTGCCAATAAATCTCTAACAATTGAAAGAATAAGTTAAACTGTGCCAATACTTAAGAAATTGGGTATAGCTAAAGAACAATGATTTTTGTGACTGAAGAAGATGAAAAAATAGTAACTATTCCAAAAGTACTTTTCTTGGATTTACTCTGATCGTGTGTGAAACATGCGGCTTAGCAGCAAAACGTAGTAGAGGGAAGGGCTCTGCTTCCTGGGTATGGTGGGCTGCAGTGAACAGGGAGAGGCATGCTCTGTAAACTGTACTGATGGTTCAGAAAAATCATTGATCTGGGGCTAATGAGAGGAGACTGATACATATTGAACGTGTGTCATTTGTGTGTTTCTTTTTCTGTGTATAAAAGTCATTGACATATCTCCCACTGGTCTCTGAAAAGCAGGTAAGTGATATACTAAGTAGATGTACTATCACCAGCCATTTCTACAACTAGATGCATTCAATAGCCACAAAATGTTGTCTAGTGTCTAGTGTTCAAATGTTAACTAGTGTTCAAAAGTCTATTGAATATCAAATCTTGTGCCTTGTGTCTCACTTTGGGCTGCAAATAATAAGAAATAGAACTCTAAATGGCTTATACTGTAAGGAAGCTTTATCTCAACAAGAAGTCTTGGGTCAGTGTCTACCATCACAAATCATTGTAAGGGAAATGGGATTACTAAAATTTGATTAGGCGATTAAGATTTACTCCTAAATTGAAGATGAGTTTACCTTCCTTGGGAAGGTGTTGGGAGAACCAGAACTAAATCAGAATTCTTTTAATATGGAGAAGGAGGAAGAGACTTTGGCTCTTGAACAAGCAGCCAACCATGCCAGCTATATATGCTTGGTGGAGATGCCACGTTCACACTTCCATGCTACCTTCCACAGTGGGGAATTAAAGTGCCCTAAATGCTCATAACCTTAATCTGGTGGTTTCATGTTAAAATTTAGCCATTATCTGGTGAGGTAAATATAAAACATAAAAAATAAATTCAGATAAGACAGAAAAATCTCCATTACCTGATTTCGCCAATGATTCAACTCCCTATTCCCAAATTATGACAGATTGTTGACTGAAAAGACTTAGGCCATTCTATCAGGAGGAGACATTTCTTTAAGATAAGGAAGGGAGAAGGAGACAGCCTTGGAGTCAACACGGGAGGAACACTCCCTGAGAGGAGGAAGTATATGCAGAGATCCTGAGACAGAAAACTGATCAGATGTGACAGTGCTAAAATGATTGGCTCACAGGGAGCAGGAAAAGAACCGTAGGAGGTAGGGGCAGAGCTGCTGGAGAGAGGGACCATTAAAAATTAAAGCCTTGAAGTGCAGTAGGAAGCCACTGCAGGATTAAATAAGATCTACAACTATGCAGTGACACCCATAATCCTATGCAGGGTCATTAAGCATGTTGGAAAGAGTAACTTCATTTAATGTAAGATATATGTCATTAGAGAAGCTACTTAACAAAGCCCCAACTTAATAGACAGTTGCTAGGAAATCAACTTCATTACCTTGGTTCTATGCAAAGTTTACTTTTAGTTCTAGTGGTGGATGCATGTTTATGGACAGGGTAGCCTAGTAAAATGACTTGTTCTGGAACAGCTCTAAGACATTTTAACTAAAAGATGGTGCCTCTGAAGAGAAACAAAAGCTCCTATTTCCTAATTTGGTGAGGCTGCTCATCATTTCGATAGTTGTTCACTAGTGTATCTCTTAAGTGATTTCTAAAACCTATGAGGACATGCTGCCAGAAAAAAAAGTGGGCAAACACATACGCCTAAGGAATTTACTTCACGGTGAAGGCCACTCATTACAGTTGCCAAGTCCTGTCACACTTGAGGTTACATCAGTGAGCTCAACACATTCCAGAGCTCTCCACCTTCCTTGTCAGTTCCTTGGTAATAATTTCATGTCAGTTTATTTCTCAACGATCTTTCACCCTTTCAGCCATCCTTGAGTACCTGCGCCTATCTGGTGGCAGACACGTGACCAGGCATTGAAGAACAGTACTTAGGCAGTGTTAGCACATGGTTTGGAGGAGCTCAAAACAGTGAGCCTGGATGGACTTCCTGGACGAAATGACAGTAAAGCTAAGCCTTGAAAGAAGCTGCTTCTGGCTTCTGTAAGAAAGATGGATTAAAGTAGAAAGGCATAACCAAAGACAATTGTTTAGAGGCTTCTGTAGGACGCCTAGGAGAGGCCATGAAGGCCTGAGGAGGAGTTGGCTGAAACAAATAAACAGAGATATTCCAGAAATAGAGCCGGGGGACATGGAGAATAATTGGACATAGGACAAAACTGAGATAATTCCCAGAATTTTCAGCCAACTCTGTCTTATTCTCAAAGTATAGTTCTCAAGCTGAAACACAGACACCACCAGAGTTCTTCATGAGGTCTTGCCTTGGATTCATTCCTTTCCCATGACCTCTTTTGGGAACACTGAGGAAGAATAAGTGGTATTATGTTTATTCTTGTTCACAGAACATTTTAAGATGCTTCTGGGTAAATGCAAATTATTCTGATTCATCTGTGCCGATTCACTGCCAATGGCAGAGTCTTCTAAGTATGGTTAATGTCAGAAGCAAAATTATTTTCCTAAATGTTGTTTCTTTTCTCTTTTCATTGTGAAGTATATTTGGTGCTCTTCGAACTGGTGCTTATATGGTGTACATTTTGATGACCAAAGGCCTGAAGCAGTCAGTTTGTGACCAGAGTTTTTACAATGGACCTATCACCAAATTCTGGGCTTATGCATTTGTGCTAAGCAAAGCACCCGAACTAGGTGAGTGTCTTGTCTCCTTCCACGTTCCCCTCCCCTTCCCACTCCCCCTTTGTAGCTACATAGCTACAGCATTTAAAAACACACACAGAAAAACGTAATTTGAAGGTCCTGTTTTATTGGTTGCAGGAAAGTTACAATTAATAGATTTGAGTTCTTGACTACTACTATCTTTTTCTCCCTTCCTTCCATCCCTCCTTTTAAATAATTGTACATTGTGTATATGAAGAGCAATATAGTTTGCATAAAACATGCAAATTTTCAAGCACTGCTGAATATGCATTTCAGGGGGTTGTAAAATACACACAGCCCTTTCTCTCAGGCCCATGAGCAGCTCAGCTAATATTAGAATATGAGGAAAATTAGCAATATGACTATTTCCAAGTCCCATATCAAAGCATTCTTCCATCTCTGGAGTTAGGATTCAGACTAGGAAATTAAGCTTTTCATTTGGGTATTATGGTTAACAAATGCTAAGGGTTGGTTTCTGGTATTGTTTGATTTTAATCATCAAAGGGACAGGCCTTGGAGAAGAAGAATGTAGTTCACTTTCTAGAAACTAATTTTTAAACTAACTGGCTATATTTGTAGATTTCTAAGGTTTTCCCTTCAACTCTGATGAACTTGACTATAACTGTGGCACAAGTTCGCAGAAACACTGAAAAATTAGCTGGCAATGATTTGACATGGGCACAATTCCCCTGGAAAACATCTTTATTGCCAGAGAAAAGGATCTGCTGGTGATGATAAGCTCTGAGGTCATCCATGAGCAGTGCTGGCCACTGTCTCACAAACTGGTATATATCCATAGGGAAAACCTAGCCTTCCTCTGGGTTTCTTAATTTTTTATCTAAAATCGAGAATTGTGTGTATTAAGTTATAAATATTTGTTTGTTTATAGATTGTGTTCCCGCTTCCATTTTTCTCAAAAAAATGGGGTTAGAGGTTATAATTTCATTATAAGCTACCTACACTCTAAGATAGTAACAAATCTTTCTGTAAGGTGTCCCTAGTTCATATCTTGTATCTATTCACAAAGGATACGAGGTCTCTGTGCTATGTGTCAGCAACCTACTTACTTTCCACTGAGTGCTGCACACCTGCTGCCTACAAGCAGCTGCCGGTTGGTTTGAACTGTTGGTTTGACCATTGTCTTCCCAGGTCAAAGACAAGGAAGGAGCAGCAGAAGAAAACTTTTTTCTGAAAACCTTCCTTAAGTAAGGGGTAGGGGTATGAAGATGGGTCCTCTACACAGTCCACAATAATTAGATCGCAGTCATATGTGTATCCCCACATGCAGAACCTGTGGAGTCTTAGAGTAAAATGCATTCGTGTGGATTCATTCATTTATTCATTTGATACATTTATATTAAGTACCTACCATGGGCTAGGCATTCAGTAGGGACTGGAATGGAATGGCTACTTTATCTAAAAAGAAATTTATAATACAAATTTTGTGAACCAGGCCCCAGAAGGCTATTTTTTATATCTGAGTTGGGCCCAAGAAGTATTTTTCAAACCTGGAGCTATAGACAGTGCCTGAAAGTCTGTGGCTATATTTTGGGCAATTTTAAAATTCTATGAGACTATTCTGATTTTATGTTTTTATTTATAGATAAAATAAAAGATTGTCTTGCCAGATATATTTTTTTCATAGTGAGTCTTTTTTTACTTAGATAGAGTTTTTGAGTCAGATCACATGGTCTCAAACTGGAGTTGGTCTGAGAATGTGAGCATGTCTTCTTTACTCCTGGGGTTTTGCAGTATTTTTCTTTAAAATAAATTCATAACGTTATTATTATCATATCCCACTGACTTTTAATTTATGCTGTATAATAAGTATCCTTATGAGTCCCCCTATCTTTTCTGATAAAAGACTGGCTGCAGATGTGTGAAAGCAGTAAATGCATGAAACACGTGACTCCTCCTACATGCCATCTCTCAACATTTTCATAATTTACACCTTATTACTCTCAACATTTTAAAAAAAAAAATCAGAAGTGGTGCCTCACTGCATCTGGGCTTTAAGCCTCAAACTACAAAGGAGCAGCCTCAATCTTTGTTTCTAGAAATGCCTTTACCCTGCAAGGGCCACTTATCTGTGGTCTGAGTTTTCTCCTGTTGTATTTGAGGGACTTGAGAATAAAAATCGTCCCTTCCACCTTTTGAAGGAATAATTTATTGAAGAGCTACTCCAAGCTATCTATCTATAGTGGTCACTTCCCTTCAAAGACATGACTAGACCTGTGCTCTCCGCCCTCACGACTTCTGTCCCATATTGAAATAAAAGTTTTAGGACAGCATACAGAGTTAGGATTCCTAGACAGGAACTATCAGTACATCCTCTGAGGTATTCATGCCCTTGTCCTCTGTCTTGTTAGTGTTGATCTTAATGCTGCAGATTAATCTCCCTGTCTTAACTTAATCTAGGCCTGAGATTGCCACACCCTACTCCCCAGTGCAAACATTATAATTAGACATGAGGTCTTCCCTCTTGAGCTCAGAAGGAGCTGGACTCCAGTCCCTTGTGCCATTGGCTTGATAGCCCCTTTTCTAGAGAATCCTCACTCACCACAGTAGTTTGTAGGCTGGATAAAAAGTGATCCATCCCCTCACTGTTAAAATATGGGATTGACAATAAAATCCTAATCTTGACACAGTTCTTCAATGAGGCTAGTTAGTGACACAAATTCTTCATACAGTTTCAGATCCATTATACAGATATTTCCATGATCCGAGTACCCTTTTTCAATTTTAAAGTCTGACTTATTTATTTATTTTTTTTTCAAATATTCTGGAGCTCATTTGATAACGGCCTTCCCAAGGTAGTGCTTAATCAAAACAGATTCAAAAATCAGTGCCAATGAGTATCTTGGGGACAACCAGCCCCAGCCCTCATTTAGTGAACATATTTGCTTGGATGCCTTTTTGATTGTTTTGAAAGTTAAATTCTTACCCAGTTTTTTCCTCTTAGAAAAAAAATTGTCGCTACCATTTAATTAAGAAAGATGTATCCTTTGGGATTGTTTAGAACTTTCCTTATTTTTAGGTCCCAAGTTCTGCTTTTTATTACTATAAGATTCTCAACTCCCTTGTCCGTACCAGGAAGAAAAGTCCTTGAGAGAAAAAAGAACAGTTCTTCCATGTTCGACACTGAAACTATATTTCCTCCAAAACCCCACATGCCTACGGTTTTCACTAAACTTTTTTTTTTTTATTTTTTATTTTTTGCCGTGGCAAAATATACATAAAATTTACCATTTCTAAGTATACAGGGCTAGCGGCATTCAGAACATTTGCATTGTGCAATCATCACCGCCATCCATTTCCAGCATTTTTCATCTTCCCCAACTGAAACTCTCTACCCATTAAACACTATGTCACCATTCTCCCTTCACTAAACTCTTAATAGCTAGAAGAATGTTCTGTTTCAGCAGAAATCAATGAGCTCATTTCAGTGAATTATAGGGCTACAATCTACAAAACAAGTGCAGGAAAGAGAACCACCAACCTGCTCTGTGTGCCAAAATTCTGGAACACCTGCTGTTTGAATTATATTAAAACTTGCTGAGATTTGGTTTTGTTAAAACTCGGAAACATCTGCTCTGAGTCTCGGTCTTTGCTCAGTTGAGCTTGTCTTTATTTTTGAAACTCTGACTCAGCAGAACTCCAGCTAACTCTGCGAAGAAGAATGCAGTAATCTGTGACAAACCACACACACAGTGGGCTCTCTGTGACTCTTGGTGGCCATGCACATGCCCTAGAGAATATCAAATGCTTAAGACATACTGGGTACGAAAACACTGTGCCCTGCCTCCAGCCTGGCTCTTGAATGAAAGTAGCTCAACCCGATGTTAGAGAAACTTTTGTAAAGACAACACAAACCAGGGATGGCTAAAATATGTGATGTGGCTGAAACATTCAAAAGTCAGAAGTCCCAAATACTTAGCCAAAATCTTTTCCATACTTAACCAAAATCTTTTCCATACTGCCACCCAGACCTTTGGCTGATAAAGATTGGTTGGCCAACATCACACACATACACAATTCCTATCTTTATTTTGCATCTCTAAGATATTGTAGCTTTTGGCAAGCCAGTAAGTACCATGGCTTGGCATGACTGTGGTAGTATGTGGTTTTCCAGAGGGAAAAAAAAATTGTAACTGCCAGAATGGCATTGACTGTTGCATCTTAGCCACAATATCCAAAGAGCCATGGGAGGTATTGGGGAGCCCTTCTGGAACCCCACCAGTTTCCTCTCACCCAAGAGAAACTACCATTTTTTAGGTCAGTGGCCTTGGGAACAGTAACCTTGGTATACAACATTGGAGTAGTACTCATGAGAGGCTCCAGGGTTATTATTGAAAGATACTCATCATCTTGATTACTCCATCTACCATCCTGCATCTCTGTTCTGAAAAAAATTCTTAAATGAATTCAAAGTGATTCCATTTCGGAGCTCTCATGACATGACTTTCACCCCATCTCCCCACATTAAATGGAAACACTCCAACCTGAGACCGCCACTCAGGAAAAACGCAAAGCGATTTTTAATTCCGGTTCCACTTTCCATTCACATTAGCCCATCCTAATAGGTCTGCCTTTTGTCTCCTACTAATCTCCTCACAATGAAATCATTCTTTAGACAATAAAGTTTTAATATAAAAGTGATGATAGAGTTAAAATTAAATCTATAAGAATTTAAAATGGTAAAATGCTTATTACTTTATGGCAAATGACTTATTACAGTGTGTGTGAGATTTATATTTTAGTTCTTGCTTAAAGGCTCATAAAAGTATCTCAATTATGAATGACTAAATTTGTTTTTAACACTCAATTCTTTAGATTTCTCTCTTCTTTCCACTGTGAACAAAGGTGGGCTGGAATTATTGCGTTTACATGATCAGCTACAGAGGGAAGGGAGGCACATAGTAGTAATTACATAGAAATAGTGGATCTTTGACAGGCACACAAAAATAGCACAGTTTAACACTAAGAAGTAGACCCGGGTCTCCTAACAGTATCCTTAAGTATACAAATGTCCCTTAAGTATACAAATGAGAATTACCATCACCATTGATCATTATCAGCCTGTCTGACATTTATAGGCATAATAATATGTCAGGTATCTCACAAGAGAGAAGAAGACTTCAAAGAAAATTTTGTTAATAGGTTTATGCAACAACTGGCAACTTTTCTAATCTAAGCAAATATGAAATAATAATGTTTAATAATTCAGTAGGGAAATAAATTAATATCTCCTCCTGAATGAAATGGAGCACTACCTTTATAATGCCAACCATGGCCATCAGAACATTAAAAGTCTTTCCAAGGTCCAGCATTCTTTGACCTTCTCTTGTGCCATATATTTTAGGGACCCTTGAAGTATGAGGGATAAGACAAGGATAAATACTAGTTCCCTTTATACTTAATTAAATTTCGGAATAAGAAGAGGGGCCACCTAGTTCTCCTTGCTATACAAAAAGAAGTCGAGTTCACCCAAAGTTATGAAAGAAGTTGGTTTTTCCCATATCTAAGAACCATAGAGATAAGAATGAGAATGAAGCATTTGCCTGCATAAACCCTGTTTCTGTCCCACATTCCAGTGTCTCTTCCCATTTTTTCTTTTTTTGTACTCATTAATGGAACTGGGTGTATTTCTTCTTCATTCATTTTTATGTAAGCATTCTACAGTATAGTTTTCAGAATTCCTAGACTTCTCAGAGAATGATTATAGATATATAACATCAACCTATCTGAGCCTAATTCTAGCTTTTTTAATATGAAAGTCCTACTTTAAAAACAGTAATCTTTTTCTTAAAGGAGATAATGTTAGTAAAATTTTTGATAGCTCTGGAGAACTTTTTCAAACTTAATTTCATAAAAAATATATGTCAATCTCAGTTTTTTATCACTTGATTCATTGGGATAAAATATTCCTATTACTCTCTTGAGCCAAATATGATAGATGACTTTTGTTCCCTTTTTCTGTTTTGCCTTTTGTTTAAATTTTACTTTTCTAACTGCCGTATGTATGTCAAGGTGTCTCATTTTACAGAGAGCTTACATAGATATGTTTTTAAGGGAACTCTTTGTAATGCACCAAAGAAAAATAGTTTATTGCTCCAGAGAGGTCTAAGAATATTGTGCTGGGCACTTGAATTCTAATCTACTTCTCTTGATTGATAACTGACCTGAGTGAGACAAGTCACTTGACTCTTCCATGTGATATTTCCTAAAATGTATGGTACAGTTGAAAATCAGGCAACTTAGTTACTAATGTCCCTTCCAGATCAATAATCAATAAAAGTTTGTGCAAAACACCTCTCTGAAAGTAACATTGATTGAGTTCTTACCACGTGCCAAAAGGGCCTGTTGATTATCCTGTTTAATCCTCAGACAATTCCAAAGTATTATTATTATCCCCATTTTACAGATGAGGAAACTGGAAAATAGTGAGAACAAGCAACCAGCCCAAGGTCACAGAGCTAGTAAATATCAGTCCAGGTTTCTAACCCAGTCCATCTCACTCTCAAGGACTAGTTAAAGATATCTACTTTTCGTGCAAAAATATAAAATATTATGTCACAGTCCAGGGACTCACGTACAGTCTTTCCCTCATTTGTCTTTTAGGAGATACAATATTCATTATTCTGAGGAAGCAGAAGCTGATCTTCCTGCACTGGTACCACCACATCACTGTGCTCCTGTACTCCTGGTATTCCTATAAGGACATGATCGCCGGGGGTGGTTGGTTCATGACTATGAACTATGGCGTGCACGCCGTGATGTACTCTTACTATGCCTTGCGAGCAGCAGGTTTCCGAGTCTCCCAGAAGTTTGCCATGTTAATCACCTTGTCCCAGATCACTCAGATGCTGATGGGCTGTGTCGTTAACTACCTGGTCTTCTCCTGGATGCAGCATGACCAGTGTCACTCTCACTTTCAGAACATCTTCTGGTCCTCACTCATGTACCTCAGCTACCTTGTGCTCTTCTGCCACTTCTTCTTTGAGGCCTACATCGGCAAGATGAGAAAAACCATGAAGGCTGAATAGTGTTGGAACTGAGGAGGAAGCCATAGCTCAGGGTCATCAAGAAAAATAATAGACAAAAGAAAATGGCACAAGGAATCACATATGGTGCAGCTAAAACAAAACACGTGAGCAAACACAAAACCTAAGGCAGCTTAGGGATAATTAGGTTGACTAAACCCCGTAAGTTTATGATCTTTTTTGGGAAAGGCCTCGCTGAGTGCACCTCTATGTCAAAGGACTGCTGCTAGAAAACTCCATTCCCTCTTTATCTGTCAACTTTAGGAAAAATGAGAGCAAAAGTGAGCCAGAGGCAGAGAGAGAAAAATAGAAGGCCAGTGAAGGTATGAAAAGTATTTACTAAGTGTTGTATTTCTCTAAGGATTACAGTTTACTTTAAAAACAAAAACAAATAACTGTGCAAGCACATGCACACAATCCTTTCTAATCTTTTTAGAAACTAAACTGGAGCCAATAGAATAGATAAAAATGAAAGACACAGGGTGTATATCTGGAACATTAATGCTTTTGCAAAAATTAAAGCCTTGTAAGAAAGGTTAGTTCATTGTAGTCCCCTTGAGAAAGATGTCTTAATCCTCTCTTATGAAAATGGACATAAAGAATTATATTTCGACTAAGAAAGACTGCTGTTTTTCCCTTTACAATACAGCCTCAGGCTATGAGTTTGCCAAAACCAAATGGGGCACAATAGTTTTCCAAGCTTCTTCCTGGGAGGATGGAAATAATGCAGCTCAATGTCAAAAGGGGCAGCTCCATCTCAGAGCATTTCTGATAATTTGACTGTAATTTCTACTCTTAAATGAGATATGAAGCATTATCTTTGGTTCAGGTCCCCTAAGCTTTTGAACGGAAGAGTACAGAATACAGGATAGAAAAGATAAACCTCAGCTGAATGGTTTGAAAATGGAATCTGTACTACATGTAAAAATGTTCAGCCCCATACCATTCTTAAGCTGGGAAAGGGAACAGATGGGGGAAAGAAGAGAGCCGAAGATCAATACAATATATACCCCTCCCTAATTTGACTTCACACATACTCATAACTTTCTACACGAAACCCTGTGGTACAGTCCATATTTTTTATATTTTTGTGAATTTCAAAAAAAAAATCTGCAGGGCTCTTCCTGATATTGGGTGAACACTGTGTTTCTGCATCATCTGCATTTGCTCCCTAAGCGATGCAGAGGTGTGTAAAGTGCCCTCTGCTGGTCAAGTGGAGATACTCCAAACACTTTATGGGAAGTTTGGCTGGAACAGTTGACAACAAAGGGCCCCCATAGACTTATCCTTCAAATTTAAATGTTATAAAATACACATCATATTTTTGGCCAAATCAGAAGACATTCTTCCGCTTCAAGTCAGCTTCAGAAATTTTTTTAAAGAAACTTTCACTCTGGAACTCAGAAAATCAATTTATTAAGAGCCATATTCTTTTTAAAAAAAGCTAGATAATTTATTATTGGTAATATTTCAGTCCTTTACAAGCCAAATAAATGTGTAAACATTCTTAGTATTTCAAAGAAGCAATTATGTAAAGTTGTTCAATGTGATATAATAGTATTCTAATGGGTTAAGTAGCTTAATGATTAGACAAACTAGTTGAAAAGATTAGGGGCTTCTACACTGCATAGATTACACGCGTATAACCACACGTATGCACACAAATGTGAGGTACACTGAACTTCAAAGCCCAATGAATAGAAACACATTTTCTGGCTAGCAGAAAAAGAAACTCGTTTATCTTTCTTGCTTTATTTGAGATTACAGTAAAAGGGATTTTTCAAATTATTTTTATATTATTTTAGCTTTAATTGTGCTGTCATTCATGAAACAGCTGCTCTGCTTCTCTGTCAGAAATGACAAGGGCTTTCTCAGCATCTCATTTATGTATGGAATTTAAAAGAATAAAGTTTTATTCCATTCTGTGTGAATGGTTTGAACAGTGAACAAAGAATCCATGCAAACCAAGTCATGACTGACAGACCAGGGGTGGGGGCGGGGGGTGTGCAGGGAGGGAAGCTGTTACATCTGTGTTAAATTATTGTGAAGTCTATGATGTCTTGACATTGGTTCATAGTTGGGGAACAATTGATGGAGGAATGTATTGTTATTAAGGCAAAATCTGACATGAGCTGAAAAGATGGGTCCTGCTATAACAACTAATAGATTCTTAGGATGCAAATAATGTTATTTTGAACTTTGAAAATACATGATTCTGTGCAATAAGCTTTTTTTCTTATAACAGAAAATAAGCAGAATTATTAAAATGAAAAGGTTAAATAACAGCTGACTTGAGTTTAATTGAAGGACCAGTTGGAGCTCATCTGGTTGATTTGATTTAATTATTTAATCCATTGATTTATCATCGATCCTTTAATGCAGGTTAGAATAAGGAAGTGAGCATAGACCTTAAATAGACTCTAAGTGATACCCAAGTACTTTCATTCTGATGTAGGTTCATACTTGTGTTCACTTGTGAGATAATTTAGAATTTTTGTTTACAGGTTGAATGTCTAATAGTTTTAAATAAGCTAAATATATCTAAAGGCATTTCTGATGTTTATCATGGGAGGAGAAAAACATTTAAAAAACAAAATTCTGGTATTACAGTTTCAGTACAATGATTTTAACATCTCAGCTTAGCTGCTTAGTTGTATCAAGATGGAAGGCCGGACCACTAGTTCATGGCAAATCTGAAACCTACTGGAGAATTGACTGCCACATAGATAATCCTGCTCTCAGTTAACATTCCAGGAAAACTCGGGCAGACACGTTTTTATAGCTGCCCCACTATGCTGCAATCAGTTATGTTTCTATTGAAGATTTTCCACTGCTTTCCAATAACAGTATGGTAAAAAAGTTCCTGCACTGAAAAAAAAAATTTCTTTATTTCATATATAAGTACATGTAATTTGACTCACTAGGGCTGAGCATCAACCCAAGTCTATGAGTTTGCAATGAAAAACATTCTAGTGAGAAATACTCTATTCATAGAGCAGGAGGTTTTATCTGGACCTTGTAGTTTTACAAATGAGGAAAGAGCAACTACTATATTATTCATATCCAGTGCCAGGCCAAAGTACCAAATGAATCATGTATTGAGGTGATTCCAGGTAATTTATTCCCATCCTTCTAATCTCGCTCTACTGCAAAAATTAGGGGAGGGACAATACATGGATATACATTGCTTAGGGGGAAAGAAAAGATTGATCACATCTCCTTCACTTCACCTCTTGGCTAACAGTTCTGGACTGAGTCAGGAACTCCGTTTGAGTGGGGTTTTGCAGAATGGAAGGACACTGCTAGGGAAGAGACCCACAGAAGTTTTTTAAAAATCAGATGACATAAAACCTGTCACATCAGAGTAAGAAATCACCTGAAGTCGATTACACTGGAGTAGACTTCCAGAAGTCTGGCCTCATTCCCAGACTGCTGAATTACCTGAGAGAAACAACACACTCAGGTTACTATCTTCTTTATTCTGGTAGAACAGCATCTTCTCAGCAACTATATGTGTCACGCAACTGAGTCAGCTCCCACATGCTGATTCAAGAGAGTTGAGTTGTTAGGAGGGTGGAAACGGTCAAATAGGCTTTGCCTCCCAGAGTTCAGTGCTTGGAGTAGTATGTGCATGGTCCATGTCTGTCTCTTGGACACATATTTCCCTGAAAAAGTTTCCAGCCTGAAAAATACAATTGAGAATTTCATGATGATAGCCCCAAACTTTCCAGTAGTCCGTTCTTTTTGTTTAGATAATATTTCGTTATCAGTTCAGAATGATAATAGAGCTTATGTCCATGCTGTGAGTCATTGTCTCCTGCGGCTTTTTAAAGTTATTCTTCTGTTCCTTTTATATTTATATACAAAACTTGATTCTTTGTGCCTCAGACCCATTACCATCAAAAGATTTTGCTAAGAATGCACCACAATAAAGTGAGAGCTTATAAAGCAATGATACTCTATTTTGTGCTGACAATCAGGAGAAAGTGTTAAGTCCCAGTTTTCCAGTGAACCAACAGCCTCTGTATGCTGGTACCCGATACTTTAGCAAAACAAGTGTTGGTGCAGGTATACCATTTCCTTGAATGCCAGTTGTGTGACAGACTCCAATTCTAAATATCCCAGAGCCATATGGCAGACCCCATATGGCAAAAGAGGCCAATGAAGTATACCCATGCAGAGCATTGAAGAGTACTCACAAGTCTATTGAATCATCAAGGAGAAAAAATCCCCAGGCTTCCCTTCATCCTGAATTATGCTTTTTTAAAAGAGCATAAACAAGTTCTGGCACTGAAGAGACAGACAATGGGAGCACACCAAGTGTAGGCTCTGAGCAGGCAAAAATCTTGAGATCAGATACACTTCACTGGAAATCCAAACCCAAAACTACATGTGGTAAGCTCCTGAAGCATCTGGTTAAATTAAAGAAACTGGTCCCATCAATCAGAGTCGAGCCAAATTTACAGCCCATTTAAGGAGAGGATTGAGGGGTCCTGACTCATGCTGGTTTTTAAACGCTGTTTTCCCCAACACTTGATGGCTCTTGAGATTTTTTATCCCAGTGGACAGAAATCAAGAACACTCCAGAAGCAGCCCAGTAGAGCCGCCCAGGCATGCTGGTTTCAGACAGGTCTGCCAATCTGGGCATGTTCAGGCAGGAGATTGCTTGTGGCCAACTTGAAAACCACTGGAAGATTCAGCCTCTTGGGGACCCTAGGGCCTATGTTCAGAAAGAAGCCCATCCATATAAGCCTCACAGAGCAGATTACAGCAATGTTGGAATTGTTATTTTCAAGTGCTTACTTCATGACATTAAAAGAAATATTTTTTTCCTGGTATGTTAAATTAAAAATAAAATCATAACTTTTGACTTAAGAATAAACTATGTTTCTAGTTTCTTTTATCTCTTGTTCTTGGCAATTCAAAGGGGGCTTCCAGGACACAGAGAGCAAAAATACTCAGAAGGGAGCAGAGCCCAAAAACGATATCATCCCCAATACTACTGCTCACAATCCCACAGGTATCCTGCCCTTCAATGCTGTATCATGGGTGTGACACCTTACAATTTATGTTTGCCAGACGTATTAGCTCACCAGAGCAGTCCTCGTGGGGCAGACATTCTAAGTCGGATCCCCATTTTATAGATGAGGAAACTCCGCTCATTTGATCAAATGTCACATAAGTAGAAGGAATGAGATTTGAATGTAATCTCCTTCATTTCGATTTCATTGTCACTATTCAAATCTTTTGAAATAAATAAAATTCTAATATTGAGCGCTGAACTAGGAAGCATTTTGCCATGTCATTGAACAAAGTGTTTCAGGCCAGAATATATGTTGGGGAAGATATTTAGGAAACACAGCTGTTCCTTCACAGGAAGGGGCAGGAAGTTACTCACAGGCTCCAGACAGCTATTAGCAAGGGGCCTCCCACCATCTACTCCCTGCTTGGAAAAGTTGGCCTTCAGCTTCTGGTGTTTTTACGTGTGTTCTATTGGATATTTTTTAGGTTCAGTGGTTTATGGCATTCTTCGCGGCTTTGAGGCATCTCTACACTGTGTACTACAGCAATGTTGTATTTATATTTCGATAAGTTGTACATTTATGTTTAAAACCAAGAGCCTGTTGTTTGTGGAGGATTTCCACAGCCAAATTACAATGAACACGCGTCTTTTCACATTTTCTCAGAATAAATTAAAATGAAGCTTTCTATTCTTTTGTACTTTAATGTATGTTCTTAACTCAGGCAAAATGTGAGGGGGACCCCATATGGCACACAAAGTATTTTTAACACCACCTCCCCTCTCTCCCCACCGAAAAGGACGGAAGGAAAGAGGGAAGGAAGAGCAGAAGCAAACCTTAGGAGATGTTTGTGTCTTTGATAGCTGTCTCAGAAACCCAACAGAAACAGCTGTGCCATCATACAGCTTCTGATAGAAACACAATCTCATTTCTGACACAAGCTTCATAAATGAATAAAGCAGGCATTAATTTTATATCATTGTCTAGCTAACAAAAATGCTATACTTATGTAAGTTAGAAACCAAGAAATATATTACAGCAAACTTCCTAGGAGTAAAAAAAAAAAATGGGATCAGAATTCCAATATTTCAGCAACATGATCACTCTTGGTTGTTTGTTTATTTTTTCAAAATGAATGAAATTAATTGAAGCCACAGTAAGAGTCCTGAGTCAATGGTCAGGACAGTTAGAACAACCGGAAGTCCTCCCCACTGGTGGGTCAGTAGCTGATTAATTTCCAGCCCTGGCAGGCCTGGGGCAGGTCTCAGTTATTGCCAAACACCTCTCCGAGAGGCAATGGTGATCACAGGGATCTCCAGGGGTGTCCTCCACCCCACAAAACTGGACACACACACACACACATGTGCGTGCATTCTCTCTCACCCTCTGTAGGTGATGTCCCGAAACATCGTATCCCTAATAAAGGACTGCAGGCAAGACGAGATGCTCTGGATCAGGGAAGATGGGATCCTACTGATCTAAAAGAGACGATCCCATTTTACACTGTAACCTTTACATTTTTTTCTGCTTTTCATTGCTTTTCAACTGTATAACAGTTGAAGGAAGTAACCATTGGTATTTTGCCTTATTTATATATGCATTATAAAATATGCATTTATATAGAAAATATCTTACACATAGACATTATGAAAACCACATTGTAGCCTAAGGATTAAACACATGTGACACACTCCCCTGCGAACATGTGACAGCTCCCTCCTGACACAACCCCCTGCGATCTCACCACTGGATTCCAATCTTTGGTATTTTCAGACTCCCGGGGTGAAAACACTGTGCTACGCTCTGGAGGGTTTTATACACAGCTTCCTTTTATATCCACTACACTAATTCCTTTCATACCAGAGAGAAAAACTGCCCATCTGGGTATTTCTCTATGTTGTATTTATGAAGACACCAGTGAGTGTTTCTTAAGGCAGCCAATATCTGTCGGCGAAGAGAAGGCAGGTTTGCTATTCCTGAATCCTCCGCCGCTCAGTTATATGTGAGTTACTATAAAACACCAGAGCACTTTTGCAAATGAGTACTTTGTCTCAGAATTAGAAGTAGTTCTAATTTCGACTTAGTTTTAGAAAAATTAAATCAATACAACATAAATAAACCTAATGAGTTTCCAGAATGACTTTGGCCGCCGTGCCAAATCATTTGTTCATTTACATGTAACCCGAATTCCCCTCGGGCCCACTAGCCTACGCAGGCGAACTGTGGCTGATGTGCAGCTCTCAGTGGTGCAGGAGCTGTGATTTGCTGCCAAGTCCTTTACATCTAAATCTGGAAATTGCCAAGGAAGTCTTGCAGCCTCTATCTGGCATTCCTGCTATGCCGTCACCCTCATCCTCAACTCTTTTCCACCCTTCTTCCCCTACTCCCATCCCCACAGGCCCAGCGGCTACTGCCTCTCTTCACTGGGCCCTGAAATCTCTACGCAGACCAGGTTTAGCAGTTCCCAGCCAGCAGCCGCCAGCCCTCAGAAAGGCAGGGCGTCCCCCGCGGTGCAGTGGGGCAAGCCTGCTCTTTTCCCTTGGTTAGATGGTCCGTGTGAGAAAGCTGACCGCCTCCCCCCGCCCCCCACCTTCTCTTCTCAGGAGCCATACATGCATCCAGGGGGCCAGGGGACAGATTGGGGAACAGCCATGGCACTACGTGAGAATGTCTCTTCCTTCCTTAGCTCTGGGCAAAACTTGCCCATGGGTAGAACTCAATGGACCTAGTTTCTTTCAATTAGGGCAAATGTAAAGTTCTTTCTGATATCTTTGTTGTGGTTTGTTTTTCTTTGCTGTTTTTGGTATTCATACGTGATTAGCCAAGACCCTTGAGAGAAAGAAAAAAATCTTCCACCTGAGCGTGTAGTATGGGCCCAGATAGTATTCTAACCTATCTTAAAAGTTCTTTTTTCACCACAGGTCCACTTCTAGCTTGAATATTGTAATAAAAAGAATTCTTAAGGATATAGAAGTGAATTTCTGCTCCACATAGCTTAAATATCAGTTTTTCGACATAATGCAATTTGAAATTGCCAGGGCCATTAATATAACACAAACATTTGAATTTAAAATAGAGTGGGCTTTCTTTATCATGGTTTTGATGGGCAAGTCTATCAAGAACATGTGTGTCTTATTATGAAGCTTTTAAGTAAAAGAAGCCGGACTCCAGAAACATAGACAACTCCCAAATAGTTATATTCGAAATGCCCTACAACTCTGTCGTTTACATATAAAATTCTAAGCTAGTTAAATATGCATCTGTCATTTAAAAATAGTGAATTAAATATCAGTCTCTGGAAGCATCATTAAACATGGACCTGCTCTCTATCTTTAAACTCACAAATAAACCTTTAATTTGAGTGTCTGTAATGAGATCATATGAAGAAAAGAAATTGTATAGGTTATGCCCATGCTGTGGAAGCATATGTGCTTGTCTGTCCATTCAAATTACAGTGATTATATTTTGAGATTGTAGATTACGGATTTTTTATGGGAATTATAGAAACCTTATTTAATTTAGATAGATAGAATGCCACACTACAAAGGGCTCTTCTTGTCTAGAATTTTGGTGTACTTTACACTTCTGTATTACTCTGAAATTATGTTACAGTAACTGCATTTTAATTATAATGGCATGTTTATTTCAAAACTGCAGTTCTAGTCATGGATTTATCCAGTGTCCTGCTCTGAGACTAGAATAAAGCCAGTTATCCCCAACGAACACAATATTAGAGCCTGTTATACCTCTCCTTTTTCCTTTTATTAAACAGAGGTTGTTTATCAAGACAAATCTTTATTACATCTGAAAAGTTATTTTAGTTATTATCAAAATATCCCACATTTACATTTATATGTATATTTCAAAAGAAAAATCAATTCAAAGTTTTTTCTATATTTTGAACAGCTCCTCAGAGCTTAATTTATAAGTAATTTTATTGCACCTAACCACAATTCAACTTTTAATATGAGAACTTTTAGACATACACAAAAATAGAGAGAATAGTGTAATAAGCCCCCATATTCCCAGCACCTAGATTTGTAACATCTATGAACATTTTGCCATATTTATATTTGTTTTCAAGCAAATCCCAGCCATTATGGCATTTCATTCTTAAATATTTCAAGCAGCATTACTAAAAAAAAAAAAAAAAAGAAATGCATTTTCTTACATAACCACAATATTGATATTATGACACTTAGCAAACTTAACAATAATTTCTTACTACCATCTAACATCTTGACCATTTTTAAGATTTCTCTGGTTATCTCAAAAATAGCTTTTTACAGAGAGCTCTTCCTGCTTTTTTTCCATGATGAGTGATTTACTGAAGAAACAGAGGGAATGGTCCTATGATATATCCCATATTCTGGATTTTTCTGATTGTCTTACTCCCATCCCTAGAATTGCCTACCAATGAGGAGTCCGATCTTAAAGTTTGATTAGTTCAAGCTTAAGGTTTTGGGCAAGAACATTTTAGGCAGTACTGTATGTTTCACATTGCTTCTCAAAGGAGGCACACAATGCCTGGATGTCCCATTCTTAGGGAAGCTAGGGATTGACCAGGTGGCTCAAACGGCAATGTGCTTCCCCACTCCATTATAATGTAGGCTACTACTCTGAGATCTTTCAAAGATCCAGGTCCCTGTAAACTTTTCAGCTAATCCTTTTGCCATCCATTTTGATAATAACTGCTCGAATCATTTATTTCATTGGGGCATGAAAATTTGAGATTTTATAATTCTATTATTTTTTCCAAATTTATTAACTAAAATTCTTTCACTTAATTAAAAAGCATTCTTCATGAACTGAGACAATTCAGGCATCCAAAATACAATTTATGTAGGAAACGATAGAGATAAGGTAGGATAAATCCTTAATTCTTTAAATGGCAATTTTCATGGTATCGGTTTGGTGCACCGGCCACCTCTAATGGCGACAAATGAGTTTTGAGAGATTTTTTCCCTTTCATTTTCTTCCCTTTCTCATTATCTTTATGAACTCATAGATTTTTTATATATTTAATAGGTTTCAACCAATTGTAGTCATTTTCTTTTGACTGTTCAAGTTGTTCCATATTTGGGCAGTGGAAGCCCTTTACAAGGGCCACTAGGTCTTCTCGGCATGTCCTCAGAAATCTCTGATAGCTTCCTTCCTTTCTTTTTTTCCTTTGGCACAATAGGATGCTCACCTTATGCTTTTTTTTTTTTTAACACCTACAGCACCCAGTATTCCCAGCTGATCTCCCATCCAAGTACTAACCAGGCCCAACCCTGCTTAGCTTCTGAGATCAGAAGAGATTGGACATGTTCAGGGTGGCATGGCCGTAGACCCTTATGCTTTTCTTAACGCAGATCAAGAATCAACTGCCTAAAGAGTCAGAGTTTCTTTTAGTGGGAGAAATTATTACTTTTTTTTTTTACTCTAAAAAAACATATATTTCAAAATTAATCTGAATTTAACTACATTGTCAGGTTAAAAATCAACTTATTTCAAAAACCAAAAACCCGCTTTTGTGCTGCTCACAAAAGACATTTAATTATAATCACCAGGCACACACACATGAGTAAGATTATCAAAGCACTTTGGGCATTTTCTCACTGGTTCTGCAATATTCTCATTAAATTGGTACAAGACAGATTTATCCCTGTCTAACAAGGCGATCTGAATAGAAAAGCAATTTAATTGTACAAACTCTTAGATGTATGTAAACCTTAAGGTATTAGCTGTGCTCTCTCACTATTAACAAAAAGCTAGTCAAAGCTTCAAACAAATTGTACAAAACAGTCCAAAAAGTATTATGCAATTGCTACTAACTGGCAGTTATTTAATTAAATTTCAGTTAAGTAATTTTAAAAAAGTATTTTGATCATTGTTTAAAATTTTTATTCCACATAAAATAGGTAAGGATTGACCAGGGATGTAACAAACATTCATTCATTTATTCAGTCAATACGTATTTATGTGGCTAGAACAAGCATTCATTCATTTATTCAGTCAATAAGTATTTATGTGTCTAGAAATATGAGACACTAACATTTAATGCTTATAGTTGTGATGTTTTAAATTAACTTCTAGAGATAGGACACTTTTTCTGTGACTTTAAATCCATCACAATTGATCTATTCTACAACTGTCAAAGGTAGGATTACAGTATCATGATATATTCAAAAATTTAAACATATGAAGAAGAAATTGGCCTCATTTCCCAAGATATCAAGTCCTCTGAGGTTCTCAGTGCTTGGCAATTAATAGTCTCTTGTTTTTCACTGTGGTTTGGGTTAGATTTTCAAGCCATAAATCTGTTTTATTCTCATTTTGGTTGCCAACTTGTCATTATCACCATCCCAGTCAGCCCCCGCCACCTCATTGTCAGGCATCTTTTGTACCAAGGAATAAACCTGAGCCAAACGTATTCTTCCCCAGAGGACTCTCCATGGCGGAATGGCCCAGGAGACTTCTAGTAGGGGAATTTTTCCATCGGAATTTGCCTCTTTGTCAACAAACACCTTGTCACTAGAGCTGTTACTTTCACTGTTACTTTTCAAGAGTTGCCTGACAGCTTTCTTCTTCAATTTACAGGGCACGGTTGTGGAAAGAGCCCTGTTCTAGGAAGCGAACATTCTAGCTCCCTCTAAGCTCCTTTCTGAACTATTGCATGAGATCTTGCACAAGTCATTGACTTTCAGTGACCCTCAGTTTACTCATCTCCAGATGATCAGAATGACACTAACTTTTTTCTCAAGTAAAGTTACATATGTCTCTCCAAAATCCGTCTATAAATCCACACTGGCAAGGGGAAACATGTTCCAAGTCAGATCCAGGCTGCGTTCTTCATTTGCATCACTGTGCTTTTCAGCTGGTACAAACTTAGTCAATAAAATTAAGTGGAGGATTTAGGAAAACTTACTGAAAAAACAGTAATTGAAGACTTCGAAGCCACCATCAACAACTTGACTTTTTCAAAATAGGCTACCAAATAAAACTGACCAAATGCATCAAAAAATAATCCAGTTCCTTAACTTTTTTGCAAGGACACTTGTTTCAAAGTAACTCGAATGATGTGAGCATACAGATTCCTCGATCTGGTTATGGTTATAACTTTGGAGACTCTATAGCAAAATAGTAAAAAGCATGTGCTCTAGAGTCAAACTATCCAAGTTTAAAGATTACTCTATCGCTAACTAGCTAAGTATGGGCAACTTACTTAACCCCTCTTTGCCTCAATCTTCTTATCTATGAAATGTATATCTCCCTTATAAATAAATACATTAAAGTTCTTAGATAGTGTTTGGTACATCCTTAGTCCTCAATAAATGTTAACTAGTATGCATCAAACCAAGCCACCATTCCTTACCAAAAAAGAAAATTTTTATTTCTTTCAACATATCACCATCACCCTTCATCACCCACCTCCAAAAGCTCACAAGTCACTACATTTTTTATAGATCACAAAACACCTATGGGGACAGTTAAATGTTCAAAGCAGTTCAATAGAGAAACCATGACTTCCAAATATTTCTTGAACACTTTCTTCAAGTTAGTACCTATCCAGTTACAAATCAATCAAACCCATGCTGGGTCATTATTGCTCTCCTGAGAGCTGCACAAAAATCCTGTCTCCTGGCAAGGGAAGCAATCCACGTCTTCAGCATTTTTTTTTTTTTTTTTTCCTGAAAGGTCATATCTATTTGTGGCCTTAGAAATGTATATGAATACTGTAATGTGTAAGTCTTTCCCTTTAAACAAGATACTTCATCCCACAACTCCAACACCACAGGCCTTAGCAGCTTTCACTTCCACTATTCATAACCAATGACTTGAGCAAAGATCAAGTACTTCCTGTCCCCATGATTGCTGCGATAGTTATAATATTTTCATAAGAAAAATTTATAAATAGGGTTCACTAAATGCAAAATTTCCCCAAATTCCTTCACGTATGCTGAATGTGGGAAGAGAATTAGAGTAACCTTCAGAAACGTACTTTTCTTTTCTTTTCTGCTGTGAGGACTAACCAGACTAGCTTGAAACTATAAGAACATGCCTGAGGCTTATTTGCTTGTAAATTATAAATAGATTCACATTTATAGTTCAATAAATCACTAGTTTCCCAGCAGCTTTTAGGAAACAATTTCTCAGGTGCTTACATGAAATGATTGAGGCAAAATGGATTTTTCTGCACAAAATATTAACTCTGGCTCACATATTAATGTGTGTATTTTTGTGACTGTATAATGTGATACTGTATCATTCTTAGCTGGTTGTAAGCAGGAGACAGTGGATTAATTCATCAACTTGGAAAACTTTGCCTGGATTACCGCTAACCAAAAAAAGGCAGGGAGCGGGGCGGGGGGCGGTGTTCTCACCTCAAAAGCCAACAGACAGACATTCTTAGGAAGGTAGTGTGTGGGGGAATGTGTTTGGGCCTTGCGGGGCATGAGAAGAGAAAATTATTACAATAAACCTTTTTATTAGCACTCCATTTGATAAATTCACTTGCGTTTCCTTTCGAATTAAAAGGCTTTTCCACTTAGACACAGTTTAACATATTCTTTGTAGAAGGAAAAAAAATAGCATCGGCTTCACAACCACCATTAAAAAGAAGCTTTCTCGTAAAACTACAAACTGCTCTTCAGTGACATAATCCGTCACAACAGTGACATCGATGGCTAGAGTGGGAGTTGTTGGTGGCGTGCTCTCTTTAGTACTTGGAGCACAGCAGCTGCTGTGTGTTGGCTGTGTTGGAAAATGGTAAAAGAAGACAATTTAGGAGATACAAACAAACTTTATTTAATGCTTCATGAAGTGGACAATCCCTATTTGGAGAACTGTAAAATGGGGCAGAAGGCAGGAAGCTTTCATAGGATAAAGAATAAAGAACAAGAAAGAGAAAACTAAAAAATGAAAATATCAGATGGGCTGGGGCCACATAGCTAACTGTGTTTGGAATGAGAAGAAACAAGGAAATAAGTGTAGAGCCCATGGTCACTTGGTGTTTGGGGATTGGCCGGCTGGATAGACTGTGTTTCTGGTCAACGGGAGTATTTAAAGAAACACGAAAGCTGCCTGAATTTCGGTTTGCTGACTAGGCTCCTGGACAGGAGTGGCTCCATTTTGGGCCTAGAATTTTATCTTGCAACTCAGTGAAGAATTGCCCAATCCTTATGTGTGTGTGTTGAGAGGTGTGGAGGCGGATACGGAGGAGAAGACAATGCAGACTATGATCAATTACTGACTAAAAAGACTGGCTCTACCTTACCTAAGGTAGGGCTAATTCTGCAGCACACTTCCTGGACCCAGATCTTTCACAAGAGAAAGTTAGTCTCCAGCTTACGCCACACCCTTGTTTAGTTTTTCCTCCCTGCCTTATCTGTGCTTCTCTCACTCCTCTCCTCTAGAGAGCACTCTCCCAATAAAGAATCTGAACAAGAAACTCCACATCAGGCTCCTTCTAGCAAATCCAGCCTTAAAAAGTTCGTATTGCATATATTGGTCCCAAGAAGCAATGCTGAAGGTGAAACTCTGCATCATTAGCCTCCTGGCTGGAAAGGAGGGCACATCACTAGCGGGAGGCGGAGTGCTGCTACTTCCTGACATGGTAATTGCTAAGACTTTTACATGTGGAAACAAGTGGAAAAGAGGTGCATTAGCAGGTGCAATGAGATAGGCATTGAGGTCTGTTGGAAATAGTAAGTGTAAGGACTGGGGATTTAATAAAAAGAGAAAATTACTGGCAGACCTATTAATCAACATTTTAAAGCAAAGTATAAAAGTAAAGAAGGAAGGAAATTCTGACAGTTTTTACAGTAACTCTTATCTCCTTTGGCTGGAAGACTTAATTATAAGAATGGCAGAAGATGAGAGAAGGTTAGCAAGGTCAAAGTCAAGGCCTTGATGGAGAAGAAGTGGGATGCTGAGAATTGAGATGGGGCTGTCTGGGTAGATGCACATGAGAACCTTGACACCCCTGCCCCCTAGATTCTCTTGAACTCCTGGGTGTCTGCAGTAGAGGCCAACTCCCCATTGTTGCAAGATAGAGCCCCCTTCCCTACCTTACACCTTTACTGGTAGAGGATTCACTTTACTCAAGAGCCTCACTAGGCAATGCTTGCCCTTCTCATGATCTGTCCCCCACATCCCCTCCTGGCCATCGCACCCATAATTAGGCTCAAATCTCAGCATAACCCAACTGAGGAGCTGCTGGGTATGCTAAAGATAGAGGGGGATTATCTTCCCAAGCAGCGACAGGACCAGGCCAGCAAGGACCAGCAGGAGCCAAGGCAGATGCCCAGAAGAGAGATGGGGTACAGAACATGACTTATTTACACGGTAGAAACGATTCCTTCCGGGTTTCCGTTGCTATTTTCTGTTAATCTGGGGGATTTATCACTTTATTCCTGGGGTTATAAACTGGTCAGCATGTTTTCCCTTACATATCTTTTTTAACTTGAAGACTTTTATACAATCCCCAGGACTTCCCGCCCCCACCCATTCTATGTAGTGGCTTTACGTGGTCACCTTACTTTCCTGGCCTCTGAAGATACTTGATAGTTGTCCTGCTCTTCTCTTTTCCTCTTTGCTTTCAAACAGCCATTAAAATTCTTTCTATAGCTTCTTGAACCCTCTGAAACAACATCTTGGCTTTTAATCCCAATTTATGTACCCATTTAGACTTTTCTGTTAATCTTTTTGTATTTAAATTGTATCACAGCTTAACTTAAATTAACCTTATATATATTTATTTTTACCAAAACTTCTAATCCTTCAGGTTGCCTTCCACAACTTTTATGTTATCTACTATCTGTGTGTGTGAGCTTAGTTTTGTTATTTGTCACATATGTATTTACAAAATGATATATGTAACAAGAAACACGGAATTTTTCATAATCTATTTTAGTGGGAAAAGATAACTTCCCACTAAAATTTTTATGTATTATTAGTTAATGATTGATTGATTGGTCATATGATATTTTATTTACCAGGCGCTTTGCATTATTTCCTAATTCTTACAACAACCCTATAAAGTAGTTAATATTATGATCTTCACTTATGGACAAAATAACAGAAAGAGATTAAACAATCTAATACATCTTATGATTGAAAAAGTTGGACTTGAACTTGATTAATCTGAATCTAGAGTTCATGCTCTTAATTACTACATTGTTCTAGAATTCCACTTACTATCTTATAAATATTGGCTTATTCTAGAATAAACTCTTTATTCTTTATTCTATGAAAGCTTCCTGCCTTCTGCCCCATTTTGCAGTTCTCCAAATAGAGACTGTCTACTTCACAGTCAGTCATAACCTTTAAAAAATTAATGAAGTTTGGAAAGACAACTCTTTCACAAGACAGTTTGACAGCTTTTGTTTGCTGTTTTCCAAAGCATGCAAATAGAAGAGAAGGAAAAAAAAATACTTCTAAAATGGTATAAAGGAACAAAAAAAATTCTATCTCCTTTAAGCTCTTCATCTTTGTTGACCTACTGTTAAATTCTTTTGTCTCTTATAAATTCCTCTGCCTCACTTTTATTTATAGCGATTAAAACTACAGAATAAAATGAAAAGAATCTCACGTGCATCTAAAATGAGATAAATGCCAATCATAAGTATATTTGCAATTTCCTGTTAAACGTGTCAGTGTCATGGCACTGCTGACCTTTAGATAAAGCCCAATTTCCAATACATGACTGAGAAAGCCTCACCTGATCCAACTCCAGAACACATCTCCTTGTTCATCTGCTTTGTTCACCTTCCTCCAACCATTCTAAAGTTTTTTTTTCCATTCCTCCAAGGAGCCAGCTGCTCCCCATCTCAGGGCCTTCACATTCACTCATTCCTGTGGTCAGAAGTGGTCTTTCAACTGCTTGCTTTCTCCTGATCTGACTCTTCCTCCTTCTCCTTCTCAACTTAAACGTGAGGTTCTCAGTCTGTCTTGACCCTTGCATTAAATTTCAACATCTCACACTATAATTTTGCCCTGTAGTAATCATCATCATCCCACTTGAACATCTGTTTCCTCAGATGGACTGTTTGCTCTGTGAGGGCAGCCCATTTTATACCCAGCCCTTTGTACAGTCTCTACAACATAAGTCTCGATATTTTTCCTAATGAATGAACATAAAAATAAATGAATAGATGAAGAGAAAATAGGCCACAGCCAGAAAATTCTTGCTAATCATCACGTTAATTTTATTGGCTTCTGTTCCTCCCACTCCTTGAACCCACTTATTCCTTGGCATCACTTTTTTTCATTTTCCTGAGTGGTTAGGGTTCAGTAACTTAGGCCTAGGTGGAGTTGCAATGGCTGTGTGTCATGGAAGAGCTCCTGCTACTTCTCCTTCAGCTGTGCCTGAGGACACAGTTTTAGTCCTCAGCGATTAGCCCTTTGACACCTTTCAAGCACCCTCCATTCATTATTCAATAATATGCACAATCCTTTGAACCTAAACTTTCTCATTTTCTGTAATTACTCGTGGAGGCACATGAGATATTAACAAGAATAAATGCAATTATCCAGCTTTGCAACAAGAAGCTATAGTTATTGATACTGTGATTAGGAAGTCACTAAATATAGATGCGGTAATCTTAGGCTTTGTTCCAGGGCAACCAGATGATTGAAAGGCACCTTTTCCTGATGGCTGAACCAACTGAAATCACATAATTACATCATGTTTCTATGAGTCTTCGTTCTGGGATATAAGGAAGGATAATTATCAGAGACGTTGACAAAAAGTATTGAGGACTAGAGGCAGAGGTTTGGTAGTCTTCGTAGCAGCAGTTGAGAGAGGCAGACTGAGAAAAAGAAAAGGACGGGAAAGCAGTAGATCTCTCCCCGACCCATTTGCAGCACCAGCGAAATATCTCCAGAGCATAGATTTGTCCAAGATCTCTACCCTGCCCCACTTCCCCATCCCATTCCATTCTATCTCACACAGACCATGGAATCAGATAACCCTGAGAGCAAGTGAGCCATCTTCTGGTTCCCATGGCTGCTACACAAGAAACTGGTTGGCATCATTTCTCTCCAAACCTAACCCCTGATCTGTTTGTGCTGACTGGAAAATGACTGCTTGGCTATCACCCATGGGAATATAGGCTATCACCTATGGGAACATAACATTCTAACAATAAGCTTTCTGCTTCTGTACCCCCGCTTGCACACCCGACCTGTGGGTTGACAGGTAGTGAATAGGAGAAAAATAGACCTTCGTGTTTAAGACAGAATGAGGAATGGGATTTAGGGCTGCTTAATTTGGGGTCTGCGTACCCCTGGCAGACCCAGCTGGCTGAATAAAGAGTGTGTTTCCTATAACTCCCTGGTTTCTGGTGGTCCATGTGTCTTTAGGGGGCTGGTGGCTACAATATTTGGAGGCCCCAGCGAGATCTCAGGGAGTGGCCCTGGGATCTAAGACCGGACCGGCCTCCAAAGCGGTTGCTGTCCCTGTTGCGGATTCAAAGGGGTGGCCAATCTGAGATGTTCCAGGGCCCTTGAATGCCATGACGGGGTCAGTACAATCATCAAGGATGCAACCTTTAGGACACAATCTTTGTTTCTGGTCCCTATGGGAATCTCCGAGGCCTCAACGTCTGGCTAAAAGGTACCTTTCTGTTCTTGTTTCTGTTGACCGGTCACCAGGGGTCCGTGGAGAGACTGGACGCAGTCATATCTCCTGGACCATGGCCAGGCCGTGGGACACCACCTCCTGTGCCCTGTTTTCAGGTTTTGTCTATTGTCTTTGGTCTTGTCTAGGTTGTAGGTGGCGGACTTTTCTGGGTCCACCTACATCCCAGTAATTGTTCTTGTCTGAGTGTCTGTTTTGTGTTTTCTGCGCAAGCGATGGGGAGAAGCCCGAGTTCACAAAAGACGCACTTGGATTGTCTCCTGTGACATTTCAAAGAAGGGCTTGTAGAAGGAGCTGACTATGGCATAAAGTTTTCCCCAGGCAGACTAAGAACATTGTGTGAAGTTGAGTGGCTGTCTTTTGATGTAAACTGGCCTCCGGAGGGTTCTTTTGACAAGGGTTTAGTGAGGAATGTTTGGAAGATTGTCACGGGAGACCCAGGACATCCCGATCAGTTTTCCTACATCAATCAATGGTTCAAACTTGTTCAGAACCCCCTTCCTTGGTTCCGCCGGTGTGCCCTTTCTCTAGGAGCGTGAGTCTTAGTTGTGGGCACCCCAAAACATGCAGCAACTGAATCTCCAAGACAGCCCAGTCCCTCAGTCCTCCAATCTCCACTGGAGGACAGTGACCTTCCCCCACCCTATAATCCAGGACAACAGAGGCTAAATAGCACCACTTCACCTTCTCAGACACAGGCAGGTAACCCCTATGGGCCTCCTGCTCTCGCTCCGGGCGGGGCACCAGCTGATACCACCACCCCGGCCATCCTCCCCTTGTGAGAAGTACCACTCCAGGAGCATCACACCGACAGGCCCTTTATGGTTTACGTGCCTTTCTCGACTAGCGACCTGTACAACTGGAAGGCACAGAATTCGCCTTTCTCTGAAAATCCCCAGGCATTAATAAGACTCTTAGAAAGTGTCTTTCAGACTCACTGCCTTGGACGATTGCCAACAGCTTTTAATTACCCCCTTCACCAAGGAAGAACATAGACGCATTCGGACTGAAACACAGAAGATAGCTATGGGAGGGAGGAAAGCTGAGGAAGCAGGGGAACAGATTGAGGAGGAATTTCCCTCCACCCGCCCAGACTGGGGACATAATTCTCAGGCAAGGAGAACAGCATTAGATCTGTACCACCAGATTCTAACTAGGGGAATTAGGATGGCTGCTCGTCAGCGAACTAACCTTTCTAGGGTAACTGAAGTTATACAGAGACCTCAGGAATCTCCTGTAGCGTTTCTTGAACGAGGCGTACTGGCTATACACCCCACTGATCCTGAGGCCCCTGAGAACCAGCAGGCAATTAATATAGCCTTTGCGACTCAAGCAGCCTCTGATATCTGGCGTAAATTGCAAAAATTATAAGGTTTTGCAGGGATGAACCTGTCCCAACTTGTTGAGATAGCCCAGAAGGTGTTCAACAACAGGGAGGCACCAGATGACCCCAATCGTATGGCTGAAATCCAAAGCTACTGTCATCAACCCAGCCAATTTATTGCCAGACCCAGACCCCCAGACCCCCAGACCCCCATTCATGACTGCATAGATTTCACTGATGCTGTGTGTTCCTCACAGCCAGACCTCAAGGACTCCCCTCTGCCTGAAGCCGATGAAGTTCTGTTCACGGACGGGAGCGGCTTCATGCAAGAAGTAAGGAGGTACACTGGGGCAGCGGTCGTTACTCTAACTGGCACTATCTGGTCACAAGCTCTTCCCCATGAGACTTCTGCTCAA
The DNA here is from genome assembly GCF_902729225.1 of Pteropus medius. NCBI lineage: Eukaryota > Metazoa > Chordata > Mammalia > Chiroptera > Pteropodidae > Pteropus > Pteropus medius. The sequence goes on along the minus strand of NW_024352786.1, from coordinate 7,471,863 downwards.
AAGGCCGCGCTCATCACCCGCACAGAAGTGCTAAGATGAGGAAAGGATAAGGCAGTCACAATATACACAGACAGCCGATATGCCTTTGCCTCTGCACGTGTACACGGAGCCATCTGCAAGGAAAGAGGGCTTCTGACTTCAGCTGGGAAGGACATCGAGAACAAGGGGGAGATCTTAGCCTTACTTGAAGCCATATAGATGCCTAAGACTCTTGTTATTGTTCTTCGTAAAGGACATCAAAAAGGGAATAGTCCTGAGGCTGAGGGAAACTGACGAGCTGATGCAGAGGCAAGAACAGCGGCCACAAGGCCAGTGGGGCCCCCACCACATCTACTGACTGTTGTCCCTTACCCAGAACTGCCTCCGTCTCCGACCTATACGGCGGAAGAGAACATGTATTTTCAAGATAAGAGAGCCACTAGGAACCAACAGGGGTGGTGGACAACCCCAAATGGAAAAATCGGGCTCTTACAGCCCTTGGAAGGACTCTTCTCCACCAACTACACCAGACCACACACCTAGGGCGAACTAAGATGCTCCAAGCTTTAGACCCCTACTTTCATTTGTTGGAAGGGAGAAGAACAGAGGAGATTGCCTCACGATGCCCAGCTTGTGCCCAAGTTAATCCAAAGAAGAGGAAGATAGAAGAACCTAGGCATAGGGAAAGAGAAACTTATCCGGGGGACCACTGGCAAGTAGATTTCACTGAGGTAACCCCGACTGTGAGAGGCTACAAATACTTACTTGTTTTTATAAACACTTTTTCAGGATAGGTAGAGGCCTTCCCTACCAGGAAAGAGACTGCCTTAGTAGCTACTAAGAAACTACTAGAAGATATTCTTCCTCGATTTGGTCTCCCCAGAACTTTAGGGTCGGATGACGGGCCAGCCTTCGTAGCAAAGGTATCACAACAATTGGCTAGCCACCTAAATTTGCAATGGAAACTCCACTGCGCCTGCCGGCCTCAAAGTTCGGGCCAAGAGAGCAAATGAATCAGACCCTAAAAGAGACATTAGTCAAGTTAGGATTAGAAACTGTTGGGACCTGGCTAGAACTTCTCCCCTTTGCTCTTCTCCAAGCCAGATGTACTCCGTATGTTAATGGAGTCATCCCATTTGAAATTTTCTTTGGAAAACCCTTACCTTTAGTACCTAGAATAGAAGTTGAGGAAAAGGCAGAACTATGTAACTTTGTCTTACTTAAGTCTTTACAGGCCCTTCAAAGTGTACAGAAGGAGATTTGGTCCCAGGTTCGTGCTGCCCACTCAGCCCTAGGAGAAGGACTTCTCCATCAGTTTCAGCCTGGGGACTCTGTGTGGATCCGGAAGTTCACTTCCAAAGGACTAGAACCCAAATAGAAAGGATCCTTCACTGTCTACCTGACGACGCCCACTGCAGTTAAAGTAGACGGCATCCCATCATGGGATTCATTACTCCCATGTGATGGCAGCATGAGAGTGGACAGCTCAGGAAGACGGGCCCTTAAAACTAAGATTCAAGCATACATAAGTATAACCCTTTGTTTCTTCCTTTTTATCTCTTTAGCCCAGGCATTTGACCAGCCACAACCAGAACCAGAAGGAGAATTAATAACTATGTTAACAACAATACACAAGGTCTTAAATAAGACCTCCCCAGACATAGGACAAGATTGTGGGTTGTGCCTAAACCCAAAAACCCCCTTACTATGTTGGGATAGGAACTCCCTTAAACTTAACTGAGCTCAGCAGGCTAGAACTTCAAGTCGATTCACTAGCAGAAGTAATCCTCCAAAATAAAAGAGGTTTAGATTTATTATTCTTAGAACAAGGTGGATTATGTATGGCTCTAGGTGAAACCTGTTGCTTCTATGCTAATAACTCTGGAGTAATTAGAAAGAGCTTATAACTAGTACAGAGAAATTTAGATGCCAGGGAAAAACAAAGAGTAGAATCAGATAACTGGTTTCATAGGATGTTCAATTGGTCACCATGGCTAACAACTCTTCTATCTGCTATAGCTGGACCTTTAATCCTCTTCCTCTTGTTAACTTTTGGCCCACGTTTCCTCGATTTCTTCTTTGCATATAAAGGGAAGAGAATTAATTCTATTAAACTTTTAGTATTATGTAATAGAGGCTATGAGCAAATTCCACATGAAGAATCAAGGATTTGATTTTCTGCTAAGGCCAGTGGGGAATATGCTAGCTGGAAAATTACTGCTTGGTTATTGCCCATGGGAACATAGGCTCATGAGAACATAGGCTGTCACCTATGGGAACATAACATTCTAACAATAAGCTTTCTGCTTCTGTACCCCCGCTTGCACACCCAACCTGTGGGTTGACAGGTAGTGAATAGGAGAAAAATAGAACTTTATATTTAAGACAAAATGAGGAATGGGATTTAGGGCTTAAAAACCCTGTACCTCTACATTTCGGGGCTGCTTAATGTGGGGTCTGCATACCCCTGGCAGACCCAGCTGGCTAAATAAAGAGTGTGTTTCCTATAACTCACTAGTTTCTGGTGATCCGTGTGTCTTTCGGGGGCTGGCGGCTACAACATGTTGAGGGAATTTCCTAAACCTGGCTCTGCCAGTATCTCCAGGTAATCTATGCAAACCACCTACAGAAGTTTCAGTGGAGAAAGACATTTACACAAGCACAGCAGAGTACTCCTAACTCAAGGAAATTATCTTGCAAAAGCATGCCCTTGATTATAAAAGATGTATTCATCGGGATCCTCGCAAATAGCAGAAACCAAACTCAAACAGGCTGAGGCAAAAAAATGTACTGTGTTAGTCCACAGCTACTGATAAAGTTAGATGAATATAGCTGGAGCCAGTGGCTAAAATGATGTCGTATTCTCTCTCCCTCTCAGTCTCTCTCTCTCCCTCTCAATCTCTCTCTCTCTCTCCCTCTCTCCCTTCTTCTGTCTTTCTCTCCCTTCTTCCCTCCCTCTCTCTTTGTCTCCAGTTCTGCATTTCTCTCTGTGGAATTCAGTATCAGGCAGGCTCTTCCCAGGGAGTGGCAAAATGACTCTCAGCAGTACTATTATTATGTCTTATCAGCTTAAAACTGACAGAGAAAGGGAGTTACTCTTTCTCAACAGCACCAGTAGAAATCCTGTGGTGGAGAGTATTATTCTGATTGAGGTCAAGTGTCCATCTGTGAACCAATTAATGTAAACTGAGAGATGAAAAATGCTGATTGGCCAGGCCTGGGTCACATGGCCAAGAATAGGGTCGGCCTCACCCACATTGAGAACTGGGAAAGGCTGTTTCCCTAAAGAAGAGCAAGTTGCTGTACCAGGGAAAGGAAAATGAAAACAAGGCTGAAAACAAGATCTGCCTGTTCCAGGAGGCACAGGCCTCTCTGCTCTGGAGGTACTTACTCCCCTGCCTCATCCCCTCATTTGGATATGTTGATCCTGTGGACGAAAAAGGGGCTGCATACTAAACTTGACAAGCTCAGGAGAAGCCTGCATGGCAGGCCTTACAAACTCAGAGGCCAAAAGTAACCACATAGAATGATCTGAACATAAAAATTCGTAACTAAAAGAGGGTAGTCACATCCTAGATATGTAGCTTCCTTGACAAAGGTCAATCTTTACCTTAAGCAAGCTTGTCTATTGCCTTTTGTATCTAAGATAACATACCTTTGGAAGGCCAGAGTAATCTCCTTTTCCAGACCCCTGAGAGCACACCTACAGCATCGGAGCACAAGACCACAGAACCCCTCATTATCTCGTTCCCGAATACCATCTCTGTGCTGTAAATGTTAATTATTGTCTATCTTGTACCCACCAATGTGAGATATGTGTCTCTCCATTTTACTTTTTTATCCAATCTAAGATTGCCTTGATTCGCTTTCTCCTTCTCCCTTAATCTACCACCGATGGACTTCATGTAATCCTCCTTATGTCTCCTTTTTTGATTCTAATGTATAAAAGAAGTTGCAAAACTGCCGTTCTCTGGAGCATAGTCTTAAGTCATTGAAATCTTGCTTTCCAGCAATTGTCATTAGTTTAGCTCAAATAAACTCATAAAAATTATAGGTTTGGACGTTTCTTATGTCAATAGCCCACAGAGTCTTCCCCTCAGTGGGCTGACTGTTTCTACAACAGTAAGAATGATGGTTCATCCCTTCTATGGTACTTACTATGTGCTTGTCACATGTTTTTACTTATACGTCCTCACAACTCCATATGAAGTTGTTACCATCATTATCCACATTTTATAGGTGAGGAAACTGAAGCACAGAGAAGTAAGGTTGTTTGCCAAGGTCACACAGCTAGTAAGTGATGGAACCGAGGCTCTAATGGGTACTAACATCCATCTTGCTATTTTGCCTTTGTAATACAGTTTTCTTTTGTTTCCGTTTTATATACTTAGACCGTTTAAAGCATGAACTCAAAAGCAAGAGTAATGCCTAAAATTTTTTTCACCCCAGGCTTACATAGAATTCTAAATTCAGAGCTCATTGACTCTGTAGTGGATAATGGTAATTGGAATTTCTTAAAGATTTTTACGTGTTGATTTTTTGACTTGATCAGAAAAGCTGTGGAAATAGAGAAAGTCTGAAAAATGACCTCCTCTATAACGGTATTTCCAAACTTTGCTTACTCACAAACCACTTCACAAATTTTACTATATCCATGTACCACCCCGACTACTATTTACCTGGTATTTTTATTTAACTTGATCTTAAATTTACTCACCTTTTACTTAGCCCTGACTCAAGCCTGATATACCTGAAATCATGGACTTGATGTTCTAGTTGTCTTTTTTCCTAAAAAAATATTAAAAATAAACACCTGGAAGATTAAATTAAAATTACAATGAAATACCACTCATATTGCCAGAAAGGGTAGAATTAAAACAATTGATTTTAGGACAACTAAATCACTCAGGTGTTATTGGTGGGAATATAAAATGGTACCACCATTTTAGAAAAAATCCTCTAAGTTTCTTATAAAATGAAATAATATACCTATCCTATGACCCAACAATTATAGTCTTACCCAAGAGAAATAAAAATCTCTTTATACAAAATGACTTGCATAAGAATATTTATAGGAGCTTTATTAATAATGGCTAAAAACTGGAAACAGACCAGAGAATGCAAAAACAAACTGTGACCTATTCATATAATAGAATGTTATTCAGCAACATGAGGGAATGAACTATTGATATGTAGAGCAACAGGGATAAAGAAAAAATGGGCCAAGTCAAAGAAGTCTTACATAAAAGACTACATATCATATGATTCCATTCATTAGAGGTTCTAGAATTGGGAAACTTATCTATGGTGAAACAAATCAAAACAGTAGTTGGCTAGAGGTAGGGGGTAAGGACAGAGATTAAGAGTTTATTGAGGTGATAGTAATGTTTTCTATTTTTATAGGAGCTTGGGTTACACAGGTGTATGTAAGCATTTTGCCAAAGTCAGTAAATTTTATTCATGCAGAAAAATAAACTATAAACAAATAGAACTCTCATCATCACCTGCATACTGAGGATTTTAGGAGAAATGTACTGATGTATGTAATGCATTAAAAATAGATGAATTGATGGCTAGATCGAGGGATGGATGGAAGGTTGGATATGAGATAAAGTAAGTATAGTAAAATTTTAATGGGAGAACCTAGGTGGTAGGTTTATGGGTGTTCAGTGTAGAAATCTTTCCACTCGGCTATTTTTTTTTTTTTAATTTTCCACAATAAAATGTTGGATGAAAAATGAACACCTAACCATTAAAAAAACTGTTGACATAGGTACCCCTTGAAAGCACTTCACCTCCCTCCACTAGTGCAGGTTCACGGCCTACAAACATTACTGAAACAGAAACTTGCTTTTCTTGATGTCTAGAGTAGCAAAAGAACTTTATCCCAGCTCTATTTAAGTCTACAAAGCTGAGAGAAAAATTTATGATTTAGTTTCCTATCCATCTTTTCACTTTTCATGTCAAAATTTATACATTTCCTTCAATTTGTCTCAATTCCAAGCTTTTCTGAAACAAAGGAACAACTGACTAAAATTTGTAAATGGGCCCTCTTCTCCTTCAGGAAAGTCATTCTTTAGAAAAAGAGAAGGATTTGACTTCTGAAAGTTTGGTCACTGCACAAATATGTCTCTAACTTAAGGGCATGATGGAAAAAATTAAAGCTGACAATCATGGAACTTCATAAGTTTCATAAGTGCTGCCACTTAACCCAATGCCGGAGATACTGCTGAAGTTCAGCAGAAAAGGTTTCGCTGTATACAGTTATCCGCTATTTGAATCCAATGATGACCCACGTCAATAATGATATGGGCTAAAACATTTTTTTCTGACAAATTAAGGTCATTCACAAAGTTTAAACAACAGTCCTTAATCAGAAGAAACTATTGCTTCAAACAGCTGAGCAAACACTATAAAACAAATTAGCACGGGAGATTTGGAGTATAGTCAGAATAGACAAAATGAGTTATTGCTTTTTTTTTAGCAATGATGATGACTATCTTGATCAAAAGGGAAAAAACCCTAAAGGCAAATATTCAGCAGTCGGAAAAAATTTAAATAGCTAAAATTTTACAATGAATTTTTTGAATTTTATAAAGTAACAATGATGCAAAAAGAAAAGTTGTCCAGCAAATGTTAACACTAGGGAGTATTAACACTGTGGAAGAAAAGAAAAATGGCACATAGGCTTTCTACTTGCTATGGTATACAAAAATTCAATGCCTATAAAATGAAGAAATCATTCTAATTAGGCAATAATGACTCAGTTTATTGGAGCTGTAATTCTAATGCAAACTTCCATTTTTACATAAATAAATTAATTGCTGTTAGGGAAAAACCCCACAATGTTGTTTGCCTTATATCTGTGTATATGTGTGTAAGCTAACAGAAGGTGGGAACTGAATCTATGTTTTTTTCTTATAATATCTACAGGAGAGTCATATTTATTACCTACTTAGATGAGATCTACTTTTAGGCAGAATAATGACAATAAGCTTATTTGAATTTTTTAAAAAATGAGTGATGCAAAACAGAAAAATTAGTAAGCAAATATTAACATGAGGGAAATGTCTATAAACCTTCAAAGTGCCTCTTAGTGAAGAGGCCAAATGTCCATGGCAATATTAAACATAAATTACAGATAACCTAAAAAGGACAAGAATGGCTCTTGCAAAAAAAAAAAAAATAATAACAACAACACAGAATGAGAAATCTCTGGATTTGGTATTGATATCTACCATTTGGCAAAAAATGGAAAACTCTTGTTAAAACAATGTGACAAATAGACGCACTGTGAACATGGCCAAGATCATGAATAATGCACTGGTACAGATGCTAACCAGACTTACACAAGGATACTTCCATTTATTTTTCATGGGTTTTGAAAACTGATCTTTAAAGTGGTCCCAGGTGAATGTCTCCTTGGCTCAACAAATCTCTGAGAGTGCTTTGATTTTCTTTGCCTCCAAAATGAACTTATCCATTGTGGCTATGCCTCTTAATTGACAAAAGCAAGAAATGGAAAATAAGTCAAGTTTCTGATTAAATTAATGTGCCAGTGCTCTGAATTATGGAAGACCTGTTGCAAATCCCAAATGGATCATATAATTTTTCTAGGACTAGTTTTAAAAAAGTGAATGAAGAATGGGACCAACTCTGACAATCCAGGGTTGAAATAAGTTGCTATAGGATTTCTACTGAAGCTCCCGAAGCTGGAGTAATTTCTTTACCCTCCTCAATATCAGGCCAAAGAACTTCCTCATGATCCTATCTCATGTATTCCCGTCATCACCTCTCCATTACACATTTCTTCAAGTACCTCAACTTCTAGAAATTACCTATGATCTTGAAGCTAAACGACAACAACAACAACAACAAAATAAAACTTTGGAACCAATTGGAATGGGAAAACACAATATAGTGTTTTCACTATATCACTATATCACTAGCAAGGAGTAAGTATCTAGATTAGGGGATAAAAGTAAAATGCTGACATCATTCCCAGTGTCTTTAACATACAATAGTCCCCCATATCCATGGGGGATACGTTCAAGACCCTCAATGGATGCCTGAAACCTCAGATAATACTGAACCCTATATATATTGTTTTTTCCTATGCATACATACCTATGATAAAGTTTAATTAATAAATTAGGCACAGTAAGAGATTAACGATACTAGTAAAACAGAACCATTATAACAGTATACTCTAATAAAGTTATGTGAATGTCTCTCTCTCAAAATATCTTATTGTACTGTATTCACCTTTTCACTTAAAAGAAACACTTTATGTCTTCTCTGTGGCATATCCGAATTGCCCGCATCACTGCTCTTGCCCTTTGGAGCCATTATTTAATAAAATAAGTGTAACTTGAACACAAGCACCACGACAGTCCATCTGATAACCAAGATGGCTACTACGTGACTAATGGGTAGGGGTGTCTACAAGGTGGAGAAGCTGGACAAAAGGATGACTCACATCCTGGGTGAACTGCGAGACAGTGAAAGATTTCATTGCATTACTCAGAATAACAAGCAATTTAAAACGTATAAATTGTTTAATTCTGGAATTTTCCATTTAATGTTTTTGGACCGTGGTTGACCACAGGTAACTGAAACCAAGGAAAGTAAAGCTGTGAATAGGGCAGAACTACTGTAGCGGGGATTCAGCACCTTGCATGGTATGTGGGTGGAGTAGGGGGTCTAGGGTGTAAATTTTATTTCTAAACTGCAGTGTTTCCCTCTAGACATCATTCACACAGTTTGGAAATTACAGTCACAGACCCCTGGAAGGACCACACAGGCCCACCTAAAGAAGCTATTGAAAAAGGACATTTGACCATTATAATTGCAAATTTGCACTGAGTTCAAGGCTGGCACAAGATAATGCAATATAAAGGGCTCCTTCCTTAGGATGGCTGACTGAAAGCAAGTCTTCCCTTCCCTTCCCTTCTGTCATTGACATGACAGAAGAATGAAATGTAAAATATGAAAACCTATTTTGAGAGGATAATTCATAATTTTTTTCTTTTTTGGAATATTCTAATTTGACAAGCATAAGCTTCAGACAAACATCAGACACAAGTTTAACTTAACTGTGTGGACAGAGTTTAAGAGAAATCAGTACCATGCCAATTATGTTGGACAATGACAGTCTTTCCCATCAGAAGAATTGCACAAGTGCAAGATGGGCAAAATTTGGTTTAGCAAGCCATTTATATAAAAATAATCTGGGAGTTCTGGATGACCCCTGCTATAAAGGTATTTTATTAGAGTTTTGAACTACCCGGTCCATCCATAGCTCCTGCCAAAAGAGCCAACCGATGTGGCCACGTTTGTATTATGTCCATCCATTCTCCTGCCAATGGCTAATTAGAGCAATGTGACCCAGGGTCAGGAAGTCAAAAAATTGGACCAAGATAATCAGATTCCCTCTCTCAGAAATTTGGAATTGGGAAACTGGATCAACTGCTTCCTGATTCGTTTGCTACTCAAAGTGGGATCTATGGACCAGCAGCATCTATGTCAGCTGGGAAATTATTAAAAATGTACATCCCCTACCTTAGACCTACTGAGCTTTTATTTGCATTTTGACAAGCTCTCCAGGTGATTTTGTGGGCATTGTAGTTTGTGAAACACCGAGCTAGATGATGGGAAAAGGAGCACTTGAAATGAAAGATCGTGTAAAATTTGGGCTAGGTTGGTTTCAAGACTCACTGGAGGATAGGCAAGCCAGTTACAAAGACATATAAAAATTTGAAAAGGCTATGTTTTCAAGAGAAGAGAAAGCAGAACAAACCTGCAGAAAGAAACGAAGACAAGAGGCCCTGGGGCCAGAGACTAAGCATGTGATTCCAACTCCTTATGTTCCTGCTTACTCCTAGGTCCCAGAGAGGTTGCATTTCACATCTTGGATGGATGCCCTGTGACCTGGGGCTACGGTAGATTTAATGCCTCTGTAAGGCAGGTAGCTTCAGTGGGAGTCTGCTGCTGATCCCTGTTTTTCAGTTTTTTTGTTTGTTTGTTTGCTTGTTTTAAGAGCTTCCTGGGTGACGTAATTCCTATTGAAACTAACAAAATTGGGGAAGTTTCCTGTAAAAGGGAAAATAAATCAGCACTTCACAGGATCTGGGCCACAACTGGAGCATGGTGCTCAGGATGAACATCTCACTTTAAAAAGGACCCTGACACTCCAGAGTCAGACATTCAGAGAGAGGCACCCACGTATTCAGAGACTGTGCCTAAAATGTAATCGATAGAGGAGTGGGCAACAAAAGCAGGGATATTTGGCTGCTGGGAGAGAAAATTCTCAGGGGACATGTATTGATACTATTTTCTAATATTTTAAGGATTAAATGAAGAATTGGTCCTCTAATGTCAGATCCAGCCCAGTGGATGACTGTCCACTCACTAGAAGAAAGAATTTTCTTACAACTCCAATCGCAAAACAGCTGTCTTGTGAAGTACCAAGCTTCCTGTGACTATAGTGTTAAGTCAAAAGCCGAAAGCAAAGGGCCTTCTTCAGAGACTTGGAAGAGGAAATTCTACTTTGAGCATGGAACTGGACAACCTTTAGGATATGTGTATCTGCAAGATTATCCAGTTGCAGGGCTATGATTATAAAGGCTGTTATCTCTCTTCTGATTATATGCAGATAGAGCGACCGCTTTAGGGCTCTGAGTGATCACTGAAGTCTGGATTTTTCCATTGGCCTTATTGTCTGAGAATTCTGCTGAGTTTTATGACAGTTTTAGAATAAGAAGTTGGTAACAATTGTGAGGGAATAAAAAGTCGTTTGGAGTCTGAGACAAAGCTGAAAGAAATCTGTGAGTTTGGAATGAGAAAGGAACAAAGCTGGTTCCAACAGTTCTAATAAACTGTTAGAGGCAGAGCACCTTGAAGCTTCCGCTTTCTTTCATTTGTGATCTCGATTTTCTTTCTATCTGAATTGCTTAAAAAGTTATCTCCATCCGTTAGCTCATGAATGCAGGAAGTACACACAGTTTCGTCATAATTTCCAACGTATGTGTTGCTGTATGAATCTGCTGAATAATTTAGCAAACACAGAAGGCTGCACAAGGATTTGAAAAGCGGCACTTAAAATGGAAAGTGAAAGGGACAACAGATTGCTAAAGGTCAGATTTGTTAATAGAGAGGATCAAAACAAACCCAGGCATCAGAATTTGAATGCCCTTTCTCACCACAATTACACCATCCCCAAACCAGATCATTTCTTATGAGATTCCAAAGGCCAATTTAAAATTTTTCTATATATCGCTTCCTAGGTTGTATGCAGCCTTTCTTTCCCCCTAACCTGCATTATCTCATTCCTCTTCCCCCGCCCCCCGCCCTTTTTGCCAAAGATGTTCAAGGTGTGTGGTTAAACAGCTTTTTCTGCCTCTCTTCAGGCTCTTCCAATTATGGAGGAAAATTCCCAGCTCAGAAACATGTTAATCCAGGATGCACGCCCCATGGCTTCAGGGATCGCGAGTTCAGCAAATGCTGCCCAGACCAATGCAAGGAATGTGAATAATCCTGCTTTGGAATCCGGGATGCTCAGTAGAATTTAGGGACAATTTCTTTTGTGTTCTTTTGCTTTTTTTTTTAACTATGAAATATACATTTTTTTTACTCTTTTGTATGACATGTGGGCAGCTTACAGAGAAGTAATAATAATACCTATGTGCCTGCCACTGAGTCTTAGGGACAGAGCATTACCAGCATCTCTGGATACCCATCACTGATGATATCTTCTCTTAGTGTCAAAGACAAGTGCCCTTCAGAATTATAGAAGTCTGAATCTATAATTAATGCATTGCTTACTTTTACCTACTTATAAACTTTATATAATGAAATTATTTAGTATGTAAAATTTTCTTTTCTGTTTTATAGATTAATCCGGATTAAATACTGTTTTTTAGATTAATCCATTTTCACATGCATATCTGTAATTCACTAATTTTAACTGCTATATGGTATTCTACAATAATACTATACAATAATTTCTTATTCCTGTTACAGTTGATGGATATTTCTGTGGTCTCTGGGTTTTTGCTATTATGAACTCTTTTCTGTGCTTTGAGATATAAAGGTGTAAGAGTTTCTTTAGAATATATAATTCAGGCTAGAATTGCTACAGTGTATTTCTCTTTGGCTTATTAGCTACCAACAAATGTTAGAGATCTCACTAGAATATATAGACAAAGAGGTTATTCTGGTAATACATGAGATATTTAATTACTATTTGAATTATGAAAGTGAACTAAGCTTTTCAGTAGAAGCCTTATGATGGTTTCTCAGGGACCTCTACTGCTTATAAGCACCTTTGCTTACAAAAAAAAAAAAATAGATAAAACAAAAAATACTTTTCCCAGCTTTGTATAAGTATGGATAAACTGCACAGTGTTATCTCATACTAATATAGTCATTAATGTTCTCATTCATTTTCACTATCCAATGCATAAAAGATGAATAAATAACATGTCTCAAATATATGTGTCTAAGATTGTCATTTTAATAGAAAAAAAAAGGAATTTTTTTTCTATTAAAATTTCTTTTGATTGCTCTTGTCATTTACACATAATGGGATTCTTAAAATTCTGGTCCAGTGGATTCAGGTTCTGCTCTTTGCCCATGTTCATATGCCACTTGCCTGAATTAAAAGCAGAACAAACAAATTCTTCATAGTACAAGCTAATATTATTAAAACAGTGATCTCAAAAAAAGGCAAAATAATAACAATAATACCATTTGATTTTATGAGAAACATTACATGAAGCACTCTGCATGCATTATTTTGTTTAAAAATGTCACAACAATTTTGTGACAACAGTTGTGTTACTCTCCCCATTTTACAGATGAGGAAACTGAAGCTTAGAGAGATTAAGGAGATTGAACAAAGGAACAAAATTTTGACGCCATGGTATTCAAATCCAGTTCTGTTGACTTCAGAGACCACCTTCTTAACAACTACCCTATGCAGGAATCCCCCAGAATGCAACTGAGAGCTGTAAGAAAAAAAATTAAAAGAGGCAACATGCCAAAAGTTTAAGGGCTAAAACTTACATAGTTTACTCAGAAAATGTTAAGCTCTCCTTCAATATACATTTACTCTCATTTTATTTACGATGTTAACTTGCTTGGTTATCTAAACACCAAGTTTACAAAACAGATGCAACAAGGAAAGTGATGAGGAACTTCTGTGGAAGGTAATTGACGGAGGCATGAGAGCTGAAAGCTTAAACTTCCATGAGAAAGGTAATAAAAATAATAGGTTAAAATATTTGGACTCAAGGTCTAAGGACTTTTAATATGCAGTAAGGGAGCTCTGATCAGGACAATATCATAGCATGCTATTGTGGTGGATGTGTAATGAAGCTGTTATGTCATTAAGAAAATGTATGATTATGCTCAACATATTTTATACAATGGTAGATAAATCGAAGGATCCTAATTTGATTTTAAAAAATGTTGATGTTTAAAACAGCAATGCGTTGAGTATCTCAATATGTCAGTGGTGGAAATAAAACCTTTCTTTGTGCTTGCTGTGCTTGCTGTGACTTTTAATTATTTCACACAAAAGATGCCTCATTTTAGAACTAAAGAAACCAAGGTACAACCACTTGACTCACTGTCCAAAATGACTCCCTAAATATTCTGAATAAGTTTAACTTTGCTTTATTTTGGCAAATGGTATAAATGAAAAATTAGAACCCAAATAATTTAAGCATTAATCTGGGATTTACAGCTCTTAATTTAAAATGCCCCCTAAAGACTTAATTGTTGAGTGGGACACATCTTCACTTTTCTTCTGATCCAGCAGAAACAGAAATCGAACCATATCAGAAGGGCCAAATATTCACTGTACAGGAAGGATGGGGAAAGCAGGGTGACCACCAATTAGGAAATTTTCCTTTTTAAGAATTTCTATGCGTCTTTATGTCTCCGTTACAGATATGCGATGGAAACCTAATCTTATGTTGATCATTTGCATGTTTTCCTACTGAGCTATGTTGTTGCTAATGTTTGGCCACTAGCTACAGGACCCCTGTCAAGCTCCCAAAGAGAAAGTGCTCTGCTTTAGGCATGCCCCTTTATCCTAAAAGAGCTCAGGATAAAACAATGCAGAGAAGTATTTCTCATTTAAGAACTTCAAAAACGGAGAAAAAAAATATAAAACAAAACAATACAATCTTGTCTGTCACAGGTACTGAAAATGGACTATTTTCCCTTTCTCCCAGTCTCTTTGGTTTGATTTGGTTTGTTTGTTTGTTTGTTTGTTTAAGAATTTATTATTTAGTGCTTTTAACACAAAGGATATCAGTTTGAAATCAAGGCTCATAGGTGGAACTAGAACCATATGATTTCAAAAGAATGCAGTGTGTACTAAGCCTTCATTAGGTGCTAGAAAAGAGGGCAAAACATTCATCTTATATGTAGTAGGTGATATTTAGTCAAATAGAATCACAATCACGCATTGTGCACAATGAGATCATGAGAGTTAGGGAATAAGAATATTCAGTCTGGAAAAAATGCAAATCAAATATCTTAAGTGAAAACACTTTTTCTAAAAATAATTTTTAAAGAAGGACATTTCTGGTAGAGACCTGGAGCCACAAGAAAGGAAGCTACCTCTTCAGGATTACTTCTTGACTAAAGAATGCAAAGCAGTTTTTTCTTTGCTGGTGTATTGCCTGGTCAAGGACTTGACATGGTCCAGTGTATGAGATATCGGATTCATTTACAAGCTCAAAGTAAATGGGGATTATCTGGTTCAAAGATAATGCTGTGTTATGGGCTGTTGTGGTCTCATGTCATCTTTTTGGTTATCACTGAAATCCTAAAAGAATGAGGCACTACAATACAAAAATACCTTCTAACCCTTGAAGCTTCCAAAATGCTCACTTTTGAAAGAAGAAAATATTCACACTTAAGAATATAATTTTCCCATAATTGGGAAAACTATGACTTGTTTTCTGAGGTCAGTTCACTCATTAGAAATAAAAGACGGGTCTTCTGATCCTCCAGAATATCAACTGTCAATTAAAGCAAAACTGAATACAGAAAAATCTAAACTAACTTGGAAAAGGGTCATACAATATTTAACTAACATAAGTTATTCTCCCCACCACCAAACCGTTACCAAACCTTCTAAGGAATATCCACTCAAAGAGATATACTTCAATTTTTTTTTATGCTGACATCCTGGTATAACCAAAGTCTGAGGATTTGAAGAGAAGATGAACAAAGGGACTAGTTAATGCAGGAACTGAATAATCCAAAGCCCTCAACCATCCCTAGTTCCTGAGCTAAGTTGTTTAAAGTCTAATAACAATGTCTGGGCTGCAAAAATGATATTTATTTAGAACACTTTGTGAAAATTTATAAAGTTAAAGACATTTTTTTTTTTTTTTTTAAGGAATAATAATAGCAAGCTTGGTGAATCACTTTGGTTCAACACTATATCCCCATAGACTATAATTTACTACTAAACCAGGTATACAAAAAATGTTTTATGTTTTATGGTGATTTTATTTAAATTATTCAAAGATTGCTGTTAATTGGTGTTCATAATGAAAATAAATCTGGTAATTTGCTTACAGTCTCATATTTGAAAATAAGTAAAAATTCCATGCAAACACGTAAAGGGGGAATTTACCATTTCATTAGGAAAAATCCTGTGAGGGAAAGGGCAGTAAGGACTGAGAAGCACTGAAGTCTCTTGGGTAATATTTTAAAAATGTTTTCATTCAAAGATTTTAAAATAGAAAAAATAAGCCATCTAATTCTGAAGAACTCAGGTTCTAAGTTAGCACATTTTTCATTAATTTATCATAATTTGTTCTGCAAAATTACCAGCATGGACCACACTATTGATAAGTTAAATCAATAACTTATTGATTTACAATACAGTAATTTTAATATTCTAACCATTTCATGAGATTGAGCTAAATGTTCTGTTTAGATAAAAGGAATTACCTTATAACTGACCAAATCAGTGTAACTGCCTGCTTTAACCCCAGATTCCTTCTAGGGCTGCAGGGGGGTAAAAAATCTATCTGTATTGATTATTGAAGACAACACAGTTTATAAAACACAACTGTCCCCATTTGATTTCTAATGAGTTAACTAGTGGTTCTCCCAGTTACTCTAACTTGAAACAGTGGGAAGGACTGAAGGAAGAAGTACAAGCACAAAACATATTTGTTTCCAGGATGCCGATCAGGTGATTAATTGTAGAGATCATGAAGCCAAAATTTATATTTTCTCTCTGCTTTTTGAAACAAAGTATTATTGTCCACACATTCAGTTTGTTCTTCTTCAACTTCCTTTTTAATTCCAGTTTTCACTGAGTCAGCTCCATTTGCTATGGTGAATCTGGGGCCCTTTGTTGCCGTAAGGGGTTAGCTGACAGAAGAGAATGGGGCTTCTCAACCCCCACAACAATGGGCTGCACCCCATAGGAGGGGAGAGGAAAGCTGCTCTCCATTCCCTGGGGACCAGACCTATCATCACTGGATGGTGGAACGCAGCAGCCTTGCTCTGTGCCCAGACTCCTCTGGGGTTCCTTCCTCCATGGCGTCAGTTGCACTGACCCTATACAAAAGAAAAAAAAGAAATTTCAGTATTCATATCATTCACAACGTCCAGCAAGAGAGACCCTAATAGAAGTGGTTAGAGAACAGGCTTGAAATATGAGACACAAAATGAACCCATTCCCAGATCATTCTGGACCCAAGTTTTTAAAAATTGAAACAGTCTTGGTTAGTTGAGATGATTCAAAGGACTCTGCTACCTGACATTGCTCTTTAGCTTTCTGTGTGTATTTCCTCTCCTCCCATCTGGACCGTAAATGACTGAAGAACAGAACTCAGGATTTAAACCCACTTGCATTCCTATCCCCTAGCGTGGTGCTCTGCACCCATGCGGTGCTCAGCACTTAACCCATACCACTTGATGTTGGCTGAGGTCAAAGTATATGGTTCTATGGGCCCACCACTAGTACAGCCTGTGTTTTAATGGGTTTTCCAGAAGCAAAGAAGGAATTGGCTAGGAGCCAGTCCTGATCTTTAATCTCTATCTCTCCACATCCAGTCTCTATGTGCACTTTCACCACAGGCGTTTATGAGACAGCTGGACATGATCGGGGATGTGATCACTCATACTGGGAGACAGTTATACGAGTGGCCCACAGAGAATGGTCAGACCGCAGCACAGTGAGCACAAAGAGAGGTATTCTAATCTATTCCTGAGGACTCAGCTGAGTCCTCAGCGCTTTCCTGAGTTTAACCATACTCTGGACAAACCATTATGCTATTGATTAACTTGTAAAATTATATTATATGTGCCTCTTAAGTGGATTACCTTTATAACAAAGAATTATGTTTTTAGCTCTTCAAGAAAAAGTAACATGTGACTCCAAGATATTCATTACTTTCTAATAATGCGACTAATAACAACGAAACCCAAGCAACTTTTTAAAATGCTGAATGTTTTCATTATCCAGGCAATAACGCTGGTAGCAGTATATATGACACTATAATATTTATTGTAGTTTTATCATTCAATTCTTAAGTATACCTTGATATCCAGGGCTTTCCTCAAATTAGGAAATAAAGTTCTACCGAATTTGAGTTACATGGCAACATATGTATGAGAGGTGAATTTAGAGTGAGTTTTTCAAAATAAGAAGCCTATGTTTTTTCTACAAGGAAGTCTGAGGAAAGTATGGTAATGAGCATATCTGTGAAGGGCAAATATACTTGCAGCTGAAACCTCTCTCAGTAGCAAAGGAACTGTTTTTGTTGGCTCAAAGTTTCTCTGAACCTTTCTCAAGGCTTAAGATAAAAATCCTGTTTAACCTTGTTCCCCTAGTTATAAAACAGAACTATGATATCTGAGACAGAAGCCCAAGAGGTTTATCATAATACAAATGCTGTCAAAAGTATTACATCATAGCATACCTAACTCCATTTCTACCTGAGGCAGACTGACTTCCAGAACAACCTGAGGACCTGGGTCGATTTCATGGCTCCTCTCCCAGTGGCTTGTCTGGACTTCATAGATAGCCAGGCATCTAGCTGAGGTCTAGCCTCTGATAAAACCTGAATAGTCTTCTGTCCCTAGGAGAACCCTCAGATCAACTTAAATTCACAGGAATCTTTCTTAGTAGAACATGGAACACAGTTTCTTAGAGCCATTGACAGTTTCACTGGAACTATACCTACAGCTACCAATATAAATCGAAACCCCAACAATGACCTCAAAGCTCAACCTAATTCCAAGTAAGGAGTCACTCATTGTGTGCTTGCTCGAAGTGATCTAGCAGATTGCTTTAAGACCAGAGTTTTGAGTGAACATGGTAACCTCACATAAAACAGGAAACTAGTCCAAATATTTTTCTCTTAAAACTCAATGGCATCCCAATACATCCAAGCTGCTCGCATAGCTTATACAATTAAACTATTGTTTCTGTGCTTAGATGAGACTGTCTCACAATCAGGAAAACATTCAGGATCTAATAAACATAACTATTCACCAGGTTCCAGGGAGAAAAACTGGTCAGCAACTGTGGCCTGGCCATCCCGGGGAGCCACGGGTTGATCCCCATTGCTGAGGTTCTGGTGTTCCTTTATAACCACAAACTGCAGAGAATATAAGGGAGAGAGAGAAAGGACATTGCTGTAATTCATAAATTATCTCATCATACCTGGAATCAAAGTCTACGGCTTCCTCGTGTTCATCCTATGGAAGGTGAAAGCTGACAGAGGGACCCTGTCTCATTTATCCTTCTGGCTAATGAAAAATTCAGTTTTCAGTCAGGAACCTTATGTTACCCTCTATTAAAGTAACCAGGTCCTATCAATATCTTTACTGAAGAATCGATCCTAATGCTGGAATTCCCACTTTTAGGTCATGGATCCCTGGGGCTGCTGTTTTACTTTAAGCAATCCAAGAATCCGTAAGTGTTTAAGCATTGCCAGCCAATAGGCCAGAATAATAATATCTCATATCTGTATGTACTCCAACTTTTCAAATGTGCGTGTGTTCAGTTAATAAAATGCATTAAACATGCTGCCAAGTTCTGAGTGATTTGGGGTCATTCATGGGTGATAATAACAAATAGTGCAACTACTATTTGCAGAGATCTACCAAATGCTTTTTCATGATTAAACAGCTTGGGAGCCAGAATTCTTAAAGGCAGGTGCAGAAAACAACATTTCTCTTCGGTCAACAAAATGGCTATTTTTGTCCCTTCCACAATTCATTGGGCACTTGCAAAACAGGCTGACCAGAGTTCACTGGCTCACATTCATGCCAAATGAAGCAAATATTAAAACAGGTCAATGATAAAAGGAAAGGAAAGAAGTGACTCCATGCCCTAAGATAAAGGATGCCGCTTGGCCAAGTCTCCCCTTGCTGATCAATGACCCACACAAGGGACTGTCTAAGGTTTTGGCTGATGATGCTCCACTGGTTCAGAAATGGGCCCATAACTCAGAAATACAATGAGGAAAAGGGAAGGGAAAAAACACTTGCTCATGTTTCTCCTTGAGAAAAGTGTAGAAAAGAATGATGCATTGAGCTGATTAGAGAGACGAATGTTGGTCATGGAAGGGTGGGTCCCCTGGACACGTGTTTTCATTTTCTGATTGTTCACAGCACGAGTCACCCTCCTCCTCATTAATGATTTCCCTGCAGCAGCGTTTTGCAGAATTAATACATGACCCACTGTTTAAGGGCACATGCCTATTATTTCTGGTTCAAGTCAAAACCCAGCCCTCCGCACTGCAAATTTTCCAACCACATGTCTCTCTGCCAGAAGAACATAAGTCCCTAAGCTGAGATGTGGATGGCAGCTGATTGAACCAGATTTGTTTCTGCTGCTTCCCCTCCTAGTTCGGGTACTCAGCTCTCTCCCTCTCTCACTGATATCTGCAGAAGCAGCTGGTGCCGGCAACAGTTATGGGGGTAAGGGAGACTGAGCTTAGCGGCCCCAGTCTTCCGACCGCAGCTCCGAGCCAACAAGCTGCTCATGACGGCAGCAAGTGTTTTTGATTTTTTAAAATATTAGATACACACAGATTGTGTGTCTCCTTCTCTCTCATGATTTAAGTAAGATGAATTAAACTCGCTACCCAAAACCTGAATGAAATACCATATAGACTGACAAGCACAATCTGGATAATTTAGAAGTCCACAAAGTCATGAGGCGTCAAAGAACTGAAGACATTCTCTAGCTAAGTTCACCCAGAATCACACATTTATTGAAACTCTAGAGACAGAAAGAATCTTAGAGCTCATCTAAGGAGGAGGAAGCAGAGGTTAAGTGACTTGCTGAAAATTAAACAGCCAATTGGTGGGAGGGTAAGGCCAGAATTTACATTTCTTATTGTATTTCCATACTCAAGTTCAAATAAAAAGTAAGTATATGCTGAATACCTATAACAAGCAGGGACAGATTACTTATTAGTCAAAAGCATAGCTACAGGAAATCTATTCTCTAGAAACGCACGTGAGGTGGAGGCTGGGGAATGGACGAAATGATGTCCCCTTTGCCCGTTAATAACCTCTCCCTAATAACCATTTCCCTGTTTGTCCACTGGTTTCAGTCCCCCTGGACCTGCCATATGTTCCAGCCTCTCCCACAATATATTCCACAAATAACACCAACCGCACACAGTAAACCAATTATATCTTGACAGGTTTCTAGAAACAAAAAATTCAGTTTCAAAAGAGCTTAGCCTTTCCCAAGTCTGCCCTCTAGTGATCTAAGATCAATTACTGAAGGGGTGATCTTTGAAGCATTTTGAACTTGAATATAGAAGGTTGCCAGATAAAATACAGGACACCTGGTTAAATCTGAATTTAAATTAGTATGAATTTAACTAGGTGTCCTGTATTTAACTTTCGGTATTAGTATGAATTTAACTAGGTGTCCTGTATTTTTATTTGCTAAATCTGGCAGCTATTTTGCTGCCGAAGTTTAGGGACTCAAAATGTTTGTGAGAAAAGAAATATGAAGAAAACTAGAAGCATAATCTTGGGTGTTTAAAATATCCATCTAAAAGGGATCACGTAAAAACTGGGAAAGACTTTCATGTACACATCAAAATATAAGTTATAGAAGACGCTACATGATAGAAAAAAAAACCAAGATTCCATAAATTTCTTGTGACATTTAATTATGGCTCTGTTTTAGCCTGTCTGGTTACTTTCATTTAAGGCAGCATTCCTCCAACATTATCGCCCCGCCCCCCAGGACTGCCCCAGTTATTGTGGTGTCGGCTAATATTAACACTAGCCAGAAGCTGTAACACATCCCAGTCTCTCTGGATTCTGTGAAGAACAAGAAAAAATGAACGAGGATTAACATAAAGCTAGTTTCTTGCTTCATGTATTTTGGTTGCATTACCCAAGGCTGGGGACAGGAAGACACCCCGGCCTCTCCGTCTGCAGGTCTGCTGATACTTGGATCTCTGCATGACTCTTCGTAAGGGCTCTTCTGATTTTTCGATAGCAGCTTCTGAGTCCTGCAGTAAAACCAAAATGTGAGACAACCTTGAAAGAAAACAAAACAGTAGCCCACTCAGTGGCAGTCAGGGACAACTACGTTTGCTGTTGAAATTTAGGTACTTAAAATGCATGGGAGAGAAGAAATATTAAGAAAACTAGGAGTATAACTTTGGGCATATTTTCTGCAGAACTTTCCAGATAATGTTTCACTTTTTCCAAGGTTCTGTGAGTGGGGCGGGGCACAGGTGAGGGGGCAGGGAGCCATGCGTTCATTTATTCATGTACCTATCTGCTGAGGTGGGTCCTTCCAAGTGGGTCCGACAAGTGGGTCCGACAAGTGGGTCCTTCCAAGAAATCTATGTGTGAACTATATCCCAGTACGGGGGATATAGCAATGGAAAAACAACAACAAAATCTCTACCTAACGGATTTACAATTAGGTGGAAAGGTGGGTGGGAGCGGGGCCTACAGAAATAATATCACAGTAATTGTGATATATACGCTATATGAGCTCCTTTTCCGAGTGAAGCCAGTGGGGCTAGAAGATAGCAGTGACTCGCCCAGGCACACAGCTAGCAAGGGCAGCTCAGGAGCTAGGCCATATTGACACAGTCCCTGGGCTCCTTAGACTGGCCCATCACAATCTCCTGCTTACACACATTACAAGCAAGAACACAAGG
Source organism: Pteropus medius (assembly GCF_902729225.1). Taxonomy (NCBI): domain Eukaryota; kingdom Metazoa; phylum Chordata; class Mammalia; order Chiroptera; family Pteropodidae; genus Pteropus; species Pteropus medius. The sequence goes on along the minus strand of NW_024352786.1, from coordinate 7,449,688 downwards.
AGTGGAAAACCTAGGTGCATACTGTCCCATAGTTGCCAGGTCAGGAAACAGACTAGGTCCTCTGCCTCCAAATTCAGTTTTATAAATACTTATCTCTTTGACAAATATTAAACACTAAGTCTATACAACACATGATGTCATACTCTAGAGGGGAGGGGTGAAAGGAGGGAGATTTAGCCTTGAGGTGGGATCCCTGTGCTCAAAGCCACGGCCTCTAGCGAGAGAGAGAGACAGGTACATAAGGTATTGAGCAACCATACAGACAAGCCAACAAAGGAAACGTGGTGGTGAAGACAACTAGTCAGCCTCAAGATTCTAAACAGCAGTGCTGCATCTGGCCTACAGAAGCCTCGTTCCTTTTGGGAGGGCCACCGTGTGTCCAGCAGGACCGCCTAGACATCCGACGAGGGCAACAGGAAGGTAGGAGCTGCTACGAAAGCCCCATCCCTAGAGCTGTGAATTTAACATAATGGGTAATACCAGGAGATGGAGTGGTTTGTTATTTTTAATCAAAGGCGTCAAGGAAAAAATTGAAGCAGGTGGCTAACATAATCAGTTCCAAAGTTACAGTTTGTGACAGAATACTTCCTGTTGATTTTCTTACAAGTGGGTCCTTCCAAGAAATCTAGATTTATAAAGTAATAATATTATAGTGCTTTAAAAATTATTTAGTTCTACCATCTTTTGACAGATATAGAACACAAATAGTGTCAAACACTCAATCTAGACATGACAGGCAAGGACTGATACAAAGGAAGGAATAACTGATTCTAATTCTTTAAAGAAAGTCGTTTAACATGCCTTACTTAAAAACTCAATGCTAGAGCTATATTTTTTGGCATACTTCAGTGACATAGCAATATTTAGACTGGTAGTTTTAATTTGATCTTATCAGAATTAATACAGCTACAGTACAAATGCAGTCAAAGCACATAGCTGAAAATTTGTGGTAGAGTGAGCAGCTCCACTGACCAGATCTGCTCAGTAAATAACCATAGATTTGTTCAGAAAAACCTTCACAACTCTAGATGCATTTCAGCAAAAAGATAAAGAAAGGGTTCTGATAAGTTTTCTCTTTGAAGTAGTCCTTATAAATTTTGATTTTAGGTACACGGGGGTCAGAAGTTAAAGGCATCCTTTTTTGTGTACGAAGTCTATAGTCATCTTCGGCTGAGCTGATCTTTGAATTCTAAGTCAAGAAGCCAGCAATCTGCCACTGGCTTTCAGTCCAGAGCTCTGAAGAACATCAACAGAATGTAAAACATACTTACTCTGTCATAGCCCATAGAATAGAAAAAATACTTGATAATTATGGCACATATAAAAACTTAAGTTTCTTGCTTACATTTTTTTCTACGCTATTCACCAAATGTCTACTTCTCTTTTGGCAGTCTGTCCAATGGGATAAAGCATTGATTATTCAATATTCTTTCTACAGATATCCAAGATATTGATTAACTATCAGACTACAAAGTACAATGGTTACTGATGGACCACTGAATTAAAATTTCAAGTTGTGCCTGAGAATCTTGTGTTTCAAGATAGAAAAGGGTTTGGAATATGTGACTCTTTGGGTAAAAATTGCAGTTCATGTAAAATCATAATAATAACAGACAACATTTATTAAGTCCTATATACCTGACCTAAATTCTTTACTTAGATTAGCTCAATTAATTTCACAATAATTCTTAAGTACTATTCTTGTCCCCATTTTATAGCAAAGGAAATTGATGTTATTTAAACATGAACTGGGATTTGAAACTGTGCAGTCTGATTATAGAGCCCACGCTCTTAACCGCTACACTAGGATATAGCAGGATATCAGACATGCATATATGGGATGATATGTTGAATTCTCCACAATACAGGACAGTTGTCATCTGAGCAGTTGTGTAGGACTGGAGTTTTAGCAGAAGATGGTGATAGGTATTTCGTAAATTCCAGAGAATTGGAACCTATTAGTTAAGTGAGTCTTAGGTTCTTTGGCCGTAAATAAGGAGAGCAAATTAGATAATTCGATAAAATTCTCTTCAACTCCAAAATGTTACAACTCACTGATTTCATACGGCACAAACTAAAAGCACATAACATGTTTTTCGATATTAAAGATAGTGAATTATGCTGTTCTACTTTTCAAGAAAATGAAAAACCAGCAACAGTGTGATGCCTATTTCCTCACCCTAATATACCATTAATTTTTAAAATTAAATGATAAATGTTGTTCCACAGTTTTTAACTCTTAACTTGAAATTATTGAAAACACAAAATCCAAGGACCAGAAACTTCCTTCCTTTAACTTCCAACTTGGGGAAGTTAAAAATGTTCACTTTTGATTTTCTTGAACAAAAGTTAATACTTTGTGGAAATCAATTCTATGGAAGACAGCCACAAAAGAATTACAGTAATGCAGGTGTGGGGGAGGGGGAGAAGCAGGTGACGGTACTAGGAAAAAAGGGGAAAACAAATTAAATAGCTAATTAAATAGCAACCCCATAAATTGCCTTGGAATAGCACAAGAAAAAGTAAAACCACTGATGTTTCAGACAACAGGAATCCTGCACCGTCTGCTGTTTTCTTTTATTGTTATTCCCCTTTTTTTTTTTTAATGTAGAAAGGGTGTAGAAGTTCTTCTCAAGGAGGCAGGGTCTCCCTGGGCGGGGTCAGAAAGAGGCTGAAAGAAAGCATCACCTGTAGCAGTGAGCGCCCCACAGCCCCAGGAGCAGCAGCAGGACGAGCACCAGCACGCAGACAGCCCCCACCGCGAGGCTCCGCTGCCGCCCGTGGCCGGCGTGGCGCAGTTCCCACCATTTCAAGTCTCGGTGCTGACATCGCTCCCCGACGTAGCCAACAATACAGCTGTGACAACACACAAACAGAGGTCAGCTGTAAGCCCTGGCCAAAAAAACGCTTTTATTTTTCGGACTCAGAATCCAGCCGCCTCTCAAGCTCTACATTTCCAGACTCAGCTTTTTGGAAGCATATGGAAAATCCATCAGGGGTCAACTGAAAGCACTCTGCTTTACAAGTTAATGCTGCATGGACTTCCCCTTTTGTCTATTTGCCCTGGGATTGATGGGGGATTATTTGCATACTGCCTCTATGAAGCATTGCAGACCATTGATTAAAGATCAATTACTCTTAGGCTAAAATCCTGAGAAGCTACCTTTAAGACCAACACAAAGCAACTCTGCCCTAAGAGCCGAGAGAGTTTTTGAACAAATGTTTGGCTGGATTGCAATGAAATCTCAATTCAAAGGAAGAAAGAATTTGACAGCAGTGTCCTTCACTTGAGAAGAGGTTATAACATAAGGTGAACAAGGAAACACAGCCTAGTCTACAGAGGGAAACATTTTCTCTTTTTCTTTTTTTTTTTTTTAAAACCACCATAGGCCCAAGAGAAAAGCTCTCAGTGTTTGCTTACTTTCTTCAAGGAGGAAAAAACTAAATAGGTGAAAAAACAGGCATTCACCGGCAAACATCCTGCTGTTTCATTAGTGAAATTGTTTCTAGAATTACCAGCGAACAATGCTGTAAACCTTTAGATGAAAGTAAATGAAACAATGCTGCCATCTACTGGGAATGCATGTTTCCAGACACTATCAGGATCTTGGGTAGAATAAACTGTCTATTCTTCACAAGAGCATAAACTTTAAAAATATCCTATTAAATATTTTGTGATGCTCACTTGTTAGGTATTTCTCTCCCTTGGCCCTGAATCAACTGTATCTATTCATGACCCCACCTTATTCCAAAAAGACCTTAAGGAATGAATACAGTTCCCATGGTAGGGAGAGACAGCACAGGAAAAGCAGTAGACGAAGTCCCAGAAGATCTAGATTCCTCCCTAGTTCTACCTTGAGTTGGTCATAGAAGCTTTGGTGAGTCACTTTCAGAGATCGGAAGAAAAGGATCTAGCATTTTTTAAGCACCTTATCCATCTGACACTGTTCTGGGCACTTTTACTCATTTCATTTTCGATGGCTATTCCCATTGAGGAAAGTAAGGCTCAAAGGGGTTAAGTAATTCACACCAGGTCACATAGGTAATAAATGGTTCCAGTCAAATGGTTCTCTGATTTCAAAGCCCGAGGGTTCTTCCTACTACACTGGGCTTCTTCCAAAAAGGGTTTTAAGCAACACGCACCTTCTGAAAAGCTATTCTTCTAGAACTGACCACGCAAGAGATAGAAGTGTAGGAAGTATAAAGGACTATGGGGTGATTGCAGGCTTTCCTGGATGCCATTTTAATTCTAGCCAACATTGGTTATAGACATTCACTGTCGATGCCAAGCAGATACTTTTAAACTGTTTGGATATTAATGGGCCACACTTCAGAGCCTCTCAGATTTGGGGGTCTCAAGAAACATACCAATCACGTGACAAGAGTCCTGGAGGCCAAGGCAGGCTGCAATATCAGAGCCTCTGTGAGCCAGCATTTCACAAGTTCACAAGGGTGGGTCACACACCACTAGTTCTTTGGGTTATGAGTCCTTCCATTAAACCAAACAAAGGAGTCCCTGGCCAAATAAGTTGCAGTTTCTATGGTCAAATAATTTCAAGAAATTCTGGACTAACTAAAGGTCAACGAGCCTTTTTTACATGTTGTGGTATACCATAAATCGAGAATCAAAAGCTAGAGTGTACAGCATTTTCAAAATGATTTGACCACACAACCCTTTTTTCATGAAACAAACACTTCACAGCGCCAGCGCTGGAGGCTCTCGGTCTGGAGGAGACCTGCCCAGAAGGGTGTGGGTTGGTTCGAAGCCAAACTAGAATGAGTGAGGACCTCTTCTGAGCTCAAGAGGTTTAGAGTCTTCTGAGGATCGCCAGTCCAGGGAACCTGTGAGGAAGACTCTCAGAATCCTCACATCCCTGCATCCTCGGGCAGCAGGGAGGGAAGGGGTGAGAGTGTGTGTGTGTGGGGTGGGGGGGACAGGGTGTCCTCATCTCTGAGGGGAGTGTCCACTGCCCCCAAGCAAGGAAGGAAGAGCCCCCTTTATAAACCTCCTCGCAGCCTCAGGAATGCTCTATGTAGAATGATGCTTATGAAGTGTTTCTAATAAAAGTTAGAACTGGTAAGCTCCCTAGAGATGTGTCATTACGGAATTTAAGAAAATACAAGGTGAGGTCATCGGGCAGGAGGATGGAGGGTTGAACGTTTGATTAAATCACATTTTTATTAAATATAGAAATCAAAAACAAAGTTATGATCCAGACAAATGAGAACTCTGGTGATATTTTCAAAATTGCTTTTAATTCAAGGTCCTTAAATGTGAGTGTTATCTCCAGTTTGTCATTTTGTAGCAACTTGAGTTTAAAACATTATCTGGGGAATATGATATATTCATCAGGATTTAATGACAGAAAGAAAAGTAGTGGGCTCAAGAGTTCATAAATCTAATAATTGACACTATCAGGTCTAAATGAAAATAATGTACTAACTGTCATACGTAACCCTGCAGTACCCTTCATATTATCATAAAGTCTTTTATAATCCAAAGTTAAAGTATCAGAGAGAAAAACAAATGGTGATCTAATAAACTAGGATAAGTGTTTTCATAATTTCATTATTTGGGATAATAAGAAACTATGAACAAGTAAAACAATTTGATTCTTGTTATCAAAATCAAGGATAACTAGTACTAGATTTATCTTAGGTTAGAAAAGTATAGCATGCAAATATGAATATGAAAACAGAATTCTTTTCGAACCGAGTCATTTTTGCTAATATCCATGGGCATTTTTTGTTATTTTTTGTCAGGCTTACATAATTTTAAATGCAAGGCCATACACTTTGGCACAGAATATAACTTAATTCTTCTAATAATTTAGACTATGTAACTGCTGATTACCATGGATAAAATAATAAAAGCCTTTAAGTTTATAGCATCTATTTGTGAGGACCAGAATATTTTATCACTCCTTTCTCAGGCACACAGAAAATTATCAGTGAGTCAGGAGTCTAGCCATAGGAGGCCCATTTGCTTTGTGGTTTCTATCAATTCCCCCATATTACCTTCAAAATATGAAAGCAACGAAAAGTAAAATTTGATGCAGAACTAGATTTCGTGAATGTCGTTTTATGAAAGGCTCCACGGGGAAGGTTTTCTGAATGAGGACAACAGGAGGGCCTCGTGGCTCCAGGGCTTCCTTAAACCTACTTCTCAGGTTGACACGGCCCACTGTGAAATCATCACAGGGACACAAAAAGGAGCAAAAAGCAGCAGTGACTGCATTCAGCAGTTGTCACTCAACAACAAAAGTATAAATGTAAACTATTAGGAAATTAAGAAAATATATATACTATAAAATATATTGAAATACATATGTATATTTTACATATATACATATTTCTTTTGTACTGAAGGCAAGAAGTCTAGGGTGAATATATACAACACTTTTGTAAGTTCAGAAACATATAGTGGGTGCTCTCTGTATATTTGGCAGAAAATAAATCGACTTTTAAGGAATTCTCTCACGAACCTAAGTTTTTCAACCAGAATGAGAACTTTAATCCCCAGACTGTACCAGTAGTAACATCAAGTTATTTAAGTAAAAGGGAAAATAACCAATTCTTTAGGTTTATATTTACCCCTGGCAGCTTCGGGTGGTGTGGTGGGGGCGACACGTGATATGCAGGGAGAGTTCAACACACACACAATTTGTATATGTATATTTATTTATTTTTCCCTAAGGAAAATTTTCCTTAATATAAATTTCACAAATTAGCTAAGAGTTATGGGCTGCCATATCACATCTCTGTGCTGTCACAAAAACAGCTGGACTTACTTGCATGCGTAGTTGTCCACGGCTTCAATGTACATACACACACCGCCGTGGAGGCAGTACCCAGCGTGGGACGGGGGACATTCTGGATAACTGTTCCTCACAGAATAGTGGCCATCTTCCCTGAGCTGAGAGGGTGGAGTGGAGTCTAGAAGAATCAAAGACATTACTTTCACTTTCTGAAGCCATCAGGGTCTTTCAGGTACAGGTATCTCCACTTTTCAAAAGCTTGCTTTATGCCACTTTGCTTTACATAAGACCTACATTATTGCCCGTTTTTGCTAATCAAAAGAAATCCGAAGAGGATTTTTGCTTTTATGGAAAAAAGGCAAAAAGCGAAAATAGCGTTCAGCGATTGTTTTTCATGGGCTATTATAGAGGCAGAGGCACCTGAGCAGTGAGAGTGGCCCCACCAAGCTCCTTCCCCAGGAACCACACTGAGCATCTCAGAATCAAGTTGCCATAGCTTCGAACTCCGTCTGTGAGCATCTGTCCTTCATCTCCAGTTATTTTGTGCATCTGGTAGCAAAATATGTCTTAAAGTATCAGAAAAGCCTAAGAGAGCTTATAAGGGTGTTAAACTTAGGAAAAACTGGAAGTAATTAAATGTATTTGGTTAGTTATTTTGGGGGTCTTGGAATGCTCAAAAATTTTCTCCATAGAAATTAATGGTAGTGATTGCTCCTTTACACCATGACTTTAGCTTATGAAAGTTTTCGTCGGAACTCTGCTTTTGGATGGCAGGGGAAATCTGTATCAATACCAGGAACTAGTTTCTGTGAATGATTTGTGACGTAGTGTCTTTTAGTGGCAGTAGGACTATCAAAGCAACAATAGTTTCACTTTCTAACCAGACTTTGAGTTATGAAGCGAGCCATTCTTTCTTTTAGTTCGGTATGATTTGACATAGAGGCAAATAAGATAACTGGTCAATCCTAAGACACCGAATGAATGCCGAGTCACTGATCTCATTATAAAAGCACATCTGTCATCCACAAACACATACTAACTGTGTGAAATGACAGCTAGCTTTAAGAGGGTCTCACTGAACAACAATATCTCTTTACGGCTTATAAACCACCCACCAGTACGCAGTCTATTACCCCCACTATCCTGGGAGTCTCCAAATTTTCTCCCACACAATAATTTCTTCTAAAAAATATTTAACTTTCAGGGAAACCCTCAAAAACAAAACTAGTCACGTTGACAGAGAGGAAATGTTGCCATATGCCCAAGTGGCAAAGATCCTTTCATTGAATTTTTCACTGCTCTTTAAAAGGAAAACGTTAAGGTGTGTAGCTGACTATATCAATAGTAACAGTCTTCCAATACCTTTAAGAAGAGCAAATTATTTGATAAAATCATGTGTTAAAAAAAAGAGACCCAAGCAAGCACAGAACTTTCATTTATTAGTATGTTTTCTGCTCGCAGAGGCAGGTAAATAGCTGGCAGTAATAGGAAAGAGCCCCAATTCTGACGTCCAGTCCCCTTCTGGGGCGCTGATGGAGAGAAGATACTGCAGTATGGGGAGAGATTTAGGACGCGGGAGCCAACCATTGTGAACATTTAAAAAGAAAGAAAACATAGCTGGAATTCTAATTCAGATCAAGAAATACTGACTTTTTAAAGTAATATTTTTAAATGATTCAGAATGCGAAAAGTCCAGATACTCTCCTCAACCTGTCTAACCCCACAGACTTGTTCCAGCAGCCTGAGAAATCAACATTACGAATCAGGACATTAGCTGCATAGTTAAAGAGAACCACCTGTGTTTCCACCTTTATTGAATTACAAGTAATAAAATAGGATTTATTCCAGATGTTGTTAAATTAAGAAAACTTGGACCATTTTACATTCTCAAACCCAGCATCAGCCTAATCAGGAAAGCAAACTCTCCAGGCTGATTGAACCAAATGATTTCTAGAATCTCTAATGCAAATACACTGGAGTACAGAATTTTCTGGAATCAAGTCCCTCCCTTGGATCTAGATAACCCGCCAACCTACCAGGGCAAATCCGTCCAGGTTCAGACGGGATACCAGCATACATGCAGGTGTAGTTTCCCTCTGTGTTTGTACAGGTGGCATTTTCCCCACAGGTGTGCATGCCCAGCTGGCACTCGTCAATATCTGCCCGAAAAAAAAAAAAGGAGCAGAGAAGAGAAAAGTGGGGTATAGAAGAGGATGAGGGTCATTCAATTAGAAAACCCAACATTCTAGAAGGGAAGCACCTTTGCCTTCTGTCAGGCTGCACGTTCTCAGAGCTCCACACATTTTTAGATCCAAAAATTTTATCATGAAAGTTGGTGAGAGAGATAAAGGGGGTCTCTCAGCTGCATGTCCATCCAGATAAACTCCTGGCATGAGGCTAGGAGTTTTCCCACTGCCTGGAAGGGAAAGAACCTTCCCAACACAAGAAGCTCAGTGGGAAGGTTGGAGATTGGTAAACTATATCTAGGCAAACATTTAGAAGTCCTGATCATATCAAATAAAACACTTCTGCCTTTTTAACATAAAGATAAACTGAGTCATCACTTTCTTTCCTAATTATCCACCTTTTCCTTCCTCAGTTACCACCACCCTAACATCTAGGGCCCTCTGCTCTTCGGTTTTGCATTATTTAAGAAGAACAGCCTAACTATGTTCTCTGCATCCCACTCTCCTCCACTCAGCACCAGTGCCAGATGAATCTTCCTCAATCGCATCTCCTGTCACTGAACCACTTGACTCAAATGCTGCCGGTGGCTCTCTGTTGCCTAGACCTAAGCTGTCCAATATGGTAGCCGTTGCCATGTGTGAGCACTGAGCAGCTGAACCACAGCTAGTCCACACCGAGGAGTGCTGGAAGTGTAAAACACATGCCAGATTTTGAAGTCTGAGTACCAAAATAAGAATGTAAACTACCTTAATAACTTTTATATTGATTCAATATTAAAATGTTAATATTTGGGGTATTTTGGAATAAATAAAATATTATTAAAATTAACCTCACCTGTTTCTTTTTACTTTTTCAAATGTACTAGAAAATTTTAAATTACACATGCGACTGACATTATATTTCCATTTGACAGTGCTGGTCTAAAGAAGTAAAACCCCATCAGATGCTAGTCTTCCACAAATGTAACCCAACCCACCTGTCATAGACTAAATTGTATCCCCCAAAATTTATTTATTGAATTCCTAACTCTCAGTGTGACTATAGTTGGAGAAAGGGCTAATAAGGAAGTAATTAAAGTTAAATGAGGTCATAAGAGAGGGGCCTTGATCCAAAAGGAAGAAGAGATGCCAGATCTACAGATACCTCCCCATCCCCACCTCCACGAACCACAGAGGAAAGGCTATGAGTGTATGCAGCAAGGTGGCCATCTGTACACGAGGAAGAATCCTCACCAGGAACCGAATAAGCCAGCACCTTGATATGGGACAACTAGCCTCCATAACTGGGAGAAAATAAATGTCTGTTGTTTAGGTCACCTAGTCTATATACCAGACTAAGATACCACCCTACCAGCCCCAGTTTATTTTCCCTTATATACAACCTACACTTAGTGCTCAATTAGGCTATTCTCTGCTTCTTCATTTCTACCTAAGGAAAATGCCCAAAGGTCCATCTAAAATGATACTTCCTCCCTGAAAACATTCCCATTACTTCAAACAGATATTCTTCCAGTTATGAATTTCCACTGTAGTTTTCACTTCTCTTATGATACATATCTTTCTTCACCACTTATCAAAGCTGTATTTCTTTTAGATCACATTTTTTCTGTAAGCAAGAACTGCCTTCACCATCTTGGTATTTCTCACAGTTCCAAGTACTGTGCCTTTGCACTAATAGAGGCCAATTAAATATTTATCACATTGAATTGCTAACCTGAACAACTCAAACTGAGGGTTCGTTTTGTTTTGTTTTGTTTTGTTTTTACTGACTTCTGTTATAATTTGTATGAACTATCTATCACCTTGAGAGAGAGAGCTTTTGCAAGAAGCAAAAACAAAGATATACTCTTGGCCAAAAAACACAACTACCCTTAACAATAAGAATAGCAATGCTTTTATATAGCACTGCATCTATCCATAGCTCTATCAATATCTATCTATCTATCTATGGAGAGGGAGGGAAGGAGAGAGGAGAAGAGAGAGAAGGAAGGGGACAGGGAGTGGACAGGAACAAGCTCAGTCTTTCCTGGACATGACACCCCATGGCATGTTTGCTACTGGAAGGAGGTGGGTTAGTAACAGAGTGAAAATTCAGAGTCTAATGAGTTTAAACATCCAAGAAAGTATGCCTTTCTTTCTCTTCAAAGTAAATTAAATATAAAGCCTGTTTGTCTAAATTATCTATGAGCCTACTTAATTGGAGCAGTGACATTTTCCTGACTGACAGCCAAATATGTGCTTAAAAGAGCATTTACAGATGTCTGCGGACTTGATGAAACTAATCTGATAAAGGTCTGATTTAAACCAATCAGATCCAGAAAATTGGTAGTTATGACTGATAGTTCATCTTTAACCTCAACATGCAGGAGAAAGCAGTACCATTTTAGTTTCTTATCAGGGCATCTGCTCCTCACCGTGAAAAGAATTTTATATTTTCAGAAGGAAAAGAAAATACTGAAAGAGACATTTTAAAGCCCTGTAAAACTTTAGTTAACTACTTCACTGGGCTCCAGTGGCTTCAGGCAGGTCTTTACTTGTGTGGTGATGCTATACTACTGACACCTGGAATGGGACAAGACCTCCACTAAGTGAACTCCCATCCAACAAGCCACACCCAGAACTTGGCAGAGGATGGTGATTATGAAAGAAGTCTTACTCATTCTTTATTTGTATCTAAATGTCAGTGCCTTGCTTGAGTCTTTCATTTATTGAACTTATCAAAAGCCACCCGAGGAGTTTTTTCACAGAACCACACCTTCTTTCATCTACACACACACAGCAAAACCTGTATCAGCTCTGCGGTTCACCACAGTTCAATCGACAAATTCAGTGACAAAGAAAATGTTGTTCAGATCCCCTCATTATGGCTCGAAGTACGGAGTATTGATGAGGCACTGTGTCACTTCATCCCAGAGAAAGAATTATAAAGGCAGAGGGGTAAATAACCTCCGCACAGATTTGACATTGACTAGTGAAAGAACAGCATGAAGGCATAAACTTGACTATGTACCAAGAACAGAAATGTGTCAGTTTGAACGGGTCACGCAACTCCTCTTTTAGTCTTATCATGTGTGTGACCCTATCTTTTCTTGGCCTACCACAGACAGAGCGCTTCGTGATTCTCTAAGGCCTGCCTCCACCCACCCGCCTCAGCACATGCGCACTTACCAAGACAGTGAATTCCATCTCCTCGGTAGCCTTGTGAGCACTGGCAGACATGGCCACCTTCAGTATTGATGCACTGGGAGGAGGGGTGCGGGCACACTGTGATACCCATCTCACATTCATCTATATCTGTGGGCAAATGATGAACTAATGAAATATATAAGCAATCTCAATATAAATGAGGCTAATACAAAAGAATAAGTATAATCTTACATACAATCATCTAGTCGTTTACAGAGACTGTTTGCAAATGCAATGCAAATTCTATTTCTTAGACATAAAGTTCATGTCTGAATCATTTTTTACAGATTTCTCACTTGTTTGATTAGCTAAGTATGTACAAATAAATCACTTTGTACCAGAGTTGCAGACCATAAGAATTTATTTTTACAGTAATCGCTAACGTAAAATTTTGAGGCTATTAATATAAAACAAAAACCTATGCCTCACAATCCATTTACTAAACTAAAACTTATGACCTAAGCTTTTTGGGGAGGAAAAAAAAGTTGTGTTTTTATTGGAATTGTTAAATTTTTAAATTTGACTTGAACTCAAATTCATGCTTCTGAAACTAATTATAAATTCTTCTCCTTAATGTCAACTGCATAAATTACATAATTTTGACATAAACTCAAGGTAATGTAACAACATATACGTTTCATATTTACTATACATGCCACCCATAATCTTCTTAGCTAATACCAAATAATTTATTCAATTCTGCTGATTACATAAATCCTTCTGGAGATTTCGAACCCATATGATCTGAGAAAATGTTCACTATTTTCCACAATTATGTGTATCAACTGGCCTTTGCTCTTACCAGAACATAATTTTCCATCCCCAGCAAATCCTTTCAAACACTGACACGTGGCAACCTCTCCCTCTGAAACACATTGAGAGTGTGCACCACACTCCATGGGACCACAGTCGTCATCATCTGCAAACAGTGAGAACCCCATCAGATTATTTCCAGACCTCAGAGGAGAAAATGGGCTTTCACGTTCTGGGTTCTACAGAGCATTCCAGCTTTTCCTTTCTCAAGGTTTGAGACAGGTTAATCTCCAAATAGAAACACTGTTAACCTGCAAGTTATAGCTATATTAAAGGACCCACAAGCCATATGTTTCCATTTCTATGTTTTTAACAAATCTTTAGTCTTAAAGAAGTGTTTGTTGGTCAAACGACTCTGGGTGAACTTATTAATAACAAGCTTTAAAAGCATTTAAAATTTGAATTATAAAATTGCTAGGAGTAAATGGACTCAAATTTCAAAAAGTTTATTGCTCATTTGAGAATTCCCAATCATTATGACATACAAAAGAGGTCAAAATATTCTTATCCCTCAAAGGCATACAGAATAATATAAAGCCAAGTAGCTCTGTGTACCAAAATGACAAAGAGATTCAGTCATAAAGATTTATTCTCAATTTACTAAACTTACGTTTCATATAATAGAATATGTATGTCACAATATATGCTTATTATCAGGATTTATGTAGTGACTTGCAAACCTCAAGGCACTTTTACAAAGTCACGAACCATACAAACTAAATGTTGTAACTGGATCATTTGATTTCATACTCCATTGAAATGCAAATGCCCCAGGGGACAGATTTGCATGATGAGCTATAAACATGAGCAAGTTTTTTTTCTCTTAACTACTTATATATATATAATCATTCTCTAAATGCCTCCTCCCTTTTAGAGTGAAGGGGATCTGACATCCCACAGTTATAAACTGTCATCTGTCTATTCACTACTAAATTTGCTCAAATGAGTATAGAAGAAGTCAAAGAAGCCCTTCAAACTTGCCCATAAATTAAAGAAAGTTAAATTATCTAAGTAGGATTCGATGCCATGTGAACGCAGACATTGGATAATTGCATTTGATTTGCTTAGCGATTTGAATGAGACTTCTCTTATAGAAAAACATGATTTCTTTTTCAGGCTTAGTGAGATTTCTTTCAGGTTTGCCTGGTTCTCTGTCACTCATGACTCTCGGAGATGGATAAGTTCAGATTAATCAATTACCCATTTGATTCGACATTTATTTGGAGGCCTAGCTCCCAAATCACAAGGATATTCAGAATGTGTGGTGGACAGTATCCAATTACTCAAGAAATTTTAAATCACTTGCAGAGTTATCTTAAATTAGAATATGATTCAGGATTTATTTGGTAACTTGCAAACTCTAAGGCAGCTTTGCATAATGAAAAGCAATAGATATGAAATTGTTGGAGGGATGGGCTATAGCCAAAGCTCTTTCTGCCACAAACCAGCTTTGAAAAAAAAGAATACCAGGGCTCCATGCTCCTCTTCTTTAAAATACAGGTGACAATTTCCATCCAGTCCACTTCACATGATTGTTGAAGAAAAATATAATTTTTTAAAAAATCCTTTGAGAATTCTAAAATATTATGCATATTGAAATAAGGATGATAAAGAAGAATGCTGTGACAGCCTGAATCAGAATTAGCCTTATCACACTAGAAAAGATTCTGGGCCTGTAAGTAAAATTAATAATTTCATTCAAAAGTGCCTACTATGTGCCAGATCTTAATGAGGACCAAAAATACAGTGGCGAAGGATATAGACAAGGGTTCTGCTTTCTTGCATAATTGATATTGAAGCATAAGCACTATCATGAAATAATACCTAGTTCTGAGAGCTGAAGTAGCTCTCACCTCATCTGGTCAGGAGACTAGGAAAGGCTTTCTGAGCAAGGGCACGTGAAACTGAGAAGTGAAGAATTAGCAGGACTTGATGTAGTTAGAAAGAGCACTGTGGACCAAGAACACAATACCCGTATGTCACTTAGGTAAGGCCAGGGTAACTGAAGCCAGCCACAGTAAGTAGAGCAAGGAAGGGCACAGATTTAAGTCGGCGAGCTGTGTAACGGTTAGTTCATCTAGGGCCCAACAGGCCACATTAAAAATTTTAAATTTTATTCGTGAATTTAGAATAATTTGTGATTTTAATAAATGTGACAATGAAACTTTTTGTGATGGCATCTTTTAGCCATATTGTACACAGATCTACTTGCTACATATCAGTCTGCATGCTTTGGAGAATAATATATTGAGCTAAAATCTAATATAGAGTTTTCAAACTTATTTAAGTATAGACAATTTATTGAAATGAAATCTCACTGCAAAATGTAAATAAGACCCCTCAGCCTAACACAGGTATAATTACAACTTTATAGGCAAAGACAAAATAGGTATGGAAAGATGAAGTAATTTTCACCAGGACAATCAATTTCATCTGTTCTGCACAAGACTGAGTATAGTCTCCAGGGAGAAAGCCAAATACTGCCTATTATATATGTATTCCAAATCTTTGGCTATTTTGTCACTTCCTCATCCCACCCATGTGACTAATTTACTGTCATTTATGTTGGTCTTTGAGTCCCCCAAACATTAGTCTTTTAAAATATACTCTATGAACCTCTAAGGATCCCTACTGACTATGAAAAATTCTCTACTGTTAATATTTATTATTGTTGTTTTATTCCATCATCTTGTTTGTCTCCACATCAGACTGTGACCTTGGACACTGGGGCTTTATTTAGCTCTTCCAGTATCCCCAGCACTTAGTATGGTACGTGGCAGATAAACAGTCATTAAATGAATAATATTCATAATATGACAGTGTTTTCCAGTACTTCTTTCCTTCATATAAATTAATTATTTGGTCATAATTTTCAAAAATCTTTGGTCACTTCACTAACAGTATATCTTAGTCTCAGTTTTCAAATCTGGAAAATGATGTGTTGTGATAAGATCCAATTAAAGAATAAAGTACCTGATAAACTCTACAGCTTTATACAAATTATCGTTACTAAAAATAGCCACCTTTTTGTTTGTATTTTATCCAAGTTGCACTGATAAGTTCTTATAAGGAGGGGTAAGTGGTCCCAGGGACTCATACATTGACAAAGTAGTCTGCAGACCACAAGTTGGATGGGCGCTTTGTTAAGTGTAGGTAATGTCCTACTGTGGGGTTTTCAAACTTATTTTTAGTCACAGACACTTTGTTAAAAATCTTATTCAGAAATATAAATAAATATGTTTCAAAGTAGAGCTGCACTGAGACCTACCGTGAGCAGAGATGGGTGTGCAGAAGCCTTAGGGCTGAGCTAAACCCAGTTTGAAAACACAAGCTTCATGAGTGACTATAGAACATGAAAGAATCAGGTTCTCTCAAGTTGATACATATTCAACAAACAACTTAGCATTTTTGGTGATAAATGTGCCATGTAGACGATGAAAAAAAATCTAACATTTGCTGTTTGTGGACTTTCTGGTGCAGCTAAAACAACAACCTATATTTGCTTATCAATTACTATCTACTTTCACACTAATGGAAGTAAAGCTAGATGGGCTAAATACCAAAAATACCAGGGATGGAAGGATGCACTCCAATCTGTTCTGTCCTATTTTTCACCCTTGTTTCTAAGTTAGAGTTCTTCCAAGAAGGTTCGGCGTGTCAATGATTAAAGTTCATGTCCAATCTAATATGGAGCCATCTTCCTCAGGCACACAGTTCAGAAGAGAGGAAGGATCGAAGTTGGAGTCCAACTTTGGCTTCACCAGCTTTGTGTAGATTTAGCCAACATTAAGTTAAAGAGATAATTCAGAATTTCTAATTGGTAGGATGGAAATTGTTGGAACCAATACTCTACTGGAGAACTCATTATTCGTACCTGATACCATGATTTCGGCCACTAGCACATGTTGCGATTCTGTAATATTATCTTCAAACCCTTGACTGCTGAGTAGCATGTCCGATGGCTTTAGTTGATTACTTAGATCTGTTCCACTACCTATTGAAGGTCAACAGACACAATTAATTTATCTTTGATGATTCAAGAAAAGTGATTTAATTTATATTCGCAGCTCTTTGTTGGTTGTACATTCAGACTCACTCTTTCAATAACAGGATTTAGGGAACTATCAGGGTCTTGGTGACTTAAAAAACCTCACTTGTTGTATGTACCACATTCTCCCAGCTTCACTCTGTGCAACTTGATGATTGAGGGTGGAGGAACCAGTGCAGAAGAAAGACAGGATTTTTTTAAGTACTGGCAAAACACAATAGTGTAAAATACCAAAATCTTTATGAAATAATCAGTTCATAATCACAGCCTGCCATTACAAGAAAAAAAATTAGTAAGATGATCTCCCTCAACCTGCCTTCCATACACACTTTCTCCTTTAGGCTTCTTTCAAAACTTATTTTAGCCTGATTTTACTTGTGTTTAGAAATGTGAAAGGGCATAAACAAGCCATCATTTAATATCGGCACGGGACCTATGCCACTCCCCAGATGTGGGAGAAATGCCTCCCCTGAAACACAAGGTGTGTCCTCTAAGTGTGGTCTATGGATCCCTGAGATCCCATTGAATGGAGTCCATAAGGACAAAACTGTTTTCATAAAAGGCAAATAACTTTAATAGGGGTTTTCGCTTTTTTGTGTGTGTGTGTGTGCCTTTTTTCACTGTACTTACATTGATACTGATGGGAAAAAGCAGTGATGGGTGTAACTAAAGTGCTTTAGCATGAATCAAGGCCATGGCACCAAACTATACTAGTAGTCATGTTCTTCACTGCTATACACAAACAGACACACACACACACACACACACACACACACACTCCACTTTCACTTAAGAAGATCCATGATGAATAGCAAAAATTATTAATTTTTTCAAATCTCAACCATAGAATATTTGGCTTTTTGATATTCTGTATAATGAAGTGGGAAGTACACACAAAACACTGTTATCTGTGAAGATACTGATTATGAAGTTTATCTGGACGAAAAGCACTTGTACACACTTGGAGTTGTGAGCTGAAATTAGCTTCTTTTTTTCAATTGAACATGATCTTTACTTGAAAGAATGACTGATAAACTGTGTTATTAGCACTTAGGGATTTGGCAAAGCATTTTTTGAAAAATGAATGAAGTGAGCCTGTCACTTCAAGGCAACAACTCACAGTACTTGTTGCCAATGATAAAAATTTGAGCTTTCAAATGAAAAGTAGAATCTTGGAAAAATTTTTCCACTACCATGAGTCTGAAAAAAATCTCAATATTTGAAGACTTTTCTGACGAATTTGATAATAATAATTAATTAATGTAATTTTTTGTACATTAATGTAACATGAAAGATCTGCATAACTCAGTCAATCAGTATTTTCAAATGACCAAAACATGATGCTACAAAATCATGATGCAAGGTAAAAGATGCACTCAAAGTACAACATAGACCACTGGATTTTAATGAATCAGAGGACAAAAAATTCATTGATATGGCTTCAGATTCCACACTGCAACTAAGCTCCAAGAAACTACCCCCTGTCTAGTTCTGATATAATATCAAAAGAATAAATACCAAAAAAGGCATCTGAGAAGGCTAATGATATTTCTCTCTTTTCCATCTCTACATCTGCGTGAGGTCAGATTTTCTTCAGAGGCTTCAACTAAAACAGTGAAGCAAAAGATTTAACAGACAAACAGGTATAAGAATCCAGTTGGCCTCTATTAAGCCAGATATTAAAGATATAAAGGTAAACTAATGCAATTTTTCTTACTACATAGTTTTGTTTTGGAAAATATAATTATTTCATTTATTTCCATAAAAATGTTATAGTCATATATAATGAAGTGTTATTATAATTTTAATAGAAATATTTTAGAATTTTTTAGTTTCGACTTCTAATACAAATATTGATAGATATAGCCTACATAAATAAAAACTCTTTGGGGACCTGAAGCCAAAAAGATTGAGAACTATTTTCCTAAAGCAATAATTAATAGAAAGTTCTGAAAATCTAAAATATCTAATTCTGGTCCATGGATAGATCGATCCATTTATTTGCTGTCAATGTGTCATCTAACTTACATCGTACTTATCAGATGAATATAAATTTTTTAAAAATGTTTGTAATAAAATCTGAATTGTTTTTGGTACAAAGATATCAAAAAATGAATCCAAATACACTGTAATTGTTAAATGAACAGTCAAGGGAAGCAAGTCAGGACTACCGACTTTATATCATGCTTGATCCACTCTTCCTTCCTCTTCCACAAAGCCATAGTTTTTAAAAACGTGATCACAGCCTTCTCAGGTTGGATTCTCCACACTTGATATCTTAATATTATTTATTAGAAAGGACTTTGCCTTCCATACTAAGACTAGTCACATGATAGGGGGTTTGTATAAGACTACCTATAATATTAAGACCATAAAACTTCTAAATAAAATGTCTGAACATTATCTGAGGTGGTAAAATACCGGCATTTATTTCTAAGATTGGGCTACTCCATAGGGGGCTAGAGGATTGGACTTTGAAAATTATCTTTTGTGAACTAATTTTAATTAGAAGAGGTCTGTTGAATTGTCTTTAATAACAGGAGCCCAAATTCATCAGAGGAAGAAAAAAAAAAACATCTGGCATCCCTAAAAGCAGGGGAGTTTTTAATTATACAAAATAGTAAAAATCAGCAAAAGCATAGGATTTAACATAGAACAGAACAACATTCCTGAGCCAAGTCAAGATAATTTAGCTACATAATTTATTATATTACCTGCCAATACCTGATGGCCATTTAGAGCCAGACAGAGTTTCCCATCTGGGGCTTTCACAAAACCTTCACGACACGAACACTGAACAGCTCCAAACTTCTCTTTGCAAATATGTTCACAGCCTCCATTTTGATATAAGCAGGGATCTGCTCCTGGTGGGGAAAGAGGTGCATTCACAGACGGGCTTGGAGATCAAAAGGGTGCCGTTTACACAAATCACAGTGTGCTGCTTTGGGGGAAGGGAATTCAACGCATGTAATGGAGCCTATATGAAGAGCTATTTCAGAAGAGTTTGGATAAGGAGCCACTAAGCTCAGAATGCTATTACCTCATGAGTATTCATTGATTACAACCAGTACTTTTGCCCAAGAAGCATTTTAGGCAGATGAAATTCCTACTTCCTAACTCATGATCTAGTCAAACTGACAAAGGGCAATTCAGAATGAAGAATGACTGTAGGACACTAGATGCCTTTTCTATTTGCTCACTCCCCGGCACTCTCAGTGGGTGGAGAAAGGCCCCAGTGTAGACAGAAGCTTCCACTGCAGGTATCTAGATTGCCCCTCCCCCCAGCCCCACCCTTAGAGCCTATAACCTAAGAGTCTTTTAAAAGGAGCAGATAAGTAAAAGCTGTTCAGGAGAAAAAAAATGAGATTGGAGAAATAAAGCCCAAATTCACCGCCAGACTATCTTTTACTCTAAATGAAATCCAAATGTCAGGAAATCTTAACATCTACCCAGAATGGTGAGAACTGCAACATCCTCCCTCCTCCCCTGCCATCAATTAAAATTGTTGCAGATTCCAGCCAAAGACAGACTGTGTAACATGTCCAGTGTACCTGGTTTTGCCAATGGATGAACTACAACCAGTGATGAGGGCTTCAGCATGCTGCCTCGGAGACGTACCCTATTTTTGCCAGTCCTCTTGTTCACCCTTATTACCGATGGCACAGTCCAGTCAGAGAACCATACGTGATCCTCAAACACAGCCACAGCAAATGGGTGACCTGGAAGCAGTTCCAATTTATCATATACGTCTTGTCTTTGCCATGAATATTTTTAAGAGGACAAGGCCTGAAACATTCACACAATCCCTACGCTAAAACAATTCTTTAATATAACTGCTAAGCAAAGTATGAGCCACTATCTCTACTTGTATCAAGAAGAACCCACACGATGGGACAACCTTATCGTAGAATGGAAGCCTGGTAGTGTGAAATCCTAGGAAAGCCCATAGTCACCCAGCATTTGGAGAACTGGAGAATGTGGGTTGATTGATAATAGTAGCACTGAGAGGGAGGAGGCCAGGCAGGAATGTTTCTGTGTTCAGTGATTCTGTCACTATTTATAGACTAAACTTGAGTAAGTTATCCTCTCTCTCTTTACCTTCAGTTCCTTGTCTTTTGAATGACAGCGATGAGTAAGTATAGTACACTAAGTTCACAGGGTTTTTTAAGGATCTTTAAAAATTTAAGGTAAGAGAATAATAGTCTCCTCAAATTCCCAAGTACATCAACACATTTCCCTGCATTGAACGCCTATCTCCTTTCTTATCTTGCCTCTTATCTAATATTAATTCACTGACCTGTGCTCCTGGCGTCATCTTTCCAGCCTTCTCTAGGCCCCTGTTTAGTCAATTACCCATTCTGTTTACATCTTCATTCTCTTAATTCTACTAGCTTCTTTCCCTTAGGTGATAAATACTCTCAGGTCTCTCCCATCTTAATTTCTTCATCCCCCTTGACCCAACCCTTCGGCTTCTTTTTTTTTTCCGACTCTCTTCCACTTTTACCCAAGTTTTTTGAAAATCATTTGTTATCTGCTGCCTCCATTGTCATGGCAATCCACCCCTAGGTGGGCCCTTCTTACCCCACCTCAACTAAACCCACTTCTCCACTCTGTTGAAACTGCTCTGGTGAGATAGTCCAGTATTTAGCAAGCAAAAACAAAAAATGCTGTAATAGACCATCTCCAGCGGTTAGAGACCCACATTTAGAAGCTTTAATCATGTCTAGTCACATCTCCCAGGCCAGTCTTTTTGCAACTGAGCAACAGATTTGGTGGATTAGAATGAATGTCTCCCTCTCCTGGCAGCAAACTCGAATGATTTGTTCTGGGGACAATGAGTCTCCACTCACCATTACTGACCAAGGCCATTGAGAATTCATTGTGGTCTCTAGCTCTTTGTCCCAAATTAAAGTCATAAATACAGCAAGGAAATTATTTATTATTTATATAGCTGTGGTGTTTTTTTTTTCATTTTGGTAAAAAACACATAACAATATTTACCACCTTAACCTGTGTAAAGTTCAAGAGTGCTAAGTACATTCACATTGTTGTGCAACCAAGTTCCAGAACTTTTTTTACCTTGTAAAACTAAAACTTGTTACCTATTAAACAGCAACTTCTCATTTCCCCCTCCCCCAAGTCCCTAAGAAACACCATTCCACCTTCTGTTTCCACAAATTTGACTATCCTAGATACTACAAATAAGTGGAATCATACGATATTTATCTTTTGTGACTGGCTTATTTCTCTTAGCATAATGTCCTCTGGATTCACCCATGTTGTACCATGTGTCAGAATTAGCTATAGTTTTTTCAACAAATACCCACACCAGACATATTTCTTCTTATTTTTTAGTTATAGAAGAGCCACAATTGCATTTAAAATTAAGAATAAATTTCTTCAATCTTTACTTTAAAGATCCTTTTACTGGCAGTTGAGAAGCCACTACTTGTATACCTGTAGATGGCACTGTAGTGACGGGAATGGTTATTTAGACATTTTAATTTCCAATTATCCGATAATGGTCTTTTATAGGAAGTTGTATTAGTCACAGATTAGAGTAGAAATTCAAATTATTTTTTAAATATCTGCTATGATTTTTGGTGTAGAATATTGTGTCTTTATATTCTGGTTAGAAATTTTCAAATTCCTTTATACCTTCATATATCAAAGCTATAATTTTACATTTATCTGGAAAATATATTTTTAAATAATGTTTGTCCCCCCACAAGATCCCATGACTCCACAAGAACCATATTTGTTTAACTCTCTACTGTATTTCCACTTCCTATAATGACTCAATAAATATCTGTTAAGTACCTGAATGAAGTCTGTGATTGTACATAAGCTTATCATTTATTGTAAAGTATCTCTTTAATTATTAAAGAAGCTTAGCAGTGTATAAAATTTTCAATTACAGCTATCTTGATTTATTTAATGTATATACAAATCTAGAAATTCATTATCTCTAAAACCAAAGAGAATGGGCAAAATAAATATCTTATGTAGATTATTACTTTGTTAGCTTCTTCCTAAAAGAAATGAACCACGTTTTTTCACATTTCCAAACAACCAGTTTGTAAATCTTTGAAGCAATTTCAACATCTCCCTGGACTTCATTTGTATATCCAATCTGCTACTAAATTCTTTCAATTTTTTAGTCACAATGATATTTTTAATACTCTAATCCTCTATTCCACTGTTAAACGGCAATGTTCTAGCTCAGGTTTTCATTAGCTATTGTCTGGACAACCTTGATAGTTTCCTGATTTCCTTCTCTACAAATTCCAATCCAACCCTCATCCTGATACCTAAGTGGTTATCCTGAAATAGCAATCTTATATACACTTCCTGCTCAAGAACATGCAATGGCTCCCTAGCGCATTCAGAATTAAGTTCATCAACATATCTTGGCAATACTAACATACAAAGACCAATTCTTGCAGCCTTATTTCACATGATAAAGTTTTATCACCATCTATTTACCACATGTTCAAATGCTTTCTTTGCAGATTCCCTAGGTCAATGAATCTCCCCATGAATCTCAAATCCATTTGTATTCTTCTTTAACAGCTAGCATAGACTAGAGTGTTTTAAAGATTCTTAAGAAAATACATGATACCCCGTAAAATTCAGAAATAGAACAGGGGAAAAAACTATATTAATCTTGGCACATGTTATCAATAGTTATTCATTAATGTCTAAAGGTGATATCGCTGTTGTGAAAATGACATTTCTAAAGCATAAGAAATGGTAATGACTGAACCAAGTTCTTATTCTTAAAGAAATTTTAAATTTTTCAATATTTTCATTCTATTTTTGAGAAATCTTGGCAAAGAGAAATGATTACACATCACTATTTTTTACCCAATATTCCAATGTTAAGGTAATCCTTGCAGCTCATAAATCCCTGGTGAAGTCTGTCAGTCTGTTTGTCTCTATTTCTTTCTCACCATAAGGTTAAGTGCGAGTGTGTGTGTGTGTGTGTGTAAACACATTTTGTTTTTAACATCCATCAACTCTTAGGCAAGATGAAGACATCACTCGTCCCAAAGTCTCACCTACATCGTTCTGGGCAAGTCTTTGGCGTTTCGAACCATCCAGATTAGCCATTTCGATCACAGATTGCTTGGCATCACACCAATACAACTTGTCGGTTAAGAAGTCAATCGTTACTCCACTGGGCCAGACCAGCTCAGAGCTAGCGATGACCAGTCGGCCAACGCCTTGAAGGGAAGAACTTTCGATTCGTGGATTAATTCCCATATCAGTCCAGAATAATCTCCTTTAATCAAGAAAGCATACAACAAATAAAATTTGCACATTCAAAAAAAATTCTTCCATTTTCTCATCATTGGAATGTCAATGTAAATCACTTTAGGATAAACGAAAGTGGTACACAGAAGGAGAAAGTATAACATTGTGAATAATTTTTCAAAAGCAAAAACTTTTCTGTGTAGAGCATCTTAGACAAGAAATGCTGAATTAAGGCTCAGGTCATAGGATAAGAAAGGAATTATTAATTTAAAAAATTATAATATATTACTAATTGCAAGTATGTTTAAGGGCATATCTTAAATTAACATTTCATTCTGCAAAAGGCAATGAAATCTTGCCAGCTTGTCCCTCTGCTATACATATTTAAAACTCACTATATATGTAAAATTACAACATAAAGGAAGAGCACATTTATCTTTTTTACGATGTACTCAGTTAACTCGGTTAATTTTAAGTTCTATAAATCACATGGTGTGCTGAGAAAGATTTTTTCAGGTCAATATGGCTCAATATCTTTTCTTTGGCCTGTTTAGAGATGATTATATTCTCACTGTTTTAACCATGTTGCTGGCTCCAAATCATTTGTCACCAATATATTATTTCTCGTAGACCATGGTAAATAAAATAAGGTTGGTTATTATCCTTGTTTTTTAAAATCTTGGAAAGAATCAGTGACTCTCCTTAATTCTCTGAACCTAAACCTATATTTGTCACTAATGCATAATTAACAACATAATCTCCTAAATCTTTTATGATTTCTATTTCTTCTTTTTTAAATCTAGGAATGATATATTGTTTGAACTCATCTTATGATTGTTCTAAATAGAATTCATAAGTCATACAATACAAATATCATTCTCCACTCAGGAAAGCAATAATGTAGATTTTTAAAGAAAGTAGTTTAATGGGCTTATCTAATTGGTTAATAAATTACAGCCCATTTATTTTTCAGAAAGAAATTGAATTTGCTTAAAATGAAAGGGTATCTAAACAAAATTTTTTTATACAAGAACAGAAAATGAAAAGACATTTTAAAAATGAGGAAATCATGCTAGCCACATCATTTCTGAAGATGTGAACAAATCTAGTGGATTTTCTTGGCATGTGATTCCACTGGCCACCTGAGATCTTAAGACAAATTTTGGACATTAGCATTTCAAACATGAACTGTCACATGATCTCTACAGAAAGGCACCTGAATTTCACAAGTACCTACTTGGCCACTGGATGGACAGCAATTCCTCGTGGCTGAGAGATGTCTTTCCGAATGATTACTTCACGATGTTTTCCACTTAAATCACTGCCTTCTATGACCGATTTCCTAAAACATGTGGAATACAGAGGGGCTTGTTACAACAACTTTACTTTGTAAACAAAATCACTCCTTGTCCCTTTCTTACTGAATGCAAAGACAGGTGTTCTAAACTATCTTCATGAGCGGGCATGCGCACGCACACGTACACACACTCACAAGTCAGGACCAAATGCCCACAAGTTTTTTTTAAACATAGTCTTTTCATTAGCATCTCAATATTTATCCCAGGAAACTAAAATACACAGTGAAAGGATAAAGTCAGAGGAAATCATGTCAGTGGCCTGGCAGGGACAAAGCCAGCCGTCTAAATTCTATCATCTCTTTCTCTTCACAACCTCCTATCTCCTGCTGGCAGCAATGGAAGCCAGTGGTAGGAAGATGTCAGCCTCATGGTCACAGAACGCAGGAGGAGGAAGAGTAGACCTCAAAGGGCCACAGAGACAGCAAGCACAAGGACAGTAGGGGTGATTTATGGTGATTCTAATTTTCTTCCATGTGATACTAAGACAAATGAAAGTACTGAATTATAATATGCTAAACTGTCCATTAAAGAAAAAACGCGTTGGGATCTGGCAGAGGTGAAAATTCTTGTTTCCTAATGTTTCCATTTATTTGTCAGACGAATCTTTATTATCAAGCAAACATTTACTGAGCAAGCGCCTACTTATGCCAAGGATTGGCCTTCTCTGTCCTTATAGAGCTTCCAGTTCAGCAGGACAGCCAGCGGGAGGAGGGGGAGAGGGAAGATGAGTGGAGAGGCAAAGAGCACCCTAAGCAGAGAAATCAGCAAGGGCAGAGTCCAGGAGACCTAAAAGAGCATGGAACAGTCATAACCTCACTTTAGAAAGTTTGCTGTGGTTTTTGTGTGGAGAGGACAAAGTGGGCAAAAGATGATGTGACTGAGCTAGGACAGTGGCAATTGGAAGGAGAAAACTGGGTGGAGTCAAATGCTAAAATCCATTCTGCAACCCCACACCCCCTACACCCTGTCATTGGCCTACGAGGTAACCTGGGCTTCGGAGCAGCTTCTGGAGCAGGCAGGAACACAGGCAGAGGCAGTAAGAGGAGCATCCCACCCCTACCACGGGCTGCCTGTTCTCCTTGTTTCCTACCAAAACTAGAAAGTGTAACTACCTTTAACATGGTCAGCAAACATCTGGTAAGGGCCTACCGCAAACTTGTTCTTATATGCTGCTTGCTGGCCCTGTTTCCCCGCTGCACATTATATTTCATTCAGCAAACATCTGGTAAGGGTTTAGCCCCTTGGTCTTGTAAGCATTGTCCACATGAGACAAGCCTGCCCAGAAACACAGGGCAGGACCATTCTCTCCTCCTGGTTTTACAGAACGCTAAGGAGATTTTCTGTAAGTGGCTTATTAAGAGTGCACTTTCTAGCCACTGGGCGGGGAAGGGGCTTTACAAATTCCTCCTTACAGGCTACAGGCAGGAGGAAGGTAAAGGTAAAATTAGCTCAGAGCTTGTGCTGGGTCAAATATACTTTACAAACCACCAAGTCAGGACGGTGGATAATTCCAAACCATTTATACTCTAGTGCCACTTTTAAAAGGTAATTTTATTCCCAAATGAAGTGGTCATCAGAAGGGTACTGCTGGGCGGGAGGTATTTTTGAACTCAATGTGTCACAGTCACTCAGATACAACTGTCACTGCCTGCTCTTTTGGTGGGAGGGAAGGAATTCCGAGGCTATTTGCTCGTGACAGTTAGTTCTATTCTCATTGTTATATCATCTCTAAATTCTTGCTGTTTTGAGCAGGAGTGAGGTGATGAGAACTGAGACCAACAGAAACTCCTGACTCTGGAGCTGTCTCAGGCAAGATTGCTGGAATTTACTTTCAAAGCTCCCCAAGGGATTCATCCAATAATACATTTCTATTTGATTTAGCCAGAAAGCAAATCTCAAACTCCAGCGTTGGTAATGAGAAAGCAAAGATGAGCACGGACAGTCGGGCTCAGACGAGTGCAATCATAACCCTTAATCTGGGGGAACATCCTTCTCTTTATATCCACTACCTATTGGTCCCAAGGTCAGTAGGATCCTCTAAGACTCTCCAGCACAAGAGTTGTCCATCTGAAATCCTGGGAGAGTAATTTTCACCTCATGGTAGTTTTTGTTATCTTTTAAAAGAATGCGCAAAAAAAAATCTTATATATTTTTTCACTCTGATTTTTTTTTTACTGGGTAATTGACTGTAGGAATCAGGTTTCCTTAGTACTAAATAATAGCATTGCCAGTGGAATTATCAATTAGCTTCCTTCCTACTGTTAGATGTTAATTTGACTCTGTCTTTTCCTAAGCCAATATAAACTAAAAGCATCCACTCTGGTTCTTTTATTGGTTAAGAGTTACCATATAATCTAATATCAGAAGCTTGGAATCTCAGTTATTTAAATCCAATTTCTAGCTAATATCAAGGTTTTCAAACTATAAACCTTTCATTTCCAGACAAATTAAAGGTTCTCTTTTAGCAGCTGCCTTTAGAGGAAAGAGGACTTCAGAAGGGCTTGTTATTACTGAAGTCAGTGAACTGGGGAATCTGAGATCTTCTTCTCCAGGATATAGCGCCTGTCTATCCCCTAAAGACATCACCTCAGCAGTAGGTCCCATGGTGCTATTAATTAAACACTGTTAAAATTAGAGGGGCCGGGCAAATGTGGGAAATACGAGGAGACCCAGCATCCTTAAGAGGGGTCGATAGCGGCTAACATCTGCTGTCCTGATCAACGTTTACTTTTCTGAGAACAGCCATGTACAAGCTCTGTGATTATGCACAGCTGACATTTTAAATGTCCTTTTAAATAGGTTTAACACAGAAGAGGCTGTTATTATGATTTTTATCATTATTACAACTGAAGTTGATTTTCATTTGTTAAATGACTCCGGTTTGAACACATTTTAATCAACTCTTGTTGGGGATGGTAGTACATATTTATGATTGTTAAGATTTCAAGCTTTGAAATGGTCATCCTTAAGTTCAAATTCCAGATCCACTATCTGCCGGCTGTTTGACCTTGGTAAAGTTATTTTTACCTCTTTAATTCTCAATTTTTTTAATCTTTAAGTTGGAGATAAGAAAATTTACCATTTGGAGATTCAATGGTATGGATATAAAACTCTTAGAGCAGTATCTGGAACATTTCATTTATTCAATAAATACACATCCAAAGAATAAAAGAATGAAGGTATGGTTAAATGAACAAATGAATGTACAAAAATATACTCACTAGATATAAATGTGCCATATTATTGATAACTGTACATCACACCATACACATGGCTAATTTTTAAAAACGTATTTGTTTCCCATGGGTTATCCAGACAAAAAGAAATTTTCTGAGACATAGAAAGCCTACTCCCAAGCATATAAGCCCGCTCCCTGGGACTTCTCCCTCCGTTGAGACGCCGATTTCATAGACGTGAAACCCTAATTAATTTTTCTTTCTTTTAACATAGTTGCATAAGTACTAGATATTCAGGTTGGCCACGATTTCACTTTATAGTTTTAAGTGACTCTGGGAAAATATCCTCTAACACAGAGCATCTCCGATGCTCTCCTGCAAGGTGCTCTGTGGTTAGCTTCCTCTCTCAGAAGCAGGGAAGGGGGCTCTCACAGCACGCATGAGGGCTGCGGGCACTTCCTGCACCCTCCCCCTAACCCCACCATTCTTGGGGTTCACATCGGCCACCTCACACATACAAACACATGCAGCAGCCCTTCCTGCAGCCCCAAGAGCAGTATGCCCCAAGACAGAAACACCACAGCTTCTCTCTGGCTCTGTCATTTCCCACTAAAGGGGAAGCAGACCATTTCTCCATTTTCACAAGAACTTTCCTCACAATTCCAGCATGAAGCTCTCACTCTCTACTTCATGTCAGTTAACAGAGAGCCAGAATGTAGATTCAAGTCTACGGTTTGTCGCTTTTATGTTGTGTAACTTGAATAAATCACTCGGCTTTTCCAAGCCTAAGTTTCTCTATCTTCAAAATGGGGAGTTTGGGCCAGTTGATCCCTCAAGCTCCTTCCAGCACTCTCTCTGAGTGTAACACCTCATTTGGCAATTATTTTTTCATGGCCTTATGACATTTTTTTTTTTTTAACGCCTACAGCACTTGATATTCCTAGGTGGTCTCCCATCCAAGTACAAACCAGGCCCGGCCCTGCTTAGCTTTGGAGATCAGATGAGATCAGGCACGTTCAGAGTGGCATGGCCATAAACCCTAGGACATTTCTTGTACTGAAATTTAGGCCAAGCATTTGTATTAGTTTTTTCTTTGTATATGTATCTTATTTCCCAGCTAAACTGTGAGCCAACTGAAAAGATGGAACACTCCTCATGCCCCTTCATATCTCTCGTGTTACCTGAGAGAGCGCCCTATCCATAGCAGATGCTCAAAGAATGCTTGTGGACTGTATTCAGACAGCTTTTGCATTTCTCTGATTACAATAGCCTGAAGTGCAAAACATACGTTACTTTCTTGGTCCTTAAAATTCTGTGGATACAGATCCAATTATGATGAAAAGAGAAACATCCTGCTTGGTGGTGGGGAAGGGTGGTGGGGAGTATGGACAGCTTTGGGGGCATCCTCCAATCCCAGCCAGGTCCCCTGTGTTCAAAGTGGAGGATGAAGCCAGCTGTGTTACCTATCCCATCAATCCCATCCCCTGTGGCTAAAAACTGAAGGAAGAAACGTACCCTCTATCTGTCCAATAGAGTTTACGGTCAATCCAGTCTATAGCAAGACCTTCTGGCACATCTACTGCTTCCTCGATAAGCCTTTCTCTCTGGGAACCATCCATATTTGCTCTCTCTATGCACTTGAGGGCTGTATGGGCAAAGTATACCTACAAGAGAGAACACAGGAATTTCAGTCTGCTTTATTTTAAAAAATGAATATGGAATGCATGCAAATGGGTTGAATATCATACAGTGGAATCGTTAAGAGCCTGGCTTTGGACATAGACACACCTGCAACTGAGCTCCAACTATACTGCTTCCCAGATACATGTCAACTTAAGCAAGTTAGTCAATGTTGCAGAGCCTGAGGTCCCTCATTGGTAAATTGAGGATAATAATATCCATTATAATCATGTGCATTCGTGTAATATATAAAACTCCTTAGCCCTACACCGGGTACACAGTTCTATTGCTACTGGTAATTTATTAATCTTTGATCACTGGTCAATAACAAAGCCATTGTACTTGAACCCTAGGTTTCTACAACCTGAAAGAGAGCAATGATTGGTAGTTTAATGGGGACTACATGCTGAGCCATATCTTCTAATGCTCGGTCCACAGCACTCCACTTTGGTGCAAGTCAGGTGACATAGGTTCCTCCCAGGTTCACCACTTATTTGTTCAATCGTCTTGGCCAAGTCATTAAATCTCAATTTTCTTGACTATAAAAATAATGAAGTTAAACTAGATATTTGTTAAGATCTTTTTTCATCTCTAATCTTATACAAATTCATTTAATAATCCACATTGGATATAGTGCAACAGAATATACCTTGCAGGTGCAAAGTTCTTTCTCAGTCTAGTATGCAGATTATCAAACAGGTACAAGTATTTAATGAGATTGTTAAAAACTGCTATGGGTCAGCTGACAATGATAGCATTTGTGAACTTTTAACTGGTACATCAACTTATAATGAATGATGGGAGTATTCACAAAAATGATAATTCATTAAATAATGGGTTATCATCTTTCTAGATAAAATAGAAAAGATTCTATTCCATAATACAAAATGAGTATATTAAAAAACTCTCCTCTAAGCTCTGCTTCTCAAATTCGAATGTGCACATGAATCTCCTGGGAATCTTGTTAAAATGCAGACTCTGATTCAGTAATCAGAGGTGGAGCTTGAGAATTGCAGGTCTAACAAGCTCCAAGTGACGTTAAGGCCACTGGTCCAAGGAACACCATTTGAGAAGCAAGAAAATGAGAACATTGACCAGAGAAATAAAAAACCACCACATGACTTAAGGTTCATTTTAAGTCTCCTTATTCACCTAGTTGTAAAAATACTGACTGCTCAGCAAAAAACTAGTTTGGTAATAAAGGAATATTGAACTAATTTTTTCTATTTTTTCCTGTTATTATAATTCTTCCATGGAGTCATATAGATTCAGCTCAGAAAAAAAGAAACTACTTTTTTTAATTATTAAACTTCTATTTGCAAAAATAGTTATATCTGGCCATTGAGCTATACCAATTAAACACAGAATTAATTTGCTTCATTCTTCTTTATCCATTTACCAGACTGCTTCAAATCAGGAAGAAACAAAAGCACAAAGTTTAAAATTCTGGGAATTAATCTAATAATAACTAATTGTGGAGTGAGATTAATAACTCTGTAAATTTATAAATATTGAGGGATTAATTTCCAGAAAACACTGTAACATATTTCAAGTACATTCTAACTTAGCACAAATACAACTAAGAAATTAAAGACCAAATAGTCAGCTAATTAGGTTGATAATATAGAAATTCTAAGTTATATATAAAAACTTCATGTAAAAACTGATTATTAGGTAAATGATATCATGAGTTAGACTGCCATTCCCACGTGAGCCATAAAGCTTAAGTTTCCTGATTTTCATGGTTAAGAAGTCATTGAATTCCTTTCCTCAATGATATATACTAAATGCAAACTACTAATCCATACTTTCTATGCCCCACTCCAACCTCCCACTTCTCTTACTATCAGCAAAAACTATTTCTGGGCTTCTACTATGTGTACGACACTGTGCTAGGCTCCCATCCTCATCTCCCGAAAGGAAACTAAACTTAAGGTCCTACTCAATCATCTTCAATGAAATGGGTGAATTACATCGAGGACCAGCGTTATGATAACAGAAAATCCTTAGAGTTCATCAAATAATGTTTCAATATCTATATTTAAATTTTTCTGTGCCTAATGGATCAGAGCTTAGCAGAGGATTTTCAAGTAGCCGAGGTCATCTGTTAGGGTAAAATCCTCCACTCTGTGCTTAAAACGCACATCTGTTCAAGTGACAAAATCATACCTTATTTTCCACAGGGTCATGATCTATGGCGAAAACCGTTCCCATTTGCTGGCTGAGCAGGGTTCCATAATCTGTTCCATCAAAATGCATGTGTCGAATATCTTGAGAATTGGCAAACAGCAAAAATGGTTGTGGTCCTGATAACCAAATTCAAATACGGCTCCATTTAAAATACGCCTTAAAACCCAAAAGGCACTTCTGACTCTTTCCTTTGATTGCGCCCTCTTCCTTAATTTCTGCAGTGCCTCTTTTCTTGATTTCCCAGAAGTTGGTGTACGTTAAGACAGAAAAGAAGAGTTCCTCTTTCATGAGAAAGAATTTTTATCACCAGATTCCTCCCTGTCTAAAAGCAGGTGCCTGCTTTCAAAATACAAATTACTTATAGAAAGAGCCAGCATTAAATAACCAACACTGTAACTAAACAGTGCAAGTTTTAGTGCTGTAATCTCCTTAATTCACACATACTGAAACATATTAATATTAGCAGACTTGCATTAATTTGTATTGAAATAAATGCTTTTCTCAGGCCTGGGCACTTCTGAAAGGGAAGAATAATTATTTGAGTTAATAACAAGACCCTTCTTAATTTTCAGATCTCAGATTATGCTATATTAACTAGGGCCCTGAGAAGTTAAGAGTATTGGGCTCTGAATAAGGCAAGCTCTGCAGGCTCATCATTATGTTATCCCAGATTACAAGCATGATAAACTTCAGGAGAGAGAAAATCAATTGGTATAAATCTAGGATCTCGAGGCTATTGAAGGACATAAGAGATGTAATATCAGAAGATGAAAAAATAGTTGAAGCATACTTCATCTTAAATTTTGACATAAAAAGAACAGAATTTGTCAGAGTATCATTATTAGTACAATCACTGGAGAGTTGAAAATCAAATCAATCAACAAATGTTTATTAAATTACTCTTAACAATAAAGTGATATATTTTTATACATATATATAGTCTATTCCAAACTTTCACATATACTGGAATACCATACTTGATATTATAGCAAATCTTTGCCAAATACTAATTCACTTCTAAATATTCCTCAAAAGCATGGTTATTATTTATATGATCATTATTTATATTATTTATATGTATAATGTGATGTTCTCCATTTCCAAAAATAAAAAATCAGACTTTCTACTCAGAAGCCAAAAGCAACTTAATGCTCTCTTTCTAAATGAACTTTTCAGAGCTCAGGTTATGTTACACTAACTAATATCCTGAGAATTGGAAAATAGCACTTTCAAACACCCTCAGCACTAACCTGAAGCTGCACAGCTTTTTTTGTCCAGTTGTAGGTCATAGCCAGGGTGGCAACCACATTCCCAAGATACTGGGCTGAGAGGGATGCAGAGCTGGCTACATCCACCATTATCAGGTGATGAACAGCCTACAAAAACAAACAAACAAAACAATGGCTTGGTAATGATGCTATGTCAATCAAAAATGTAACAATTTCTCATCAAAATATTGAAGGGAGCCAAGTACACGTTAATTTTTCAAACCATTTTCACAATCATTTATACTGCTGCAATCAAGTTTATTTTTCAGAGATTAGAAGCAAAATGTCACCATATTCCACTTCCCTATAACCCGATATCTTGAATGTTAATCCTACATATCCCAATGGCCCTTGTCTTCTTGTTCTACCACGGAGCTCAAGAACAAGTACACTGGTAGCTGGCTGGAATATGAAATACATTTTGATGAGTTTGGCAGCTCTAACTCTTCCTAATGAGTAATATATATTTTTTCTCTCTCACATTTTTGGCCTCTTGACTTCTTTTGCTTTATTTAAAAAAAAAAAAAGTCATATGTAACTCTTCTGACAATTATGAGTTACATCCAGTCCTATATATGCTTAAGTCTATGAAGATAAAAGTAGAGAGGTACTTATAGGTGCAAGAAACAGGCTAAGCACATTGCATCCACCATCTGTTTAATCCTGGCCACAAACCCAAGAGGCAGGTATTGTTAACCTCTACAGATAAGGAAATTGACATCAAGAGAGGGCTAGTTTGAAATAACATTGGTAGTAACCGATTGTGCTACCTCTGGCTGTCTAATTTCAAAATCCTTGTTCATAACCACTATACTTGCTATCTAAAACCAAAACAAAACAAAAAAAATCTTACTTAAATCTATGTTAATCCATTGAATAAATATCTTCCAGTGTATAATATTGGATAATCTATTTTCTTTTGCCAATAAGATGGAATTTTTACTATCACTTAGAAAATGAATATTTCCAAACAAACAAAAGGTAAATAAACTTACCACTACATGTCTTTCCATCTGTCCCAAGCACTGAACCTTCAGGACAGAAACATATGGGACCATCTGAAGTCAGAAAGCACTCATGGCTGCATTCAGATGCATTGCTTGGACAGGAAATTAATTCTAATTAACAAAGAATAAGGTCACGGTTAGTGTTAAATCAGATTTATGGAAATTTAGTAAAATCAATTGCTAATAAAATTGCCATCCTGTAAAGAGTAAGTTAAATAAAGATCAAATATTTATGAATTGCTATGGTAACGGAGATGTTAAAAGAAAAAATTTCAAATCAAAAAAATTTAAAGCAAAACTTCTGATTATAGAAGATGACTTTACTTTCCTCTAAATTTCTTTTATGTCAAATAATATTTTTAAAAGTTATTAGTTATCAAAATCCCAAAATATTTTAAATGGAACTTGTGCAAATGATTCTCAAGTTCATCTGGAAAACAAATTGTATGTGTAGGGAAAACCAAGAATACTGTAAGACTGTGTTAGGTATAGAATGAAGTGAGAGACTCTTAGCAAATATTAAAATGTATCATAAAGGTATAATAATTAAGAGAATGGGTAATGAGTGAGGAAATAGACAGAGAGGATAACAGAACCAGATAGAAAGCTCATTTTAGAAAATATTCAAGTACATGTAAGAATATAACATATCAGTAAGGTATTTTAAATCATTGAGCATGCGAAAAATAATTCAATAAATGGTCGAGAAATAACTGAGTAATGATTTGGAGTAAAAGTTAAATTCCTACCTTATAACATATATCAAAATAAATTCCAAATACATCAAAGATTAAAATGTAAAATATATACCACAGACGTTCTAGAAGTTTTGGCAATCAAATGAGATTATGTGTGTCATGCTTGGCACATCATAGACTCTATAATACATTAGCACTATGCACTTAAGTATATTTGCCAACAGGCACACCACATGGTTTTAGAAGAAGGTCAAGTTCCATAGACAAGCACCAAAGTAATAGGTAATGTCCAAGAAATTCATTATCATCTATTCATTTAATGTGCCTGATTTCATAAGCATATATGATATCCAGACATCCAGACTGACTTATTCTCCATCATCTCTGAAGCAGGACTAGACAATATACATTATTTACATTCCTACTTAGCTCTTTCCTTTCTACTTAGCTATACTAGTAGATTTGATAAAAATTCTATAAGAAGGTATCTGAGTATGTAATCCTAAATTTGAGTTGAGAATATAAACTCATAATGTGCTTCTTTTAAATAGTGTATTCCTAGCTCTGATACCTTAAAAGACCTAGAAACAATGACTAGTTAGTAGCAGATTATGTTCTGTAAATACAGTTTCTCATCAAAAGGAAGAAATGCTCCTTGAGAGACTGCAAATTCCAGGTCAAGAATGTAGAATGTACAAGACAAGCCTGGAAAATATGTGCTACAGTTAACAAGAAAATTATCAAAAACAGAGGCTCCCACTGGCCAGAGGAGATGGTTTGCTCATTGGTAAGGATAACAACCGTAGTGGGTGGAAACATATCAAAAATGTTAAATATCCAACATTTAT
Organism: Pteropus medius; assembly: GCF_902729225.1. NCBI lineage: Eukaryota > Metazoa > Chordata > Mammalia > Chiroptera > Pteropodidae > Pteropus > Pteropus medius. The sequence goes on along the minus strand of NW_024352786.1, from coordinate 7,413,215 downwards.
CCTGCCTTAACTATAAGAATTATATCTTGAAGTAACCAAATAGCTAATGAGAGAAAGTTTTCTTTACAAAGGTATTTCAGTTAATAATTAAAGGAAATACTAGAACTAGACATCACCATTTGAAAACCTTGAGGAAATAATGAATCTGGGAAAGGATCAATAAAGGCTGCTACAACCATTTCCTGACAGATGACTGGGCTCTTTCTTGCCCCAGCCATCTTGGCAGCTTCAAGGTGTGTTTAGTTGGTGGCAGTCTTATACCGCAAGAGGGAAGATGGTAGCTGAAAAGAAGACAGAAAAGTCACTAGAGTCAACTCTGGACTCCAATTCATTACGAAAAGTGGAAAGTAAGTGCTGCATGTACAAGTAGACTCTAAAAATGATCAGACAGGGCAAAAGGAAACTGGCCATCTTTGTCAGCAACTGCCCAGCCTTTTGGCAATCTGAAATACAGTACTATACCATATTGGCTAAAACTGATGACCATCACAACAATGACAATCATACTGAATTGGACACAGAATTGGAAAATACCACAGAACATGCACACAGGTGATTCTATATCATTAGAAATGTGCCAGAACAGATTGGTGAAAAGTAAATTATGAAAAATTTTTCTTTAGTAAAACAAGTCAGAGCTTGTTTCTTAAAAAGAAAAAGAGAAAACGAAAAAGAAAAACTATTAGGGAAGTTTATAACGTGACTCTTGATGGAACTATAACCACACCTATGAAGTATTCTCGCCAAAAACGTCAAAGCCAAGTCTAATCAAGTCTTTAGATCTAACTATGGGTTTGTAGAAGAACAGGGACATCACACACATGCCATCGGTAAAATCTATTATGTGATAAACTGCAGGGAAAAAAAGTGGTTTCTTCAACAAACAATGGGAAAAAGAGGAGAGAGAATCTGTAGAATAAAGGAGAGGTGTATCAATCTAACACAATACATGGGGTTTGTCTGGACACTTAGTCAAAAAGCAATTTTTAAAAAAATTTGGTGTTATTAAAGAATTATTATTTTTTAGGTGTGATAATGGTATTATGGTTATACCTGAAAACTGACTGGATATTAGATGATATTAGAGAATTACAGGTAGTTTATTGTTTTAGACATAATAATACATCATGTTTGTGGTTTTTTACATGTTTATCCTTCAGTGATACATGATAAAATATAATAAAATTTAGATAAAGAAACAGGAAAAAAATATATGTATATGCTTGTTTCCCAACCTTGGAGGTTTTGATTTAACAGATCTGGGGTAACGTCCAGTCATTCATGTTTTAAAAAGCAAAACAAAATAAAACTCCAAGGTAACTCTGATGCATACTGCTGATCGAGGACCACCAACCCAGACCACAGCCACTTTAGAAATATGAGTGAAGTCTATTGCCATGCTGCACCGAACAAGCCCGATTCCAACTCAGAAGCTAAGCAGGGTCAGACCTGGTTAGTACTTGGATGGGAGACCACCTAGGAAGACCAGGTGCTGTAGGTGTAAAAAATAAAAATAAAAAAAAAATAAAATAAAAATAAGGGATTGTAAACTGCCAAGGTCCTTGCAATCTGTGAGGTCAACCAAGGGTTGCCTCACCTAAAAAATAAAAAAATTAAAAAAAATTTTTAATTAAAAAAAGAAATATCAGTGAAAATGAAATAACAATAAATACTTGTTAATTTTTAATTAAAAAAAGAAATATCAGTGAAAATGAAATAACACAATAAATACTTGTTGTGACTTACGGTGACACCGTTTTCCATCAGGAAGCAGAACAAATCCTACAGGGCATGTGCAATAATAGGATCCAGGGATGTTTTCACACCCAAGAGTACAGCCATGGTTCCAAAGAGCACATTCATTAACATCTACACAATGACAACGGCAAAACACAGTCGGATGGTTGTTTTTTAAAATAAATCATAGCATCACTAAGTCAGCCCAAATTAGGGTATCTCATACTTGCATCTGTTGTACCTGACCATGGAAAGACTGTTTTTGCTACACCAGCAAACGGTGAAAGAAATCAGTTCAATTATCATAAAAACCATTTTTATACTGTCATAGTTTATACTTTCAAATACAGATTTTAATACTAAAATTATCATTGGGAAAAAGTAGTACTATTTCCCCTGGAAAAATATAGTCACTTAAGGCAGGGCTGTTGAAAGTTCTTGACAAGTATAGACACTCGTGCTCTGCTCTTCAGCCTCACAATGCTGACAGGACTCCTCACCTTAATGTGGGCACACTCCCTAGCAGTGTCCCTCAGGCTGACAATCAGCCTTCAGGTCACTGTTCTATGAGATGGCATCCTCTGTCTAGTCCCAGGTAAGCAGGGCACTATAGTAACGGGTATGTGTTGGGTTGACCTCAAGTCTCACCCCAGCTACTTCTACTGAATCTGTGCTGCAGCCATTGGATTCTTTTCATTAGTAGCTCACTGAGGTTCCCCGTAGAAAGGCTCAGAACTTCTCCTAGGCTCGTTAAATTTGGCCTAAGGTCTCAAATAGGAGGAGCCCTAGATGATCAGCCTGCTCCACAGTTTTCCTAGGTTCCCACTAGACCTTCATGGGAGAGATGTGGAGTCAAATACTCTAAGAATCTTGTGATAGCTATGGAACTAGCACATGGTCGAACCCACAAAGGTCCATGGAGTCCACTCAGAAGACCGCCGAGAAGCCTTGAATCATTCGATGTAGGAGCACGAGATATAAAGAAGATCTGAAAGTATTACAAAGGCTGTAAAAACAGGGAAGCGGGGAATAAAATTGTTTTTCTGGGAAAAGAAGGAGTAGGGGAATGAAATCGGTTTCACACTGAGGCTCTGCGTGACACACTATAGACCAGCCACTGGCTCAGGTGGGTGTCCATGCTTCCGTTAGAGACCGCACATTACCTTCACAATACTTTCCGTCCTGGCTTAAAGCATATCCCTCCGCACACGTGCACAAATGGGACTTAAGGTCTTGCCCACACACGCTGCCTCTGCAGTTGCCTTTCCTCAGACTGCAGAAGTTCTGATCTAAAAGAGAAGATGATTTATTTGAAGTAGAGGTGTGTGTATTTTAACAGGGGACAATGTTTGATCTCTTCATGGTTCTTAAGAAATCTAATCTCCCTGTGATGTCAGCAGGGAGGTGTTGTCTGTCACGGTGGGGGCGCTGCGCTAGGGTCAGACAGCTTTAGCCGAATTCTGCAGCCCATCTATTTCTCTAATTGAACTACATCTGCAAAAGCTCTCAGGATAGGGCAGCCTAATTAGCTGGAAATGTCATTTCTTGGGTTATGAACACTAAACACAACTTATTAGCTTTTTCTGTCTGATTTACTTTTATAAAAAAAAAATAATGAAGTACATAAACAAGAATTCTGAAAATGAAATAGCTCTTTGAGAAATAAAAAAAGCTTCAAACCTAAGAACATCTTAAGTATAATTTTTATAGTTCGGATATATATATTTAGCTGTTTTTAGGACCGTTGTTTAAAGGACCTCTTTCAGACTTGATATGTACCATTGCTATATGCTTATCCCCAAATTTCTGAGTTTATTGCTGCCAGCATTCCATGTTTTACAAAATAGTCCAGGGTAAATAGTAAATTCTGCTCAGTGAGGTAGATGCTGGGGTTGAATTAGTCAAATGTAATGAACAACAAATGGCCAACATGGTACCTTTGATTTCCAGAGCCACAGTCAAAGGCTTAACTAGTAACATGGATATCTCTGTTCATATTTTGCTCCTTCTTATTTTTTGCCAGTTTTAACAATGACAGGACCTTTGTAAAATGCTCTGTAAAATACAGAGATAAGCTTGAATCTGGGGGCAGATTCCAGGATGCAGGTAGATGTGAAGGCCAAAGCCCTGGCAAGAGGTAACCTTAAGAGAAGTAGATGGGGGTCATGGACTCTGAGTCACTACATGTCTGAGGTCAGTAAGAGCCTGTGAATAATGAGAAGAACTGAGGACCCAAGGGTAGACTGCTGAAAACAGCCTAGCTGTGAAAGGCACAAGAAACAGATCAGGGAGAGCTTGAGCACAGGAGCGCAAGGGGCTGAACCCATTCTCCATGGAGGTCTCTATCTACTTATAAGTGTCTCTCACTCTGATTACCTGTTTCCTTCTGTTAAGCCACTAACCACTTTTCTTGACCAATAACAGCATGACATATTAGAAACATATTCTTGCCCCTTGAAAATGTCCCTAGTGTGCATCAAGACCAACTAAGAGAGCCTGTCACATGCTAGAGACTCTGATTTGGTAAATCAGGGGAGTGGTTCAGAAATCTGCATTTTTCACAGTGCACTGAGAAACACCAGTCTGTTTTAATGAAACGTCCCTCCTTCATCTCGATTATGAATACATCCTGTTACCTAGTCTGTGTTATTTCCTTACTTATTTTAAACTTGTTTATTCAAATCTCTTGACAGAATTAAATGCACAGTCTTGCCAATTATTCATACTGTTGCAATATTACCTACTAAATCAGTTAAGATTTACACTGAATAATTTTTTGATATTGATTCCAAAAATTTTGTTTCTTATCCATCTTTTTTATGCCAATTACACATGTATAATTACATTGTTTTTCATGTTCCTATATAATTCACATATCAAAATTTTAATTAAGCAAAATTAAAATAAAATACCCAAAATTTTAAATAAATGACTAAAATTAGAAACTTCTAAATTTATTTGAGACAAAATACACCCCCTGCAAATTTCTAACGAAGAGAACATGTAATTTTTTAAACTTTAATTTAATTAAGTTTTCAGATGAACAACAACAGAAATCCAGAAAAGTCTGATTTGGCTTTTTAACAGCACTAAAGTACTACCACTTTCTTGAGGTAACAAAAATTGAATTATTATTTTTCCTGTAAATATCCCTTATAGCTGAGTTCTGTCCTGGTTCTACCTTTTACATCCAACCACTTTTCTCTTTGATCCCAATTTCCTAATCCGTGAAATTAAAGTGTTGAAATAGATAGTCTCTGAGATCCCTCACTTAAAAAAATATTTTTTATGGTTCTATACAGAATTAGATGTTTATGGTACATTCCTCTAATTATATACCTCTAAAGATTATCAAAACTTAATTACAGCTTATAATATGTTAATGGATATTCAACCTGATTAATGAATAAAATAATTAGTGTCATGGGTACAGGAAATGCTTTGCCCTATTCTTCATCTAGACCCAATATTATTTATCTTTTTTTGGGGGGGGTTACTTTTCTACTACCTCTCACTTGTTTTATGTGATCATCATCACCATCGTCACCATCGTCATTATGATTCTCTATATGCATCTTTTTTCCATTAATCAATAAGCTTCTGAGGATAAGGCATATATATATTCCATTCACATTTATAGTGCTATTTAGCATGGTGCCTTTTATAACACAGGTGTACTATAGACACCTGAAACACATGCACAAAATCCTGTGATCGTGTCACCTGCAACTTGACTCCTTTATTTGGTTTCACCTTCAATTCCTAGTCAACTTAGAGTTAGAACTCAAACATATGGTCAGACTATACTAGCCCAGTACCCCTTCCACTATACCATGCTGCTGATGGTTTCAATGGCACTTATTAAATAATATATGCCACTCTTCAGAGATAAACATAGGCGGGAAAGCAATCGCTATTCTCCTCCAAATGGTCATGCTGATGATGTGACCTGAATTCAGACACTAAACACTTTAAAAGGTCATTTTAGGAAGTGGCAACACATGGAGGATTGAAGGCTATATTTTTGTTTAATCTCCTTAACCGTCTGCTTGCTGTTCTTTACCTTCAAATTAGGCCAAAGCTAGCACTCAGAATGCTGACCTCAGATAACATCCCTTCCCAGAGCCCAGCAGTGGGGCTTAATTACCTTCAAGATCAAATTAAAGCTCCTAATCATAGAGTTTAATGTCCACCACCACCTGTGCCTTCGATAACTGCCTGACTAACACACAGGCTCTCAGGAGCTTTACCACAACCAAGTAAATCTATAGGCTTTACTCTGGCCCAGTTCTGAAACAGTGCACATGGGATTACTTATCCTGCTTTTTTCCCACTGATCACATCTTTTTTCCTACCTCAAACTCAGTAAGCTTTGCCTCATTGACAAAGCGTGACTAGTCTCTTCCATTTGAATCCATTCACTTTAATCATTCTTATAACTAAATATTTAGCACCCCCAATATTGAGCAGATACAATAAAAAAATTGAACATTTTATAAAGCATTTACATTATCACATTTAATTTTCGTAACAAGCCCTCGAGCTATGCAGAACAAGTATTATCTTCCATTTTACAGATTAGTCTTAAGGATTAGTCTTAAGGCTCATGTAATAGTAATAAGGGGTAGGACTTGGACTTAGGCTCAAGCCCTCTTATTGTAGACCCCATCTCTTCACCATACACATATAACTGTGAGTTTTTGTAGAAAAATATAAGTTACAAGCATACTCCATTTTGTTGTACTTTACTTTATTGCACTTCTCAAATACTGCGTTTTTAACAAACTTAAGGTTTGTGGCAACCCTGCACTGAACAAGACTATCAGTGCCATTTTTTCAACAGCATTTGCTAATTTCACATCTCTGTGTGACATTTTGATAACTCTCACAATATTTCAAACTCTTTTATTATTCTATTTCTTATGGTGATTTGTGATCACTGATCTTCGATGTTATTATTGTAATTGTTTATAATAAGATGGGGAACTTAATTGATAAATGTTGTGTGGACTCTGCTTGGCTGACCAGCCATTCCTCACCTCCCTCCCTCTCCTTGGGCCTCTCCATTCCAAGAAACAGCAATATTGAAATTAAGCCAATTAATAACCCTACAGCCTCTAACTGTTCAAATGAAAGGAGGAGTCCCACATCTCTCACTTTAAATCAAAAGCTAGAAATGATGAAGCTTAGTGAAGAAGGCATACCAAAAGCTGAGACAGGCTGAAAGCTAGGCCTCTTGCACCAAACAGTTAGCTAAGTTGTGAATGTAAAGGAAAAGTTCTTAAAGGAAATTACAAGTGCTACTACTTTGAACACATGAGTGATAAGAAAGCGAAACAGCCTTATTCCCGATACAGAGAAAATTTTAGTGGTCTGGATAGACGATCAAACCAACCACAACATTCCCTTAAGCCAAAGCCAAACTTAGAACAAGGTCCTAACTCTTTAATTCTAGGAAGGCTGAGAGAGATGAGGAAGCTTCAGAAGGAAAGTTTGAAGCTAGCAGAGGTTGGTTCACGAGGTTTAAGGGAAGAAGCTGTCTCCATAACATGAAAGTACAATATAAAACAGCAAGTGCTAATGTAGCAGCTATAGCAAGTTATCCAGAAGACCTAAGATAAATAATAAAGGTGGCTACACTGAACAACAGATTTCCAACATAGACCAAACAGATGTATATTAAAAGAAGATGCCATTTCAGACTTTCACAGCTAGAGAGAAGCCAATGGCCTCAGAGCTTCAAAGGACAGGCTGACACTCTTGTTAGGAGCTAATGCAGTTGGTGACTTTAAGATGAAGCTAATACTCATTTACTATTCTAAAAATCCTAGGGCCCTTAAGAATATGTTAAATCTACTCTGTGTGTGCTCTATAAAGGAATAACAAAGCATGGACGACAGCACACCTGTTTACAAGATGGTTTACTGAATATTTTAAGCCCATGGTTGAGAACGCCTGCTCAGAAAAAAGGATTACTTTCAAAATATTACTGCTCACTGACAATGCACCTGGTCACCCAAGAGCTCTGAGAGAGATAGACAATGAGGTTAATGTTGTTTTCATGCTTGCTAACATCTATTTGACAGCCCACGGATCAAAGGGGTAATTTTGACTTTCATTTCTTATTATTTAAGAAATACATTTCATAAGGCTATAGCTGCCGTAGATGGTAGATGATGGACCTGGGGAAGTAAAACGAAAACATTCTGGAAAGGATTTACCATTCTAGATGCCATTAAGAACATTCATGACTCATAGAAAGAGATGAAAATATCAACACTAATGGGAGTTTGGAAGAAGTTGATTCCAACCCTCATAGATGACTTTGAGGGGCCCAAGCCTTTAGTAGAGGAAGTAACTGCAGATGTGGTGGAAATAGCAAGAGAACTAGAATTAGGATGGAAGCTGAAGATGTGACTGAATTGTTACAATCTCACGATAAAACTTGAACAGAAGAGTTTATTGTTATGGATAAGTAAAGAAAATATTTCTTGAGATGAAATTTACTCCTGGTGAGATGCTGCAAAGATTGGTGAAATGACAAAATAGGATTTAGAAAATTACATAAACTTAACTGATGAAGCAAAGGCAGGGTTTGAGAGGACTGACTCCAATTTTGAAAGAAGTTCTAATGTGGGTCAAATGCTATCCAACAGCATCACATGCTACAGAGGAATTGTTTGTGAAAGGAAGAATCAATTGATGTGACAAACTTCACTGTTGCATTATTTTGGAAACTGCAATAGCAACCCCAATTTTCAGCAACAACCATTCTGATCAGTCAACGGCCATCATCAAGGCAAGACTCTCCACAAGCAAAAAGATTGTGACTTGCTGAAGATTCGGGTGATGGTTAGCATTTTTTAGCAACAAAGTATTTTTAATTAAGGTGTATACGTTGTTTCATTAGACATAATGCTATTGCACACTTAATAGTCCACAGTACAACGTAAACACAACTTTTACATACACTAGGAAACTGAAAAACTTGTGTGACTTGCTTTATTGCGATACCTGTTTTATTGCAGGGGTCCGAAACTGAACCCACAATATCTCTGAGGTATGCCAGTATATATTTTTATAATATATAATATTACATATATCTTATATATTATATGTAATATATAAAGATAAAACACATTAAATTACATATAAATAACATGTATTTTTCTATAAAAACCCATAATTATATTTTTGTTTCATCTATTTATTGCCTTTCTTATTAGTGAGTTCCCTAAATTAATGACTCCCTCAACTTCCTCAAAAAGCTTCCCAAACTGTATAATATAGAATTTTATTCTTCTTTGTTAATCGAAAACAAGGAAGAAAATACAAGAATAATCATTTTGTGCCATTGGAATTCCTAATTACTGTTTTTAAAAAAAATCACTTAGCCAGAATTCATCCTTACTTGATATTCTTAATTATCTGAATCCCTCTAAGAATCAGAGAGTAAACAAATCAGTTAAAAAAAAAATAAATGCTTTTTACTCTCAGAAGAGCCCCTCAATGCCCATTTAGTTTTTCCTATTTTACAGCCACTTCTGACAAGTGTGTCCGGCCCATAGCTTGAAAACGAAAATGCAAGGTGTTTATCTTTTACTCCCACTGTTACTACCATTGCCCCCACCACTGCATTTCCTACAGTGGAAGTGGCTACATGATTCCAGTGGTCTTTCTTGCTGAGCCCCCAAAAAAGCCTCAACCCGGCTTCCAGAAAGCCCAGGGCAGTTATTGGGAGTGAGCCAGTGAGATGACCCTATTGGTTATCTCCGCCATGAAGACTAGAAGCCTCAAATCAGGGCTCCTCCTAGAGAAAGATGGTACAATTTGAGGGTCAAAATGATAACTGCAATGAATTAAAACATGTCGAATCTTTTTTAAATCCATAGGTTTATAAAGATGCTTTTAAACTTTACACACACATACACACACACACACATTTGGAGGCTATACCAACTCTTATTCTGGATAAATTAGGGAAAGAATCAAGCATTTAATTTACCTTTCCTATAAAAGATCCTTCTCAGGGAAATCATAGCTGATGTGGAAAAGTTCTTTAGCTAATAAATGCATAAGTGATATAGACTTGGAATGTCATCTTTTTGAACATCTAACCAAAAAATCGCTCTAGGCAATGATAAACTTCTAAAGCCATTCATTATGGAAAAAGTTGATGGGAATCTTTATAAGGAATGGACCAGGCTGGCAACACTCAAACTGCTGATGAATCTTAAACATCACAAAAGAACAAGAACCAGCCACTATATGTTCCCTGGTGTGATCAGTAGGATGTACACAGTACTACTTATAGTACCACCTATTAAGTATTCTTGCAAAAAATCTGAATCTGATCAGGCTTCTAGGCCAAAACTATCTGCTTAAGGAAATACAGAATCATGTTAAATCACACCAAGGGGAAATAATCTGCAAAATCCAGAATGCAGACAATTCTACTAGATAAATAATCTGAATTCCTCAATAAACGAATGGCAAGAAAAAGCCCTAAATTATAAGATAAACTGAGATTACAGCCAGGCATATGAAAACCAGCAAGCAGCGAGAGTCAACAGCAAGAAAGAAGACAGAAAAATGATAACCATTTCAACAATTGAAAAAGCATTTCAAGTGGCAGCCATCTGGTGTCAGGGCAAACCTGTACTAAAAACCCAACTTTGCCTCAAACCAGTCCTATGCTTGCCCCAGAGGCATGTTTCTTTGTAAATGTGATTCCAGTCATTAAGAAAATGTCAATAACTATATGTTAGGAAGATATAGCAATCCATATTTTGCTAAGATTTCTATGAAAAGTAACAGAGTTTTGAGTGTTTAAATTGATCATTTAAAATTATAGAAAAACAGACGAAACTGGAATCCTTCTGTATTGTTGGTAGGAATATAAAATGGCACAGGCCCTATGAAACACGGTATGGCAGTTCCTCGAAAAGTTAAAAATAGAATTACTAAATGAGTCAGAAATTCACTTCAAGGTATATATGCCCAAATTGAAAGTGGTGTTTCAAATGGATGAAGGACCAGGCTGTTGAATCTTGATGAATCTTGAACATCACAAAAAGAACAAGAACCAGCCACTGTATGCCCACGTTCATAGCAACATTATTCACAATAGCTAAACAGGGAAGTAACCCAAGTATTCATCATTCATCAATGGAAAAATGAATAAGCAAAATGTGGCATATGCATAAAATAAGGTATCATTCAGCCTTGAAGAGGAAGGAAATTCTGACATATGCTACAACATGGTTGAACCCTGAGACTATTAGGCTAAAGGAAATAAGCCAGTTATAAAAGACAAATATTGTATGATTCCATTATATGAGGTACTTAGAATAGTCAAAATCATAGAGACAGAAAGTAGAATGATGGTTGCCGGGAGCTCAGAAGCGTTACAGTTTAATGTGTATAGAGTTTTGGGTTTACAAGATGAAAAGAGTTCTAAAGATGGATGGTGGTAATGGTGCATAACAATATGAAGGTACTTTACACCACTGAACTGTACACTGAGAAATAGCTCAGATGATCAATGTTATGTGTATTTTATCACAATAAAAAATTTAGAAAGAAATTATGTGGAAAAAAAATACATATCTAAGATGATTCTCTTCCAGAGGTTTCCAAATAAGCAAGGGTTTACAGTAGACATTCCAGCAATAACATAATCAAAATGAATCAGAGTCCTGTCTAAGCAGTTTTACCTATACCAATCACTTTTGTAAGCAGGTGCATTTCCAGATGAAGGCAATTCTCCTTCATGACCTCTCAGAATTAAGAAAATTTAGCGATATTTTTTGCGCATGAAATAAATACGAAGAATTTTGCACCATGTTGATGATAGATACCTTTCATTTTCCAAAGGATATGCTTTTGAAACTCTTATGAGCTTAAAACTAAAATCCACATTTAAAAGAATACAGAAGAAAGCAAAAATATTTGCACCTTTAAAAAAAAAATTTGTGAGCAGTAAAACTAGTTGCAAAATCCCCAGAAGTTGAGCTTGAAATAATGTCATTCGGTTGTATATAAAGGAGTTCCCACACATTGGCTCTGAGATTTAAATAATACTGTGGGTGTCAAGGAAGCCAGGAGAGCACTGTTGCCTAATGAATTTAATCATGGCAACAAAAATGTAAGATCAATTCTGTGTCTGTTTTCGGACAGGTAGGAGAGAAGAGTGAGTGCGTGAGTGAGTGAGTGAGTGTGTGTGTGTGTGTGTGTGTGTGTCCGAGAGAAAGAGACAGAGAAAGATTTTCAGATCTCTTGAAATGTAAAAAAAAAAAATTTAAGAGAGAGAAATGAGATTTGACCCAATGATCTGTGCAAACTGAAACATTTAGCCACCAGAAGGCCATCGATAGACAATAATATGCTGAATTACAGGTTATCCCAAAATAAATAAGGTGAAATCTAAGATACAAAATGTGATCAGTAGGACGTACACAGTAGATGATAGTGAGAGTGAGTTGGGGAGACGGCATGGTGTCACTCCGCCTGGGTTCAAATCCCAATTCCATCACAGTGTGACCTTGTACAAGCTATCACGACATCTCTGAACCTCAGCTTTTTAATCTATAAAATGGTATGAATAATCACAGAGTAGATAATTCTGTACATGCTCAATAATTACGGCTGTTTCTATTATTTCTAAGGCTGGTATGACCTGTCGCACCTTTCTATTTTATATTCTATGCAGCAGCTCATGCGCCACCCAAATCTATAATTTCTAGCCCAGACCTCTTTCTTGAGATCTAAACCAATTTATCCCCAGAATATAAGAAAGGGAACAGCCCCGATGAAGGCCTTTGTCTCACCAAGGCCAGGGTGTAAGGAAGGCAACACATACTTAGGTATTAAACATCTTTAGAACTTGTTCCTTATGATATTAGTTAGGGAAAAGAGTGACAAAGGTTTTTTTATTTGTTGTTTTTTTTTTCAACTGTTATTAAATGTCCTCAGGGCACTAGGAATACAAAGGAGAGTTGTATTCCCTGTCCTTGTAGGACCAAGGAAGTTTAAGAAGGTGGACAATTACAGCAAAGCATGATAAAGTGCCACGTGACAGGGATATCTGTTATTCTCTGAGAACAGCTAACTGGGGTTCACTGTGAGTGGGTCAGGGAAGGTGTTCCTGAAAGAAGCAACATTTGAGCTGTTTCTCAGGGGATGAGGACAGTGAGCCAGCACAGAGAGGAAGAAAGGGTGTTCCTGAGCCTCCCGAAGGCCTGGAGGAGACAGCAAGGCTGCCCCGAGGGAAGAAATAAAGTCTTTGATGATGCCTGCAGCACAGGATGTGAGGCAGAGAATGGTGAAAGGTGAAGCTGAGAAATAAGCAGAGGGCCTTGTGAATGGGCTTAATAAAGAGACTGGACTTTCACTGTTGGTGATGAGAGTTGTCAATTGGTTTCAACCAAGGGATGTCATAATTGGGCCCTCATTTTTGAAAGGTTATGCTCCCTGCAGGATAGAAAAGGGAGGCAGGATACAAATATGGGGGACACTAGGGAGGGATTGCTGCCAAGAGAGAAGTGGTTAGATTGAAGGTGGTAGAATCATTAGGATTTGCAGATTTATTTCATGGGGTGGGAGTGAAGAAAGAGGGACGAAAGGGCCACTCCTAGATTTCTGCCTTGGGAGATGGAGGTGAGATGTCACTCACTGCAGTACGAAAACTGGAGGGAGAGGAGCTGGGGAGAAGGGATGTGAAAGTCGCTAGATCAAGTATTTCCTTTGCACCTGAAGCACTTGTAAGAAACCCAAGCAAAAACGCTCAGAAGGCAGGTTAAACATACAGGCCTTGATATTCACTGAGCCTCAGTGTGTACATACCATGTGCCCACTGCAGGACCCTGAGCCTGGAGGGGGCAGATAGCAAGCAGGTGTGGCCTGGAGGAGGGACCAGAGTGACCAGTCTCAGGAAACTAGTCGAAATCATCAGGAAACCAGCCTGATGGGGAAGCTGTGGCTCAACCATGGCGATTGGGGCTCAGCAGTCAGCTGCAAGAAGCTCCTCACTGATCAGCCAATCCGCAGGGCAAGCCCAGGCTTTGTCTAAACAACAAAGGAGGCTTCCTGGCCAAGTGCTGGGCTGCCTTGCTAAGCCCCGCCCCGGCCTTGGTCAGCCAGTGGTCTTCACTGGGGCTGCTTCCTTTTGTATATTCTGACTAAATCCCCAATGTTTTAAATCACTTTTCTCTGCAGCTTAACTCTGTAGCAGATCTTTGCAACTTAATTCTAGCTATGCCTTCGAATCTTTCTTTTTCTTTTTCTTTTTTTTTTAATTGGTCTTGATCTCAAGAAAGAGGTCTGGGTTTGGAATAATAATAATTCGGGAGTCGAGTGGGCTGCTGCACAGGAAATCGACTAGGGAAACACCACAGGTTGCCTGGTCCTTAGAGATGAACAACGCACATAACCGTATGCGTGGTTCTGAGGGGTCATTGATAAAAAACAACCTGTTTAATCTTACTTAACCCAGCCTGTCTAAATCATTTGGCCCTGAAATGTTTTTTCCTCCAGATAACCCCACTAAGTCCCACAGAGTCAGTGTTTTGTAGAACATGGTTTAATAATAGTAGTGGAGGCATTTTGCACCATTTATTGATATTCTTATGTGTCCGAAGACTCGTATTTTATAACAAAAATAATATCTACCAGGTTACATGACTTTTCTCAGTTATCTCCTGCTTAAAGTAGTCTCACTACTAAATGCCTTGCAAACCAAAGTACTGCTACTGTCCACCTCACCTGAGGAGCTGCAGCTGTAAGCCCATTATCCAGGGGGAACCACCCATCCTCTAGAGAAGTTAAGCTTTTAAATGGAAAGCATGCCAGACACTTGGAGAACCTGATGAAAGTTATATACCATCTCCTAGGGAGACAATTGAGTATTTTCATCTAACACATATAGTCGAGAGGTTTATACACCTTAAATCCCAGGTAAAGAATTTCTGCTCTACAAGGCACTAAAACAATTTAAACCTCTTTAATGTTGGCTGAAGTTACAGCTCTTGATATCAAAAGTTCTTTGCACTTGGAATACACGTGAATCACGTCCTTCGGTCAATAACTGCAGCCAATATCTCCACTGCCACTTGCCTTCTAGATTCCAGGTTTGCCTGTAGCTCTGCAGCTGGCAGGGGCTTCCCAACCAAATTCTATTATTTGCCACATTTTGTGAAGCTGTTCTGTAATGCATTATTAGGGATTTTCTTTTGAAATCATGCTTCAATTATTCTATTTGAACTCCCCATCGAGGAGGCTGAATAATGATGAAGGACTCTGAAGAGCTAGTGTTGATGGTAGAAAGAACATTCAACTGACAGACCAGGAATCTTTTTTTTCCAAATCTCATCATTAATAAGCTGAGCAATCCTGGAAAAGTCACTCTATTTCTCTAGGCTTTAGATTTCTCAATTATGAAATAAGCACAATTATTGCTGACCTTTCTGTCTTACAATGTTGCTGTGACAAATCAACAAGATAACGCCCATAAAAATGCTTTGGAAACTAGGAGGTTACATATAAATGTAAGAGATGGTGATGAGGATATGGATGGATACGTCTATAACTATTATGAATAAGACTTCTGATTACTTATTCAGAGTACTTGTTGGTTCTCATTTTGTTGTGAGTCACCACCACTTGGCCAATGAATGTGAAGACAGCTCGAGTCAAAATTTCCCATGGAAGATATCTGGCACATGGTCACCCTCTATTTTATAGGGTTACCAACAGGTTGTTGCTACTTAATGTTGTGCTACCACCCATAGTTGATTCATTTCCCACAGCGCCTGCTTTGTAAATTCAAGTAAATCAAGTTTTTAAAAAACAAGTTATCTGAATAAATGCTACATCACTCGCAATTTATTTTATTCTTGGCAGTTCCTCATTACTTGCATTGAAAGCATAGTCATTACACAAGTTACATTATAGTTTCTATCTAAGTTTTTAAAGAAATCAGATAAAAGTATTCACACTATTAGTTACCTCCATGAGGATATAAGAAATAATAATATCAGTTCGCCCTAGATTCTAGCCTTCCTTCAGAAATCTCATGCTTGTCATCTTCTTCGGTCTCCACAGCTCTCTATGTCTGGGGCAGGTATGAACACATTCGTATATTAATTGTGGTAGGGACTCACAGTCCCTACCATTACCCACACCATTACTAAACCCCGGTGGCATCCAACAAGTAGGAAGAAGAGAAAACAAACAACTCCATCTCTGCTTCAAAACCTCACAAGGCTATTTGGGGATAAAAATAAAGATATATTAAAGCTTTCTTAAAATAAAACTTTTACGTAAAGCAAATGTTATTGCAACATCATTTTTATGCAGTATATAAACCATATTGAGAAATCTACCTTAAAAGAAGTACATGCTAAAGAATTTAAACAGAAAAGACTATATTTAAAAATAAAAATTTGGGACCGTGACTAGATTCAGTCAATCCATTCATTTTACTAACATTATTTAAAATTTTTTATTTATAAATAACCATTAAATATAAGGTGGTTTAAATAAATAAATAAATAAATAACATGGTCCCTGCCTGCATGGATAGAAGATACGGTCACCAAAAAGGGATATTGCATTTATAATCAAGTGGGAGGAAAATCAAAAAGAAAGCAAAGTAATATGTAATTACATGTTGTGATGAGTTCAACGAAGGGTGTACTGAGAAAAAAAATAGGTGAAGGGTCTACTTTGATTGAAAGCCCAGAGAAGGCCTATCTGAGGACATGATATTTAAGCTCAGAACTAAAGAGAAGTCTAGGCAGACAGAAGAGTGACTACAGAAGCATAATGGTGTGAAGGAGCCGGGCATGCCTGAGGAATGATGGAAAGTCGCATGTTAGATTCCTGCAAGGGGAGGAAGGGAGAGAGTGCGAGATCAGGGTGGTCAAACATTGATGATAGACCTTGTAAAATGTTACATTTCAATCTAAATGCAAAGGGAAGCTTTCCAAGGACTTTAAGCACGGGAGCTAATGGATCACATTAACTATTTAAAGGCAGGAAGAGAAAACAGAAAGATTAGATGAGTGGCTACTACAATAGGCCAGGCAAGAAATGCCAGTTGTCTGGACTATGGTGGCAGCAGAAGAGGGAGAATTGGGCACTGGAGATGTATTTAGGAGGTAGAGTCGAAAGGACTTAATGGGAGATGGGAAACCAGGGGTAAGGCAGCGGGAGAAATCAAGGATGACTCCCTAAGTGTCTGGCTTAAGCAAGTGGATAGGTGAGGACTAAGTGCCAGACCTTGTTCAAGGTCAAAGATGACTCACCAGATGCCCAAGCATCACCCTCTGCCCTGGGCTGTCCGATCGGGTGCACTACTTTAATTCCTCCAGGTGGTACAAATGATGAGTTGAGGTTAATTCTAACTATATCCTTCCCAGTGTGTTTGTCAGCTATCCAAATTGTCTTCTTTCTCCATATTGAATAGAAGATACGGTCACCAAAAAGGGATATTGCAAACAAATTGTGCCTAAAAAACAATAGGAAAAAAAATAAAGAATGGCAGAACATTTCTTCCTGGGCTTATTAAAGTTTCACTTTATTTCAATTTATTGTATGAATTTTAATCAACTACCTTTACAATTGTTTTTCATTTGAATTTAGAAACAGGTATTAAAGTTAAAAATTTATTTATGTAGTCATAATCTGAATTAATAGGATATAATTTCTAACTCCAGATTCATTGTCTCATTCTTTTGCTAACCAGCACATAAGTGTAATGAAAATAAAATAGGGAAGAAAATAGGAACAGGATAAGAGAGGACTTCTGGTTTTGTTCATTTCACACTTGACTGATATCTGTCTCTTGCCACAAGCTGGAGAGTCTGTTACTGGCAAAATAGCAAATCAAATGAAAGATAGGTGCTTCACAAGTATATGACATAAAAATTCCAAAAAGAATTATAACCAACATGTGAAAACTTATTATGAAAAATTTGTTATTTTTACTTGTGTTTCTTTACTTAACTTTAACCATAACCCCAAGAATAGGTACTATTCATATCCCATATTAAAGGAAACTGAGGATAAGAGAAGTCATGTAACCTGCCCAAAGTCACTTGTCTAATAAATGGTAAATCTGGGACTTGGACTCAAGTCTTTTGAAATCTAAAATCTGTGCTAAACCACACATCAGTTTAACTGGCAAATGTAAAATGAACTTATCACACAAACTTCAAATGGCAATTGTTTTATTTCATACCAAAAGCAAAACTTACTGTGAAAGATATTTGCTAAAATGGACAGAACCTCCATCATAATCACAGGAACAAATACGAGAATTGCTTCCTTCTCTGTCATACTGAACCCAGAAGAGCCGTTTACCAAGCACATCCAACGACATAGCTGTTATTTTCTCTGCCGTCTCTAGCAGAATCTTCACTTCCACACCACCGAGATCTGCCCTCTGAAGGCTGCCGGCCACCTCTGAAGACCAAAATATAAACCTGGGGCAAACACATTACGCAGACATTTAATTGATTCAAAGGTCACTTAAATGGTCAACTCTCAGTGTTTCAGCAGTCCCCAGATGTCTGCACAGGATGAGTTTGACTATTTTGAATAAAAATTCAATTCAACAAATATTTATTGCCCTATTATGGATTTTCCATGTGATTTCAAGTCAGAGAATTATGCTTCTTCAGCAGGAAACCATGGTCGTCAGGCGTGCTATTTGTTTGCAGAGGGAGCCTGCCGTGGTTCAAATCCAGGCAAGTGTCCTATTGGAAATGGCTTTTTTGTACTAAAAAAGAGGGTTTTGGTCTCAATAAGAAGGTCCCTTTGAATCAAAATGTTGTGATTCTATGAATTTTCATCAGACCTTGAAATATATCTAAGTGTCTGAAAACAGCAGAATTTACCTTTCTACTGGATCAACCGCTACATTTGCAGGATATTTTAAGGCACTTAATAGAATGCGGGAATTGTTTCCTTTCATATCTGTTATTGTAATGATTCCTTCCTGTTGATTTGACCAAATAAGTTCTTCATTTATCCAATTTATTGCCATTCCTGAAACATTTTTCTCTATATTGCATACTCTCTGTAAAATCAAATTTCAAAATTGTTATTAATATTTCCCCATTTACAACAATTTTTTAAATTTTTATGTATGAGTCTATTCTTTTAAGCACTTGTCATTTTTGTGCATTCCCAAAATTATTTTAATGAAAATATAATCACAGCTACAGTGCCATCATTTTAATGAAGTAATATTAACTCTTCCATGTGAATATATCTGGGAATAGTATTTATACCATAGCTTTGAATTAGAAAGTTACCTTATACTTATTGAAATTAGGCAATCAACCATAATGTATTAATAATTTCAACTAGTAAATGTGGAATTTCTATGCTACCTTAAAGACAGTTTATTCCACTTGCTGCTGGAATTTTCCAGATTCTCACCTGAACCAAGTCCAAGCTTTGCCAGATTCTGGCAAGATCTTCTTGAAAGTCTGTGCACAGAGTTCTGAAGCAGATAAATTTCTCATTAGGCCCCCACTTTTATTCCGGCCCCTCCTTCTCCATCAGGCCCCTCCATTTCTACAACCCTCAGTGCCCTTGCATGATGACCGTGTGACCTGAAGAGAAAGGTTTTTCTTCGTGCCTCTTGGGCACTGTTTCCTGTTCTCTCGTTTGAAAACCACCTAACAAAAAAATTCTGTTATCTCTTAATTCCATCGTATGCAGGTAAATTGGTCCTCTTGCGGGGTGGAGGGTGGGAGGCGGGGAGAAGCCCTGATGTGTATTGTTGCAGATTCCCACAGTGTAAATATTCCCACCTTAGCTGAGTTCCAGCTACTGACCTAATGTCACCAAATGTGATTGGGCAGAGGTCAAATATTCTCATGAGCCTGTACTATTTCTACATCTCAAATGGAGCAATCTGGCCAATTCATTTAACCAACTGCCAATATATTAACTTATAGCTCACCCAGGTTAATTGTTTCCCCTTTAATGGTTGTCCTGTATAAACAATGTTTTAACTCAAAGGAGAAACTATTATGGTTGATTTTAGGTATCCAGCCAATCCTTTCCTAATGACTTACTTGACATATATTCATCGCTGTTTAACTTTTTTTCCTATTATGTGACAGGAAAGCCTCCAGATTTTTAGACTTAAGATTTTGAAACTATTCTGCAGATGGCCATCCTTGTTAAAAGTGAGATTAGCAAGTATTACAAGATGTGATTAAACAAATTAGCACCTAATTGATGCTTTTAAGAATAATTATAGGGAGAAGGTTTGGTTTAAAAAAATCAGTGGGCACTTTGTCCTGGGAATAAATGCTGAAGTTCTCTCTAGTCACACTCTCTCTGTAATCCATCTCCCAGAAACAGAGAGAACATTCCTCCTGGGACTTATTTAAGGACTCTACCAGTTAAAAAGAAGGATTAAAGATAAAGTATTTTGTATCTGTCATCTGCTTAATTTTTTTTTCAGAGTGCAAACATATTGAGGATAAAAAGAAAAAATTTTTTCTTCCTAAATATCAGGTGCCAAAACCTATGACAGAGATTTTAGACAGATGAAAGAAAGTTTCTCAGCCTCAGCATGATTGACATTTGGAGCTGATAATTCTTTGTTGTGGGGACTGTCCTGCATCTTGTAGGATGTTTGGCTGCCTCCTGGCCTCTGCCCACTAGACAGATGACAGTAGCACATCCTCCCTCCTTCCCAATCCAGTGGTGACATCCAGAAATGTTCCCAGTCATTGCCAAATATACCCTAGGTGCAAAATATCCCCAGTTGAGAACACATGGAATAGGAAATAATCATGTAAATCATCTATTTGACTTAATAAACTTACATATTTTTAAAATTACATTGACATCCTCACTTCCTACTTTTGGGAGCATCTGAATATCTATGCTACATTCATGAGCTTGTTCAATAACATGTCACAGATGCAGATTAAATAAATACCTACAAAGGCCAGACACGTTTGATGTGTAATATAATTTCCATTTATCTATATGTTACAAATTAACTGTGTCACTTTTGTCAGCCTATACAAAAGTCCAACAAATACCTTGGGAAATGGTACTTTACCTCTTGCCTTGTCCCATTCAGGAAAACTCTTTGCAAAAGTTGTCTTTCTAGATCTACCCAATAGATTCTTTCCTTATTGTAATGAAAATCCATGATCACTGATACGCCAGCATCTGTCACCAATTTCTCATAATTAGTTCCTTCCAGGTCAATCCGAAAGATACTATTTCCATGAGAGAAAATTAAGAAGGGTACAGGACCTGAGTGGGAAGAAAAAAACCAAACTTGTGTATTTTCAATATTTTATCTGATTTAAACAAAATAATTCCACATGACAACCAATACAAGTAGAATTCATTTTTTAATTCCTGGTTTTATATTTTAAATAAAGACTATTGTGTAGAGAAAAAAGAGTTTCTATAGATGTTCACAATTAATTTTGTAAATTTTCCTCTCCACGAATCATAAGAAATGAACATGCCAAATTATGGAAAAAGGAACTATTTGAAGAGAAAAGCACTTTCTTCTCTTATCTATACAATGCCATTTTAGGTTCAAAAAGTAACCACCTACTGTATTCTATTGTGGAAAGAGTCTATATGAATGTAAATTTTAATTATGCAAATTGGAAATAATACTACCGATATTACCATTTTCTAAATGAACCCCCCTGCTCTAGTCTCACTTATGAAGAGCCTTCAGGGTAATGACATGGAAGAAGATGGTGAAAACCAGAGGTCTTCAGTGGAAGAAGGAAAAATTGAAATGCTGTCTTGTGAAAGCTCTGAAATATTTTGCCCCTGTTAGCACGGCCACATAAAATACAGGGTGTTCGATTAAATCTGAATTGCTATATATATATATTGTGTGGAACATTCTTAACTAAAAATTATTCACTGTTTACGTGAACTTGAAATTTAAATAGGTACCCTATGTTTTTATTTGTTAAATCTTGGTGGTGGACCGCACTAGATGTCTTGACTCCTGCAGGGCCTCACCATGTACCCTAACACTATATCTTGGGTCCTGTCCTATTCCAGGCGATGGCTACCTACCCACTCTTACTCCCAAAGAGAACCCGATACTTCTCTTTGGTAACCTCAGCAAAAATTACTGGCTGACTCCACACAGAGTTTTTGATGTTCCAAAATGCTACTAGGGGATATTTTCATCCCCTGCAGCCAGGTTAGTTTCTTTGGTCTCTTCTGTCTGAGGATGAGGAGGCTCCTGCCATTCTGCCTTTCAATGGAACAGCTCGGAAGAATAGGGAATTGGATACAATTCTGACAGATTCTCACTTCTCTGCTGAGTTTATTGCACTCTGTTTTCACATTAAACTTTAATTCCTTTATGTGACATAATATATGTGTTTATTGTTCTAAAGATTAAACAAGATGATGGATTAATGACCTCTTATTCAAGGATTACATTCCACAGCCAGAAAACATTAACTCCGCTTTAGAGGACATGTCAGAGTAGAGACACGAGGAAGGAAGAAGTGTAAAATCATGACAGTGTGAGATAGGTGCCAGCATAAATGTCTAAGGGAATTAGCTCAAAACACTCTTCTCATATCTTTTCCATGATACTAGACCCCCTGCACAGATGTGTAGGAGAGCTCATTCTCCATCATCACTCCAGACATAGAATCAGAGGAATCAGAGAAGAAATGGAAAGGGTATTAAATTGAGAGCCAGCAGTCCCGGTTTTCTGTCCTGGCTCCACTAGTTCTCTGGACATCTCACAGGACCTCCCTGCCCATATCAGAGGATTATCAGGAAAATAAATGAAATTATAAACCCCCAAATATTTTATTAATTACAGAGCCCTACACAAATATAATTTGCCGTTGCTTATTCCCACAGCCAAGCTCTTGCTACTGTAGGTTTGTGCCACAGTTTATATTTGAACCCATGGACTAGATAGAATGTTGGCGTAGCTCAGCTCTCCTATAGCAGTGTATCGCGGAGAAAAGGAAGGCACAGGAAAAGGCACCCTAAACCAGAAGCTACTAACTTGTGGGCTGAAGATTGCTTGGAGTCCTGTCTTTGGAATGTGTGTCATGCATTCTCTATAAACTAAATAAATATTTCCAACATATATTATTAATTTAACTCAGTGTTTCCCCAAAATTGTTCATTCAATAGAGTCCCACAGGGTAGTGTGCGTGTGTGTGTGTGTGTGTGTGTGTGTGTGTGTGTCTCTTTTGCAGATCCCTTCCCTTAGACAGAACATAGATAATGCTTTGTAAATAATAGACACACAAACTTTAAAATAAATTAATGAAGAAATAATTATGTTGTGTTTATCTGGGCTTTTAGCAATAGGAAGAAAGCCAAAGACACTAGCAAATCTATCAAATTCATAAGAGCAAAGTCTATTCTATGGTACTCATTTTACTAACAGCAATAATAATAATAATAATAGCAACAACAGCAAAAACAATAACAATAATAATAACTAACTTCCACATCCTCATCTTATTTATCCTTAATAAAACACTGTGAACTAGATAGGCCAGACTTGACAGTCAATAAATCAAAGAGAAATGAGAAATCTGAAGAATATTGAGATCCATAAAACACAAACCATAGCATTAACTTCAGAAACTTTTCAAAAAAATAACTATAGAGTATTTATAAACTACTAAGTATGAATTAACAAATTTTATCCTCAGATTTTTTCTATTCACTGGTGAATTATAGCCTCCAGGCTTTATCGTGGCCTCTTAGAACTGGAAGACCCTAGACATTACCTAACCCAGTGTTTCTCAAGATGCTTTGTTCAAGAGTCCCACAGAGTAGTGTGTGTGTGTGTGTGTGTGGGTGTGTGTGTGTGTCTTTTGCAGATCCCTTCCCTTGAGATTCCAACTCAGCGTGAATGGGCTGAGGGCCAAAAATCTGTTTTCTGAATGGACACTCCAGGTGATTCTTATATCTTAGTGAATTTGAAAATCATAGATCTTGTTGAGAAATCATAAATCAGATGAGGAAATTCAATGGTGTTTCCCAAAGTCTCATCACTAGTTTGGTAGAGCTGGAATTAGAACCCAGATACCACCCTCCCAATCCAATTCTCTTTCTTGCCTTGGTTGCCATATGTCAAGATGTTACATGTCAGGATGTTACAATCTTCATTTGATTTATGTACCTGATTTTAATTTCACTTCCTTCAAAACATTGGCAATTTTTCCTGCACTGTCAGCATCATTTTATGTAAACCAGAGCTTGGGCTGAGTATTTGTAGAAATGAAATGTAATACGATCTAAAAGAAAATGAATTTTGCTTGGTGAAATAGTCATTATTCTGTACTACCACTGGAAATGATAAATAAGTTTGTGTTTTTTCAGACCTGTCAAAGATTAAACATCAGTGTATGGTACAGAGTGGGGATTTGAACATCAGCAGGGTGTGCATGTTTGAACAGCTAAACTTTCCCATGTCAAAACTGACAGCGTTTATTTTGGGTACAGTTCAGTAAGAGGTAAGTGCATAGAAAATCAAACATCATTCTAAGGAATACAACCCCAAAGACAGCCAACAGGCCACAGGATACCAACTGGAACCTCTGACTTCTTAACCTGGGGATTAGAAGGGGATCTTCAGGAGTTAGAAAGGAATTCAGAATGTTTGGAGCACAGTGGAAATTTTTATTAATGACTATCAAGAACCAGGGCCTCCATGGCTCAGAGGTCAGTTATAAAAAGCAGATTTTGATTACAATGGGTGGTAGATACCGAATATTCACAGCGGGCAGCTCTTCATCTGCTCTGAGTCTCTGGGAGTAGCCCCACACAAGAAAGTAAGAAAAGAAATGGACTATCTTCTGCAGGCCTTGGGACAAAGGCTCATGGGACTAATTAAGACATAGATGATGCTGGCATCTAAGCCAACAAGAAATCCTAGTCTTTGCTCAGGCCAACACTGCCGCCTGCCCACAGAAGCACAGGTTTCCTGCTCTAAATCTGGAAACAGACTGAAGATTCTCAGGACAAAGACAGTGAAAAGGGAGCTCTGGACCTTCAGGAGTCGATGACTCCACACACAAAAAAAGATGCAGATTTAAACCAATGGGCCCAATATAAGAAAGCCTGACACCCCCCAACACTGCTACTACAGTAAATCCCTGACAGGAGTTATTTATCGCTACCTCCCAAGGGCTAACTTGAAGGATATCTTGGTTTTTATAAAGTGCAGAAAGTTTTATTTCACTCTAAAAGACTATCTCCATCTCTCTCTCTTTTTTTTAAATATGACACTTAAAAAGGCACACATTTACTTCTTGGGCAATCACACCTTTCCCCTCAGCTCATACATTAGTGTCAAAATTCAAGGCAGGTGAGAGAGAAGCCAGGCGACTCAGAAATAATACATTCAGAAAGGGGAGCCAGGAGATGTGACTTCAAATCCTAATTCTGTAAGGCAGTCTCTGGGGCTCAATTTTGCTTCCTGAAAATCGTGAACGACGATTGCTACCCTAGTCCCTGAGTGGTAGAAACGTGTCATTCAAATCAGAAGTAGGCCTGGCCCTCAACCACATTCTCATTATCAAGCTTAAGAAGCCTGTTCAGTCTAGTAACTGAGACTAGCAGGTTCTACACCATTATTTTTTTCAACAAGACTTCTCAGAGGCTTTAATGTGCTCTTACTCATTTTGATTCTCCAAGAAGGTGGGTGGTGAATAGCATCAGAAGTCATGAATAATAATGTGTTCATTATGCAGCTCCAGAGATAACACACATCTTGTGTAACACTACAGTAAATGGGGGCTCTCAGCATCTCCATTTAATTGGGTAACACTACAGGAAATGGGAGCTCTCAGCATCTTCATTTTATAGAAAAAAGAAACTGAAATTTAGAGCAGTTAACTTGCCACAGCCACATGACCAATAAATAATAAGGTGGGGAACTGAAGCCATGTCTTTCCTATCACAGATTCTAGCTTTTATATACCATGCTGCTTGTCATAAACTGAATTCACCAGAACTCACTGCACCTGTGTTCCAGGAACTGATTAGAAAGTAGATCTCTTTAAATGGATGGCTATAACTACATCACCTAGATAATTTTATATCTAATTCTATGATATATCGCATCCCATATACAATGTATTCTTCCTTGCATTCCTTCGCTCATGGCCCCTTTCTCCATCTCCAAAGCCAGCAGTATATTACCCTCCAATCTCTCTCTGCTTCCATGAACTTCTTCTTCCTTTGACATTCCTGCCTCCCTCTTATAAGACATGTAGAATCCACCTAGATAATCATCCCATCTCAGATTGCATTTGGGAAGTCCCTTTTGCCATGTAAGGTAACATTGACAGGTTCCAGAAATTAAGACATAAAAACATTTGTGGGCCACATTCAGCCCACGACAATTAATAATGTTGAACCTTTTTTGGGACATATTCGCCATCCTTGTGTCCTCTTGAGTGAAGTATCTGTTTAAATCCTTTGTCCATTTTTAACTAGATTATTTGTTTTCTTATTGCTGCATTTGAAAGTTTTTCAAAATGTATTTTGGATGCAAATAGTTTGTCAAATATATAACTTGCAAATATTTTCTTCCAGCATGCAGGATGTCTTCATCCTCTTGCCACTGCCTTTGGCAGAGCAAAAATTTTAGTTTTGATAAGGTACAATTTATCAGTTTTGGGTTTTTTTGTTTTTGTTTTATTGTTTTGTATATCATACTTTTGGTTTCATTCCTAAGAACTCTTTACTTAACCCCGGGATACAAAAATTTCTCTCATGTTTTCTTCCAAAAGTTTTATAGTTTTACATCATAAATTTAATCAATGATCCATTTTGAGTTCATCTTTGTATAAGGTATGCAGTTTAGGTTAAGGTTCATTATTTTGTTCATGGATGTCTCATTGATCCAACATCATTTGTTGAAAAGACTATCCTTTCTCCATTGAATTGCTTTGTACCTTCATCCAACATCAAATGACCATATTTGTGTAAGTCCGTTTCTGGACTTTCTAGTCCATTCCATTAATTTATATGCTTATCTCTTGGCTAATACGACAGTTCAGTATAAATTTTTTAAAAAACTCATAACAATGCAGTTTGCAGAACAGTGAACTATGTTTTAAGGTTTCTGTGCTGTGGGTAATTTTTCATCTTAAGTAAACATGTTTAAATATTCTTCAGCTTATCAGCATAAATGATGTTTAATTTTATTTAAAGACTACTGCTACAAGACTAAAATACATTTGCCAATATTAAAGCATTAGAAAAGTTTTTCCAGATGTTACACACACACACACACGCACACGCACATGCACACACATACCCCACACCCCACACTACAAGACTCTCAGAAATCGGTCTTCCGAGTTTTGCCACTTTATTTTCGTCTCTCTGTGAGACATGTCCAATTGGATGTGTCCAGTTGGGCGTGTCTCACAGCCCCAAAGTCCTTCCGCGTTTTAAAAACTGAGATTATGTGATACTTTCTGATTAGTTTGCATTTATTGAAAAGATTTAATTTGACATGGGAATTAAAATATCTTGTTGAAAGTTTAGTATGTTTTGACATACAGTCTTTGATAGCTGTCATAGACAAAAAAGATATTTCACAATTATGTCTGTATCAAATGAAGAAAATGCTTCATTGGCTGTATGTATAAAATCACAAAATACACTTTTGTAATTACATTCATCAATTATTCACAAATTTTATTGACTTAGACTAGCAAATTTCTATCGTCCTAGATTTTAGTCAGTAAATGTAAACTAACCAGAAGGTGTTGCATTTTATACTTTTAACAAATACATTAAAAGGAACCAAAATTCTTTATTTGGAAGTTTTTTAAAAATAGTTTGGAAAATTCTATTTATAGGTTATTTTTTTACCTGCAAACATGAGAGTTTTTAATAAGTGACATATTGACATTGTTCAACAACGTGGAAACATTTCCAACATCTGCACTGTTCACACACAAATGTCTTACCATCAGCAGTCACCTTCTCACCCACTGTCAGAATGTCACCTTTAGCTTGGAGAGAGAAAGCTCTGTTGCTTTAGTTATTTTTTCAGTAGCATACTAGTGACACCTATTTGTTATCAAAGAAAAGGTCAAAAAATTGAAACGTTTCTTTTTTAAAAAGAAAAAAATGTAACTTTTGATTGCTCTATTTTGAGCTTTGATTGAAGATACTCTGTGGGAAGCATGTGGGACAAATATTTTCATGGTTACTCCCTATCTAATATGAAGTATTATAAAGAATCTAGTCTGTTCTTGTTTTCATAGGAGTAATGACATCGATGACATCCCATTGCCCTTTGCAATTCCAGTTTCTACTTCTTTGCTGCACTGCTTCTCTGCGAGGCTGCGTAACTACAATCTAGGGCCCGCTGTTTTTCTTTTATTGGCTAATGAAGAAGTATCGTAGTTCTCTGAGCATTTCATTGTTGAAACATAGAGGCAAATATAAGAGTGGCTAAGATCACTGGCATTGGACACAGAATATCGTGCTGACTCTTTACTGGCTTCACTACTTATTAGCTGGAGGCCCGGAGGGGTTCAGAACAAGTCACCCCAAGATGTGACTCTGCGACACACATTATTTTTGAGCTAAGGGCAACTGGTACCCTGCAGGCTCAAGAGAAATCTGCCTCCCTTAACTACCTAGAAGAATTTGAATTAGGGGCCTTGCCCATTATAAGAGATTATCAGAGATAACCTTTTTGACCTATCTATATGGCAGGGCAAACTACTAATTACTGAACATTTGCTCTTCTTATCATCCTGCAATGACCTTGCTCCCCTGGGAAGCCCCTAGGTGCCTTACCTCATCCCTAGCTCAGAATGTCATATCTACCTCATTTTAACTTTCTATCTCTGAACTTCCTGTGTGTGCAGGGCCTCTGACTCTCTCATGTATGTGGGGTTGCTGTGCACACAAAATTAAATTTGATTTTCTCTTGTCAATCTGCCTCATGTCAATTTGATTATTCAACTACTCAAAAGAACCAGAGGAGGGAAGGGAGAATTTTTCCCTTTCCCTACAGACCTTTAGCTCATTACTTATCCTCTCTGTGCATTATTTTCTTTATCTTTAAAATAGAGATGATAATAGTGCTTACTTCATAAGATTATTATGAAGACTAAATACATTCATTCAGGCCAAGTGCTTAGACTTTTTTCTCACATATAATGTGACCCTTCAATAAATGTTGACTATGAGTTTCTAGAAAATACCATAAGCTGAGATATATTAGAAACACATTTACTTTCACTCAACTATATGATTCTTCTAATACTTATTTCTTCAAAATTTTAGTAATGCTTTCTGTGAAGTTTTTAATTGTATTTGCTGGCAAAGGAGCACATTTTAATCTGTTTTCACATGGTTTTCCATGTGTCCTTTTAGCTATGTTTTACCACTGCAGGAAGCAAGAGGAACACATATTTCGCTAATAGTATAAAGCTTTTTCATTATTGCTATAATGTCAGAAACCACAAAAGAGCATTTGTTTTTATCACTAAGCTTAGTAAACACAGTCAAATATCGTCACTTTGATCACTACTGTAAAAACCATAAAAAGTTCTTTTCACATTCCTGATACTCATTTCTAAATAGCTTGCCTGTCCTGATACCTTCATATTACCCTCAACTAACATTTTAAAGAAAATTTATACTTGTTGTGAGGTTCATTACTCACATAATAATAATATTCATAATAATAAGCAGAAGACCATTTTTCAGACTTCTTCTTGTTAATTTATTGTTTTCTTCTTTTTTGTCGAATCTAAAGAGATTTACATTGTTTTTACCTCTTAGCGGTCAACAAAGAGCTTATTCTAGAAACAAAAGAAAGGTCAGCGCTGTCCTTCCCTCACTATTCTCTCAGGTTTCGATTCAATTATTAACATTGTCTGTCATCTTTAGTTCCTTTGCAGGAACGTTTTTAAGCCATTTGTTGGATTTCGTAAAAGTTAGTTTTGATAAATCCAACAAATACAGCTCATAAGTCATCAAGTAAACTGCAGTGCACCCTGCACTTGGCTCTCTGAGCTGTCCCATCAGGACACCATGGGCATCTGGATCAGTGATGTCACCACCGTCATCCAAACACATAACTGATGTTGAATAAATATTTGTTGAATTGATTTAAATTAATTTATTGGTGTTATTTATATAAAAGGAAATCTGTCCTGCTTTCAAGGTACTTTCAACATACAAACCTAGATATATTAAGAGACTTTCTCTAAACCAACTTAATATTATTAATACTTTTCGGTAGGGAAGACTAATAATTATATTGGTGGGCTTTCAACAGTTAATCATGGGAGGTGGCGTATGTGTGATAAATTTTGTAAAATAAGAGTCTAGGATCCTGAATTCTAGGTCTCATAAGATCGTGATGACTTACTTCATCTCCCTGAATAACAACCACTCATCTGTAACATGAGGCGGTTGGGTAGGATGATCTTGAAGGTCCTTTCTAATCTAACATTCATTAATTCAATTTCTATCCTACCATCTACAGAATTCAGTAGTTCCCTTGTTAGTGACATTTTGTAAAGAAGACTAAGCTTATGGTAAATTCATAAATAAATGTTATTCATCCCAACTCCTATTTTTTCTATGAAATGTTTCCTTCTTTCTGCTTCTCTAAACTTCAAATACCAAATCAATAATGTGTCAGTCTGAGCTCTGCTAAAGGAAATAAAACAATAACCTAAAACAAACAACTCTCTGACAAGTGACAGGAAAACTCGACTCTCTGAAGGAAGTCTAGAAAATGAATCCATTGATTAAATCTATAAAAATTTTAGTAGAGGTACAAAATGTAGTAATTTGTAACTAACACAATTATCTTCTCCTTTTACTACCTTTATAATAATGTTCCTTGAATTGAAAGGCTAAACAAATAAATATTTGTCTATAGATACTGCGTTCCAAGTGTTTCTAGACAAATAGACAAAAACAAAAGGCAATTAAGAATTGGAGTCTGGAGGTTTCCTGAGTCCAATTCCATTGTTCTCATTAATCCCGCCTAACCAGTAGCGCTAAATTCTGCACCCCGGCTATGTCTATAACTATACAAATATAGAGAAAAATACTTCATAAAAAATTTTGTGGAATGTTGAGGGCAAATGAGACAAATAATAAGAATAATTAGGAAAAATAATTAATTGGAGATTTCATGCCATAATTTATCATCAAGAATAATAATAAATCACAGAGAATACTCTAGCTTAGATGACTGTTAGGACTTGGCTCATCCCAAGAAACCAGCTTTAGATTTCTCTAAGCATCATTGAAAATTTGAAAAATAGGGTTAGAAAAATCACACAAAGCAAAAGTATCACTAATGTCTCAGCTTATGGTATTTGGCTGAGAGTAAGAGCTAATATTTACTAGGAACTCACTATGTCAGGCAAGATTCAAAGCATCTTATATGAATTAATTTATTTAGTCTTCATAACAATCCTATGAGATAAGTACTAGCAGCTCATATAAGCTATCTAGTTAGACCGTACTGATTCAAAAGCCGAGGCCTAACACAACCTGCTAAGTATTATGTATCAACTAAGAGTGAGAGAACTTTCTCCTGCAAAGTTAAGGCAACGAGCAAGTGTGACACTAGAACCACCTACCTATCCAAAACTACTCCACTTTTTCCTGTGACAAGATCAATCCACTTACATAAAGCATCAACCACAATTTACTCTGTTCAAAACGTATCTTTTGTTTCAAAAATGGCATTTTATCCTGTCTGCTGGAAGTAATAAAACCTGGTCATTTCAACTGCATCAACATAGCTTATGTTAATGAGGGACACCCCTGCAGTGTGCTTCTGTTCAGCTTTCTGTTCCAGGAAATAATATATCGGTACTGAAAGACAGTCACCTGCCATCCTCTATCAAACACTTTGAGTACTTTTTAAACACACTGAGATTCTAGATGGCAATTTCTGTCATATACCTTTTTTCCCGTCTTATATGAAATCTTTATTATGATTCATTAGAATAATCAAGGAATATAAACGTTTTCATTGATTTATGAGATTTGTTTTCAAAACTTAAGTCTTTTAATCCACTTAGAATTTTTTAAATTCTCAACCAGACTGCATGAATCTAAAAGATATACATTTTCACATACTGCGTAGTAAGATTAATAACAGCAATCTTTGCAATTTCTCTGCTCACCAAAGAGAGTTTAAATTCCTTTGTATTGAAAATTCTATAGTAAACAGAATAATTGACTACTTAGAGGGAGACAGAAAAACACCAGAAGATCTCTGATAGCTTCTGCCTCTGGACATGGTTTTAAACCTTATAAAAGAAGGGCCCAAAATACACAGGATTTGTGTCAGCAGCCATATATTATGACAGTGTTGACTTTGATTCATCTTCCATCTTTGATCTGTTTATACAAGGATGGAGTCTATGGAAGAAGAAAGATCCTCCTCAAGCTTCTGAAATTTTAACCAGAAGAGTGTTGCGGTGAACAAAATAAAATATTGTTTCTCAAATGACACACGATGTGCTGAAAAACAAGGCAGCCGCCATGATGTTGTTAGGACTGTCTGTATCCCAGCAACCATCTATCCACAAAAAGAACCATCTCATGATGAAATCCACTTAGGACACACAAAGGTGATCTGTAGCACCCCGACAGGCTGTTCTGAATGGAAGAAGGCAGTGCTTTTCTCTGAAAAGCCTTTTCTATCCTATCACTGAGAGGGGGCTTTACAAATAAATTAGTGCACACCATGCATCACTGTCACAGAAGTCCACTGGCTCTCAAATGCCTTTGCACTCACAAAATTCCAGTGCACGGTGTATCCTGGAAAATACTTGGGAAACCCAGACACTGAGAGACATTAGCATGGTTGGCCAAGCTTGGGAGAATCAGAAAATCAAGGTCATAAGTGAAAACAATCACACCAGTTCCAATCCAAGCTTAGAAAGAAGGTCAAGAGGTGATGAGAGCAGAAGTTCCTGCCTTGTATTTGGCAAAAATGACTGAAGTTTCTATACATTGACTAATTTCCAGCATCAAAGGCAAGATTTGAGTGATGTTAAGGGAAAGAACTCCTAAAGAAAAACATATTTACATGCATTATTCTACAACAGCCCTCAAAGTTTAGTAACATTGGCCACATAAAATGAAATAGAAATGTCTTTTCAGATGTAGTGAGATCTTTCAAGAAGTGTAAACGTCTCTTCGGTTTAATGTAAATTTTTTTCTTCTTCTACACCTGAAAACATTGCTTCTTCTACAAAAACATCATTACTCATCCTTAGAGACTAAGATCTCAGTTATCTTCTTGTTGTGGGCCCCAGCTGGGGATGGGACTGGAGTGGTCATGTGCAAAGCCGTTATTTATTAGCATTATTATTAATAAAGAACTTCTACAAAATGAAGCTGCATTCCTGGTTCACTTAACATCCAGGTAATACTTCCTTCACGGTGAACAGAATTTTCACTCTGAATGAAAATATTGACCTGAGGGCAAGAAGAAAATAAACGATGGGGACAATTAGGTTCCAACGGTCCAGGTTTTCGTTGTTGTTCTTGTTCTTGTTTCAGGTTGCTTCTTAAAGTTAATTCTGATCTAACATTAGAAACTATAAAATAATAAAACTAACGTTTTGCTCCTTAGCTCTAGGATTGCTCAAATTTGGAGTAATAGCGAAAAATAAACTAAACATTGAGCAACTTCATAAAATTTGAGGATTTCTTGAAAAGCATTCAAGAAATATTCAAGAAATTCATAGAAAGAAAGTACATTCTTTAAAACTGACATGGACATTCTGAAAAAGCTCTCTAATGCAATAGTTTTCAGCTCTTGGGGTTATTTATCGGGTCTTTAATTTCTTTTGTTCATAACGAGTTTATAGAAACTACCTCATTAAAATAATTGCTGAAATATCTTAGATCAGGCAATTTACACATATTGGAAACTGTACAGAGCATAAACTTTTGGACAGTAATGTCAACTGGCACATAATGCAAATGCCTTTATGGTGTAACCAGGACAACCCAAAACCACAGAAACATCAGCCACGACCACGTGGATCAGCCCCCGACTGCAGGAGCTGATAGCATAAGGATCCCATCTTGTAAGCTCCAAGCCTGACAGGAGAGCATCACAGATGGGTATGTTGAGAGCCAGAGACTCTGTCCTTCTGCCGGTGATAACTGCTGGCTCGGGACCAACGTAAAGCTACCTGTGCCACCAGGCAACGGAGCTCACTTTGGAGACACTAAGGACGACCATCCCTTCATGGTCTTGTAAGACTCTGTACTTCCCCTCTCTCTGTGTTGTGCATAAACCTATGTGGGTACCTGATTAGTTTATCTGAGAAGGTGCCTCTCAGTAACCCTGACCTTGTGGAAAGACACAAACACATCTAAGGGTGTTACTTCGGTAACTACTTTAGTTGCTGGTGACAGAAAGTTATTAGTTTCTTCTCCTAGCTTTCTCCACTATAATCAAAGTGACTCAAAGTTAAGAATGTTGAACAGATTTTGGAAGTCTTATCTTCCGGATAAGGAATTTTTGTTACCTTTCATCTGAGGTCTAATGTTTGATTTGTTAACTATCTGGATTAAGAGACAACATATAATTTAATCTAAATAAATTAGTACAATGAAATCTATAAGCCAATGACAAAAAAAAAAGAGAGAAGAGATACAATAATTGATTCACAATCCAAACTATTTAACACTCTTCATAGTTGGCCACTGATGTGGGCATATTGTGCCTTCCCCATCCTTGCCCATTAATGCTTCTCACCTGACCTTCTCCACCACTGGCCACACCATTGTGAGGCCGCAGTGCTTCTGGAAGACAGTCCCTCCTACCTGCCACTCATTGTAACACTTTACTGGAAACATGGGACTGGCCTATTTCTCATTTTCCTCTGCACAAGTAAGAACAACCTCTAACTTTCAATAAGACCCTCTTTAAGGATGGAGAATAATAGGAAAAAAGAACAACCCATAGAATACCTTATAATCACTGGCCAAGACTGAACTTATGACAGTCTCTTTTGATATCAGTGTCCTGCTTCACTTCTGACTTGTGTCCATGAGGCCAAAGAAGGCCATTCCCCAACCCTGAAATTCCTTCCTAGCCTGAGAATACAAGAAAGTATCTCCTCTACAGGTAGTATTCTTACCACCTGAGACCGCCTCGCTTCCATCTCAAAATTAAATTTCTCTTATTATGGAGAGAAAAGAGAAAAAATTGGTTTAAAAACCCGTGGCCAGAATTTTTCTTCTGAGAAACACTTGTTTTGTTTATTAAAACTTTAGTATGCTATTTAGCAATTTTTTAGTTTTTTAATTAAAAAATAAAAAAAAAGAGGCCTGGGATATGATCAGGAAAACAGAATTGGAGGAAGAAATCTAAAATGTGCCGCAAAAGGATGTGGGTAGTCTGAAACAGATCGTGGAGGTCCAGAAAAGAGGGCTAACCGAGGCCAGCCAAGATGGCAGAGGGCTAGCACCCGAGAGAGATGGCTGGTGAGTCTTTCCACAGAGAACAGTCATTTAACATTTAAGAACGAGAATGAAAAATGTTTTTAGTTGTTTGGTATACTAGATCAGGACACGACCAGGACTTTTTTTGCCCCAAACTTTCGGTTAAAGTCTGTCCCCTCACAGGTTCATTTCCCTTCAAGAAGTAAAAGAAGGTGGCGTCCGGTGTGAGGTGATGGAGTGTGGGAAAGGGACAGCATACGAGAGAAGCGAGCCACACAGCAGATCAACAGTTCAGTAGAAGGGCCAGCAGAGACATAAGAGCCTTCCTTCCCTTCCACATCATCGTTTTCATGCTCAGGAATCTACTATCTTAGGAGAGACACACTGGGTCTGCCCAGAACATAGGATGGAGGTACAGGCCATTTTTATTTAAAAATCCTAAGATACAGTGACCCAACAGGCCATGGAGCTTTGGAGTTTCTGGAATTCCAGCCATCCTTAGGTATGTGATCTGGCCTTCTGATCCTCATGGAAAAATCTCAGCGCAACTCTACTGCATTTTTATTTCTTCCATTAAACACTCTGAGAAAGGTCATTCGCTATGAATAACTCCCCTTTACTTGGGAAAAAAAGAAAAGCACTCCTTTTGCTTATCTCTTTATGCTTAAGTGAAAGAAGCTGGGCTAATGGCAAAAAAAGATAAAGCATTTATTCCATCATTTTATTATTTCTCTAGAACAGTATCTCCCAAGTATGATGTGTACCACTTATAGACTGTAAGAAGGTTCACTATTGTGTGAAAAGAAAATATTAGAAATATTATATGTTGTATAATATTCATCATAGTAGTATAAATAATGTGTAAGTAACTGATGAACAAACACATATTCAGAGTATATACCCACATTTTAATTTTTTTATAGATGAAATGGAGTTTGAAGACTACCGATGTAAAAAAAACCATTCATACCAAACAAAAAATTATTTTAAATGGATTTTTATGAAGGCAAATTTGAGCCAAATTACTAGTTAATTTACTTTTGATAGGAAACAGTCCATTATTTGCTCTACCCTAAACACAAATAAAGACTTCTCACATTCCAATTACTACATTAAACATCATATATTTGAACAACTCTCATCTAGCCCAAAAGTGTAAATTTATTTAAAGAATTATTTTTTCTCTACAGCCATGCTACCCTGAACAAGCCCGATCCTTCTGATCTTGGAAGCTAAGTAGGGTCGGGCCTGGTTAGTACTTGGATGAGAGACCACCTAGGAAGACCAGATACTGTAGGCATAAAAAAATAAAAAATAAGGGATTGTAAGCTGACAAGGTCCTTGCAATCTGTGAGGTCAACCAAGAGTTGCCTCGCCTAAAAAAAAAAAAAAAAAAAAATAGAATTATTTTATCATTTCTTCATATGCCCTCAATGGTTTTAAAAATCTTAGAGAAATTGGTTCCAAACATAAGGAAAAATACACATGAAATTAAAATAATAACTATCACCTTCAACTGCCTTGTTTTTGCTGTTGTTGTTAAAATAAAATTATTATTGGTAAGAAATCCAACAAGCAGGTTTAATTTGCCATCGGCGGAATTTTTTATCTATTGATGTCACAGAAAGACAAACATTGGAACTGCATTTCCACAAAGGCACTTACTCAAATCAGTTAGATAAGTCTTTGTATTTTTAATAAACATTTTGTCTGACTACAAAAATACAAGTTATGAATGTTAAAATTATTTTGACTATAATTTTTTATGTAAAACTATCATCAGGTTTTTCAATGTGGTATTTTCTATGTATAAAAAAATTCAATTATTATAGAAGAAACCAAGCCACCTTAGAAAATACTCATATACTATTTCCTCCAATAAAAATAATTCTAACAACAACAAAAATATTAATAGCAGCTAAGACTTACAGAGAGCTTATTACCTGTCAGGCTCTGTTTTATGCACCTGACGTGTATTAACTTGGTGGTCTTAATTATGCCCATTAGAATCACTAAGGGAAAGTAACAAAGAAAATGATACCTGGATTCTACCCGCAGATAGACTCCAGCCCAGATAGACTGGGTGGGAACCCGGTGACTGGTGATTCTAATGTGCAGCCAGCATTGAAAACAAACATATTAACACAATCCTGACAACAATTCTAGGAGGAGGGGGTAATTTTCTTTACTTTACAGTGAGGAAAATGAGACACATGATTCACAAGCAGCAAAAATGGGATTCGAACTCAGGTCTGTCTCTAAAATTTAAGATCTTTACCACTAAACACTATACCCCTCAAATACCACAAACCTTTGGGTACTAGGGGATGGTTTCATTTACATGGAATGTGTAAAAGATCGTTTCTGTAATTCCTCTGTGGTTCGATTTTTTTTAAAAAAAAACTTTTTGCATAACCCTGGCTGAAAAAACAAACGAGATTCTGATCATGAAATTACTTTGGTTTGCACATGACTGGGAAGCTGACCAAGCCTTAGCCAGTGCTGAAATCAGTGATTTCATTGTTTACTGCTGAAAGTGATCTCCCAGTTGGCTTAGTGCCCCAGGATCCCTCCTGCAGCCAGCTCTCTGAGGCTTGGCATGTACTTCTTCCTAACCCTTTATTTACCAAGAAAGTTCATGTAAATAATGCAGGTACAGACAGCAAACAGGAACCCTCCCTTTTTCAACTGATATTTCTCCTTCAGGGCAAAGAGGCTTGAAAGTTCAGAAGCCATTTGCCAGCAGTTTTCTTTATTGTTCTGCTCACCTACTGCAGCTCAAATAGAAGCTAACAGAACACTCGGTAGATTAAAAAAAAAAAAAATGCAGGAGGGGCGGGGGAGGGGGAAATGAAAAGAAAATCTAATTCTGTGTTATCATTTGGTTTGTCTGGCTAGCAGTCACATGCGTGACAACCTTGCACAAAGTTACCTGAATCTCTTCGGATCACAAAGCATTCTTTCTGCTAGGATAGGCTGGCCAGAGGTGGTCTGTCTCAAAGCCCAGGGCAAGAAATAAGGTAGGTAAGTAGAATTTAATTGGTGGGGGGAGGAACCGGGATAGATGATGACACCATATCTATTTAGAGAGGAGAAATACTACCTTCTGAAATGCAGGGGGCATAGGGTGTGACCCAGGCACTTATCAGCTAATGTGAGATGTGAAGTGTAAAGTAGGGGGTTTAAACCAGTGACTTACAAGGACCCAGGGAGCAAAGAGGCAAAGTCACAAAGTAGCAACCAGACATTCCATACCACGTGGGGTCTGTGCCATGTCACTGTTCTGTTCAAATAAAGCATCTCACAGTGTGATCTGATCAAAGAGATTTAGCTAAGACATCGAGCCAAGAGGACGTTTACTGAGCACAGCCTGCTAGCCTCTGTACTAGGTGCATTTCACATGGTATCTCATGTGACCCGCACAGCAGTCCTGAAAGGGGAGTATTACTGTTTTCCTGCAATATTCCAATATAACTCAAATATTAAGTAGGTAGCATGGAACTGAAATGAGGTGTATTTGCATCTAAAATCTGTATTCTTTCCACTCTAAGACACAGTCCACTTAACTCATTGCCTTTCTCCTGGGCTTCAAGTTTATTTCATGCAACTAACCTCGTGAAGGCACTTCTGAGCCACTGGCAGGGGTGGCAAAGAGCACAAGGTGCAGGTCCGCTTGCTAGCAGGAATCAGGTTGTTCTCTGAGACTCTAAAATTATGTGCGAAAGTTCATTTCTGTGGGGTTTTCTGTTTTCCCTCTCTTGGATCTGCTTCTTGACTGGCGCCCACCATCTCCTCATGTCCCATGCAACTGGCAGTGCCTGACTCTGGTCACTTGCCAACTACTCTAGGGACCATTCTTGCATGTAAGAGAAGCTCCAGCTCATTAGACATAACTGTATCCAAAAGCTTTTACTTCTGCCTCCAACAACCGAGCAACAGGTTCGTGAGGTCGTTTTAGTCTTTCGTCATCTCCTTTTGTTTTTATGGCCTAGGACTATGTGATTGGCAGGTTAAGGGAAGTTTCCTCGTTCAATTCAGCAAGACTTTTCTGAATACACGATGTGAAAGCGGAAATGTTCCGGGTGCCGAGGCCACAGATATCATCAGAATTTAGTCCTTTCTTCCAATACCATAGGGTTGTGCTCACCTGTTACAGTGAATACGGCCTGGAGAGAGAGCCCTGAGGTTCTGAGCACCAGCACCTGACTTCCTCACCCATGACTTCCTTCACAGAGAGCCAGGCAGGAGCCCAACGTCAGCAGTTTGGCTCAGAACTATTCTCTTTATTCCCATTACTCTGTGCCGTCTTCCCGAGCTTTCTCTTCTGGAAACTACTGCGTTTCTCTCAATTTACCTCTTTTTGGAAGCCAATTTCTTTCTCAAAAGGGCAAAATGACAAGAAAAGAATGTCAGATCAGTTCATTGCTCTGTCATGGATGGGAATGGCTGCTTCGTTTGAGCTGCAGCTTGGAGACCCATCCGAGGACTCAATAAAATGAGTCAACAGTGAGAGAGAGATGCTTTTCAGACAAGGTCCTTAAGCAGGATTGTTATTTTGCATTCAGTAAAATTCCCCACTTCTCCTTGATTAAAAACCCATGTGCAGCATATTGACATTTCTTAGCAGTTCTCAAAGTTACAATGCACCTGTTACTGAAAAACTGGAACTGTGTCAGAGCGTCAGAAACAGCAGGAGCGGGGAGGAAGGGAGGAGGTTTAACGTGAAACTTAGCTTGGCTTTCACGATAGAACCACGTTTGTTCCCAATTCCAATCCCATTTTTCAGTTTTTTTGTGTTTGTTTTTTTTTAGTGACTTCTGAGTTATTACACAAAGTTATCAGAGGAAGGATTTTTTTTTCTTTTATGCCTCAAATAGACAGTTTTGAAAACAAACAAAAAAAGCACCATATGTTTCCCCAAGTCTCCAATAAAAATCTGATCGACTAGCTGTTTAGTTACTCCTCATGTCAGAATAAAGACAGAGGTTTCCATGAAAAGAAATGTTCAGCTAGTCAAAAATGAGACACATTTACTCACACATGGAAGAACAGTTTGACAGCCGAGAATTTTTATAGTCGGCAGCAGATTACTTCTGACAGCCAGTAAGGAACTATACAAGCATTAGAAAACAAAAATTAAGCAAACATACACACC
Source organism: Pteropus medius (assembly GCF_902729225.1). Taxonomy (NCBI): domain Eukaryota; kingdom Metazoa; phylum Chordata; class Mammalia; order Chiroptera; family Pteropodidae; genus Pteropus; species Pteropus medius. Next base: position 7,372,837 of record NW_024352786.1, on the reverse strand, counting down.
CAAAGACAAATCAGAAAAAGATGCCCACCTTTACCAGAAGGAATGAACAGGTACCTGAGGGCAGCTCCCAGAAAGGTGCGAATTCCTTTCAATGGGATTACTTACCCACACAAGCAGGATTCCCATTTCCAGAGGGAGACTCTTCAGGACAGTTCCAGCGAGGCAGTGCTGAGAGACTAACAAAACCAAACTTAAAAACTACCGGCAACAGAATGACAAGGAAGAGCAGCATGATGGTAATGGGCTTGAATTTCCAGTAGAAAATAACTTGACTTCGCTAGAGCACAGCCCAGACAAGGTGGGTATGTCTGACCTCAGGCGTGCTCACCCGGCTGGGCCTGCAGCCCTGGGGCATCTTTCCCTCTGCTCTTTCACTGTTGCCACCCCACCCCCAACTCCTTCTGCCTCAACTCAAGACAGTGTCCAAATGTAGCCTGAAAGGGATACGCTGGGAAAGATTTCTTTATCTAAGTTTTTGGGAAGCCGGTAAGAAATACCTGACACCCTTATGACAAATTTCGCAGTTTAACAGCCACACGCTGGAGGCCTGAAGCTGATTTCACTGTGACAGGCAGAGCAGCGGGCAAAGGCTAGAGAGAGAGAGAGAGAGAGAGAGAGAGAGAAAAAGGAAAGAACTGATGGAAAGTTCCAACCACAACCCTTGATGAAGCTGAAGGAAGAAATGTGGAGATATGATTCCTCCCCAAACACAGTTTCTCTTTTTGAAAAGTAGAATGACTCCTCTTTCCTTTTCAAAGCCCTTTTGGCTCCACCTCCTCTTCCTTTAGTGACACTTGAGCGAGCCTCTGTTTGCAAATTCAAATGCAGGCAATTCCACACTACAGGAAAGCAGGGCCGGCTGCCAAAGAAGAGATAACTGGCTACTCACCATAAATATTCCGGGCAGACCCAGGGAGAGAGCGATTAGGGGGCTGTGGAGCTGCTTCTGGTGTCTTGGAGGTACCTGCTGAATATGAGCTATGTTTTAATATCTTGAAGAATGGAGACAGTTAGACTACATCATATAAATCGATGGTGAACAACATGGCTGATAATTCAGACTTCTAGTAATTGATCATTAACTTGAGCAATACTAAAGAAAATTTACCTTCAGTTCATTATATGAACAAAATGTCAACACCAGTGCACATTCCTGGAGCTTAATCTCTCTCTCTCTCTGCTCTCTCTCTCTCTCTCTCTCTCTCCTGCATATTTTATAGCGGAATTTGAAAAATTATTCTTTCCAAATCAAAGGGAAATCCCTGGAGCCAAATGAAGAGATACAGTATGCACAGACACCTTTTCTTTCAGCATGACCATAATAAAACATCGCCAGGGGCCAGGAGTGCAGAGAAAAGAGTGGATTGTTATTATAGAGCCATGTTGGAAAAAATAAGGTAATAGTGCAAAATCTGGAAAGCGTTGGAAATCCAGCAGAGCTGACTGCTTTTCCTAACCAAACAATTTAGGCTATGTTTTCACGCAGCGATAGAAATAAAAGCACGAGGTATCGATTCATTGTCTCCTTGACCACTTTCTACTTGGAGCGACCGCAGTTATTTCTTCAGTACACCCAAAGCCCCAAAATATCTATCTGGCTTAGGCAAACCGTTTACACCAGATCTGATGAACAATGGAAATTTCTGCCAGTTTACTTCATCCTGGAAAACAGTCTTTCATTTAAGTTGCCCAGAGGTAGTGTTCCAAGTGCTCGTCAAAATGTAGATTAAAGTGATAGTCGCAAAAATAACAGTTGCACCAGTGAACACCCATTAGGGAGGAGAACAGGAACAGCTCCAAGCCTTTTACTCACATTTAATTCTGTCCTCATCATTCCTCAACTACTGGGTCGCTTTTCTGAAACAGCTAAAGTCAGGATTTCTCTGATTTCAGCCGGCCTCTGCCAGGTACTTTTCAATCACTTATAGGAGAAACAGACCCTGGGGCAGCAGAAATCATGTGTGTGTGTTTGGGGGCGGGGCGGGGGGGGACACATGGAATATTCCATGACTTTCTGGACTCACTCAGACTCAAGTCTCAGAATGAGTGTCCTACAAATAACCTGCACTAAGTTTCTAACCTTGTTAATAAGGTTCCTCGTCAGCAAAATGCATTACCAGTGTCACAGGTGACAGCAATAGCCGGGGCTTAGAGGACAGTCAAGCATCAAGCTGTGCTTGTGGAGAGGAACGAGGAGAATGACTGGAACCCAGATATAAAATAACCCACAACCATATTCTTTTTGGATCCGGAATCTCTCCTATAATTTTTGTGGTAAAAAGGCCCCTTTCTTATTTACATGTCACCTGGGCTAATGTTATCATTCATGTTGAGTATAAGCCCCTTAAGAGATGATGGGCTGAGCATGGCTGTGGTAGATGTCAAGACCAGTGATATAAAAGATCAATCCCAGCTAATCCACAGACGATCCAGATTGCCCGGATAGCAAAATCATAAGTCAGAGTCATCCATCTAGAAAGGACTTGCAGAGATATCTTAAGTCCATATTCTTACTTTCAGATGAATCTGTCCTGGGCAAATGAATGTCCTCTTTACTTTAAAGTTGCTCAAAAATCTATTATTGCTTTATGGGTTTGAGCTGCCAAATACCTTTTCATTTCTATAATTGAGTCAAATTAATGAATTCATTGATTAATTAAACAGCTACGTGTGATGGGACACTGTATGCAGTACAAGAAATATAAGTTCAAAAGCTTGCTTAAGTTGACTAACGACAAAAACAAATAGTTTATGAGTATGAGCTAATGAGTGGCCAGTCACTAAGTATTCCGGGGCGTGTCAGAAAAGAAGGAGAAACTGCAACAAACTGCGGACTGGAGCAGGCAGCAAAGCTTTGTGTAATAATTAAGAAGCCTCACATAGGCATGGAGAAAGAGAAAGGCTATGCTGACAATAGGATGTGAAACAGAAATGTACAAAGAAAAAAATGCTTATTTATGAGATCCTCAGATCCTGAGGAGACGCAGCTGGATGGGAGAAAACTCTGCTGGCAGGTCTAAGAGATTTAGACATTAATGGTAAGGAGACAGCTCTGAATGCTTTTAAGTGTGAGTGGACATCAACAGAAGGGAAGCTTTTAGGGGAGACATGTTTATGGGTGCTGGTCTCCATTCTTACTTTTCAGATAAAATTTCTCTTTGGAAGCACTAAGCACCTAATGCTCCTGGGTGCTGTCCACACAGCTGTCATTAGTCATCACCCCACACCATTAGCGGATTGCCCACAATGTGCCAGGCTCTATTCATATCACCTCCAACCATCAACATGCCCCACAAGTGGATATTATTGCCCATTTTACAGGACACTGAGGGTCAGAGAGACTGATAAATTTCCCACTATCTCACACATTTATGGAGAATATGAACTCTGAAGTCATTATTCTCTCTTTGTTCAATGGTAGTTTTGATCAGAATAAACAGGCTGAGGCATAATTGAAAAAAACAACAACAACTTTATACTACACATATGGGGATGACTGCAGGAACCAGAAGTGACAAGGCAGTGTATTTTTGTAGGAATAACTATTAGCACTAAACATCCACCTGCAGAAACAGTACACAGGCTATTTCATAAGCCACTTCTATCAGTGAATATCAAATATATCAGGGCGGTTCCTACAAAATTTTAAAACTCTTGTTTTTCAGAGAGAAACTTGTTGACATGTGTCTGGCATTTCTGTGATTCTTATGTGGTAGAAACTGCAGTGGTGCTAAGGGAAAGAAATTGAGAGGCACAGACATAGGAACTAGCCACGAAGGGCAAATTATAATTTATCAAGATATGAAGACCACATGTAAAAGGTTTATTGAAAAAGGACGGTTGCTCCCTTTGGTATTTACCCAAGTGAGCTGAAAACGTATGTCCACAAAAAACTACACATGAACATTTATAACAGCTTTATCCATAATTGTCAAAAGCTGGAAGCAACCAAGATGTCCTTAATAGACGAAGGGATAAACAAACTGTGGTATGTCTATACAATGGCATAGCATTCAGGAATAAGATGAAATGAACCATCAAGCTTTAAGGGAATCATAAATGCATATTGCTAAGTGAAAGAAGCCAATGTGAAAGGCTATATACTGTATGATTCCAACTATATGACATTCTGGAAAAGGCAAAATTATGGAGAGAGTAAAAAGATCAATGGTTGCCAGGGGTTGGGGTTGGGGACAGATGAACAGGCAGAGCACAAAAGACTTTTAGGGCACTGAAACTATCCTGTGTGATACAAACAGGCAGATACATGCCATTATATTTTTATCAAAACTCATAAAATGTACAAGAGTGAATCCTAATGTAAATATGGACTTTGATTAATAATAATGCATCAGTATTTGGCTCACCAATTGTAACGAATGCACCACAGTAACGTAAGGTATTTATAACAGGGAAAACCAGAGGAGGAAGACAGGAGGTGATGACGGGGATCGTACTTTTTGCACAATTTTTCTGTAAACCTAAAACTGCTTTTACAAAAAAAAATATTCTATTTTTTTAAAGGAGATTAAGTAATGCACAGATTAAGTAAAGCCATGCTTCTACCAAATCTGATTTTTTAAAAAATCAGATTTTTTAAAGCACTTGGTAAATAAGATGTAAAAGAGAAATCGTTCTCATGCTCCATTTTTTAGCTAAGTCTGCCTCAAGTACCTAGAAAGTTTTCTCTGACCAAAAGGAAGAAACAAGCCTTCGGAAATTGGGTATATAAAAAAGAAGACAATTTATAATATATAATTTATAATTCTATGAAGCAGCAACAAAATCTAAAATTTTTTTTAGGAAACAGCTCATTTGAAACTTCATTGCATTTATTTACATAATCTCAGCATGCCCATTGGCTTGCAACCTTGGGAATTCCCCCAGGTGAAATCTGAAATTGCAACACCCCCAACTCACCCAGGAGGGCGGGAAGAGACCAAGCAAGGCAGACCAGCCCAGATTGGTAAGTAGTAGTTTCCTTTTTTTTTTTTTTTTAATTTTATTTTCATTCTTGAAATACAGAATTTTATTTAGAAACTGTTTAAAGTAGAAAAAAGAAAACACCATCATCGAGAGTGACCAGGTAGAAAATGGTTTCCCAATAAAAGTCTAAAAGGCCAAAAAAGAGAAATAGTACCTCTTTATTTGAACAATGGCTAGATACTTGCAATTTTTGGCATTGTTAATCACTGAATCTGGGTTTTCCTCTGAATTCTATGCAAAGCACGCTTTACGCAACCACTTTATCATAAAATACATGCATTCTACACACATTTTAGGACAAGCTAGGTAGGTGGCAGTTTTAAAAATCCAGGGAACTTATGATGAGGCTTTTCTTAGGTGGCTGCAAAGAGTTGATCTCTGCACTCGTCTGTCGGAATCTTAAAAGTTTATATAGAGGCCTTAATGGTTTCAGTCACTTTTACTGTCCAGATGGTCTTAGCAGCACATTATTCTCAAAGGGCTGCATCCTTGCAACAGCTCTTAGTGTGGAAATGGTGGGTAGAATGTACATTTCAAGGACAGGGAAAGGGGTAGAGAGTCTCTGTTTGCAGGGGTGCAGTCCACAGGGCAACTGGTGGGGTCCTTCATTGTTCTCAGGTAGTTTAACGTCAAGGTTTAGAGAAAGAACTCTGGCTTTCCTATCATCCCAAAACAATCTTTCCCCTGACCTTCAGTTCTGCTGAGTCCTTAGAAAACATAGTTCCATTAAGTATGGAGCATTTGAAAGGGTGACAAGAACACTTGAGTTTATAGAGATGTTATATACTTCATGTAATTAAAACTACTTTCTGGACATTAGTGAAAACTCAAACCATAGTTTGCTTGCTCTTCTTTTGCTCTTATCATATTTATAGAACTGTGAAATAGTATCTTCTTTCCTTTTTCTACCTTCAAGGATAGAAATTATTTGGATAAAAATAATCATGGTTTACCACTTAAAACTGAAAAGATGTACAAGATAGATTGGTGGAGAGAAAATATTTGAGTCAATGATATGTTTTTTAAATTTCAAATACCTGAGAAACAAAATAAATTAAGTTGCTTTCATTTGGTTTTGCCAGCCTGACTTCAAATTGAGATGCATTCACTTATTTTTATTAGCTTAACAATAACCGACAAGCTTCAGACCAACTCACTTATTTTTTACTAAAGTAAAATTTATATAAAGTGAACAGATCTTAAGTGTAAAATCTGATGAGTTTTGCTAAATGTGTATACGCGTTAAACAAATACTTTAACCAAGATGTTAAATGTTTCCATTTAGCACCAAAATTTTCCTTATGCTCCCTCCAGTCTATCCACAGGCAACATTGTTCTGATTTCTGTCATCACAGGTTAGTTTTGTCTGCAGTTATTCAGTAGGTTTGCTTTCGTGTCTGACTCTTGTTCAACGTAATGTTTTTGATAGTCATTTATGTTGTCTGTATCAGTACTTCATTCTTTTTTATTTTGGGAAATATTCTTTTGTGTGAATATATCACAATTTGTTTATCCATTCTCCTGTCGATGGCTATTTGGATTGTTTCCAGGTTCAGTTCAATGCACGTTTTTCTCTTCAGTTAATGCCGAATTGCTGGATCATAGGGTAGGTACATGTTTAACTTATAGAACTTATAAAACGCTGCAATGTTTTTCCAAAGTGGCTGCTCCATGTTATACTCACCAGCAATACATGTGAGTTACAGTTATTCCACATCCTCGCCCGTATTTGGTATTGTCAATCTTTTTAATTTTAACCATTTTAGTAGGTGTGACCTAATAGCACATTGCAATTTTAATTTGCCTTTCCCTACACTTAATGATGTTTGACCATCTTTTCATGTGTTAATTGACCAGTTATGTATCTTCTTTTGTGAGATGCCTATTCGAATCTATTGCCCATTTTTTTATTGAATTTTTAAATTTTTTATTGATTTGTAGAAGTTCTTTATATATATTCTGGATACAAATCCAGATGTATGTTTTATAAATATGTAAATGTGTACATCAGATCTATGTATTACAAATATTTACTCCCAGTCCATGGCTTGTTTATTTGTTTTCTTAAGAGTGTTTTTTTGATGGGCAGATTTTAATTTTGAAGAAGTCCAATTTATCAATATTTTTCTTTATGGTTATATTTTGTGTATGTGTTCTCTCTAATAAATTGTTGCCTACTCCAAGTTCTCAACATATTCTTCTATTTTTGTCTGGGCACTTTTAGAATTTTAGTTTTTATATTGGGGTTTGTGATTAGTATTTGTGTATTATGTGAGATTGGAGTTGAAGTTTATTTTTTTGCACATATGTGTTCACTGAATATATAGTTCAAATTGGGAAGAACTGACATCTTAACAATAATAAGTCCCCCAATCTATGAACATTATATGTTTCTTTATTTAAGTTTTCATTAATTTTTTCATCAATGTTTTAAACTTTTATCTTTTTGTTAAATTTATTTGTATTTTGTTTTCTGAATGCTCTTATAAATGAATAGTTCTTCAATTTTATTTTCTAGTTGTTCGTTGCATCTTTCAAAGACATAAAATTGAGTTGTACGTATAGAGTATGTATGCTGCAAACCAGCTAAATATTTCATTATATAAGAAGTTTTTTCATTCAGTCCACAACACATAATACAAAGTTAAAACATAAACAAAAAAAATTTTTTTCCAAACATCAGCTACCTTTGCTTGCCATCAGTCAGGACACCATCAGGAGGAAGATTGAAAAGGAAAGCTTTCATCTAGTCCCTATGAAAAGTAGGCATTAACTCCATTTTATAGAAGGTAAATCTGAGGTTAGAGAAGTTAAAGATCTTGCCCAAAGTCTCAGAGCTATTAAGTGATAGAAATAGACACAAACACCAAGCCTTTCTGATTCTAGAACAGAGGTCCTCAACCCCCGGGCTGTGGACTGGTATTGGTGGTCCATGGTCTGATAGGAACAAGGCCACACAGCTGGAGGTGAGAGGCAGGCAAGCAAGCGAAACTTCATCTGTATTTGCAGCCGCTCCCCAGCGCTAGCATCACCGTCTCAGCTCCACCTCAGGTAATCGGGCATTAGATTCTCATAGGAGCAGGAGGAGCACAGGGCCCTGGTGCCAAAAAGGTTGGGGACCGCTGCTGTAGAGCATGTGCCTAAACAACTGCTCTCTAGGGCTCCTTTTATTTCACTAATAATGCTAAGATGAGTGCCCATCCCCCATGCCGGCTCCTGAGACCAGGACACCAACAGGAAAATATTGGTTATCACATCCATTCCCCTGTTCTTTTTTGCCAACTTCTTTGGTGTTACCCCGGCCTTTTAAATTCCACCTGATAAGGTCTCTCTGGCTGCTAGTGAAAGCCATAACTTGTGTCATTTGAGAAATAAAGTAGTCTTTTTCAGTGATCCGTAAAGATGTGCCTGGAGATATTAAGAAAAAGAGGCAGTCATTATATTGGAGAAATGGATGTCCTGATTGCAAAGAAATTTAAGTCAGTACTAAAGACAGGGAAGTCAAATGTGAATGTAAGGAAACAACCCCAAGAACAAATGCGAGTGAGTGTTTTGTTTGTAGCATGACTAATAAATGGTGTTATTCCAAATTCTACACAAAGACTTTAAGTGTAGAAAGAAGGGAGGAAGAGATTTAGTCACTTTTGCTGAGACCAAGACACCCCGGAGCAATTTTTAAAACACTGAATCTCAGATCCTGTGACAGCTCAGCTAATTAAATCTATGTCACGGGAAGGAGCCATTCTCTCATAGGTCACCTGTGGCTCCCATTTCCCAGGGTGTATTCATGTATTCATTTTCGCCCTTTCATGAAATGTATCTGCTAAACCAAGAATAACAAAATTATGCAACTCTGGCATTTTGAAGAAGAAACTTCTTGTGTGCAGTATTTTTAAACTATATATCAGAATCTGACTGTCTTATTTATTAAAAGGAAAATTACATTGTTTCTAGGGAGTTTGGGAACTGCTAAATTTTCACTCTTAATCCCTTCAAACGAGGGAGATTACAAAACAAAATCGAGCTCACCATGTATATATACAAAAGACTATGGCCTCAGTCCTCCCAAGTGAGCTGAGACGAAAAGAAGAATTGAGATTTTCATACCTGGGTCTTAGCTACAGCTTGTCCAAAATATAACTCCCAAAAGAAGGGATCTACTTTATAATTATGACCAAAATGAACAGGAGTGAGATTTGTGATTGCCTAGACTATTCACAGCATGGCAGAATTGGTCATCATTCTTGGATTATATTCTTATTTTATATGTTAAGAAAGGATAGGTTATGTTTCTCACTAGTTGATAAGTAGTTAGTTTAATGTAACGCATATGTTGATCTTGAATCAAAATAAATCTGACCTTTAATTAAGAGCCAACTTGCATTTGGTGCAACTCTTTTAGCAAGCAATTTGGCAACTCATTTCAGAGCCATAAAAATATTCACAGGCGTCGACCATATAATCTCACTCTTGGCAATTTCTCCCTAAAGGAATAATTGCTCCACTAAAAAAAGAAGTTATAATCATACAAATAAGTATTGTAATATTACTCATGGTAGCAAATATTAGAAACAGTTTTTATTTACAATAACAGAAATAGTTATAACATTACAAGAATATGATGTAATCATTAAAAGGGAAGTTTTTACCACAATATTAATAGAAAGAATACAAACTTATCTATCTGATGGTTATATTTATTATTTTGTGTAATAGTAAACCCAGAAAACTGAACATAGTTTATTTAAATAGGCAGTGAGATTAAGGGTTTTTCTCCCTCTGTGATTTAAGATTTTGTTGTTTGAAGTTGTAATTTTAAAGGAGACTTAGTAAGATATCCAGTGACCTTCCACTGGAAAGCATTATGTTCAGTTTTCTTATAACCTAAAAACCCAACTCTCTGGTCTGCTGCTGCCTCTGATAGCACGCCCTTTCTGATTGCTTCATTTATCAAAAGGAAAATTACTTTTAGAATAAAACGATTTTAGAATGTTTCCCTGCCTCCATGAGTGCCACACTTAAACTACTCAAAATTCCCTTAGGAATTCAAGACATCACAGGTGAGGATTCTATGCCGTAGTCTCAGTAGTTCATGTCAAGAACACTGGGGAGTCCAAAACATACACTCTGTGTAAAGGTTGAGATAAAATGATTCACCAAAGGATACTTGGTTAAAACTTCTAATCTCTATGTTAGCAAATTAAGTGCCATCCAACATATTACATACTTCCAGCATAGGAAGAAAAACGCAAAGCCTCAACAGAACAATTTTTTCCTGACAATTACTAAGAAAGTCAATGTTTACTTGACACAATTATTAAAAATAGGCACGTGCGAGTAGAAACATGTGCTGAATCAGTATTGTTTTATATGATAATTTTATATTTATATCTTACTTAACTAGTTTCCCTTCCATCTATTTTTTGATGTATATGGACAGATTTACTAAAGCATTTCTTTCAAAATTCCTTTTGAGAATATTTGGAATTTTCCCACCCCTGTGTCTCACTTCCTATCAAGCCTGCCTGTTTAATAGTGTTAAATGTTTCTCTTTTCTTCAAATAAGTGTTAAAGTAATAATGTGATCATAAATTTTTTAAACAAAGTACCATGTGGAATGTTTCATGCATAGCAAGTATTAGATATATAATAATCTTTATCTAATCTGAGTCTTCTGCAAGAACAGTTAGGCTCATGATTTACTATTCTTTGAAGAAAAAGTAAATACCTAGAGTAGAAAACATAGCCTCCAAGAGGGTAGTCAAATCTGGATTATACTGGCCTAAGGATTAAAAGACAAAGGCAGGGCTTTGGGGTGTAAATTGAAAATTTTTGCATTCATAGGGAAAACATAATTTTTTATAATTTTTTTATCTCCCACATTTACTGAGAGGAATGCCAAAAGTATAGAATCGAGTTATTTTTTAATCTATCAATGACAATTCATGCATGAAATTTATAGGCTCTTCTGGATTTGAAAAATATTTAAAACAGGCGTGGCATTTATGCGAAGGGATTGGTGTCACTTGAGTCATTCTTGCAGCACTATGGGAATCAGGTTCTACTTCATAAGCCAAAGAACTCCTCTGCTCTGAGGAAAAAATCAACTACATTAATTAACTCACAATCATATAACTAAAAAAGCTTGTATTTAGGAATAGTGCCTAGATATCATAAATTTCTCATTTCCTTCTATGGCTCTCTAAAATTATTACTGCATGATTTCCAGCTTATTTTTATTTAAAGTTAAATAAATTTAGAGGGAGCTACTCCAAAGTGCCATTAGATTCCTGAGTCACATGACCAACCACCCAGCTTGTCAATGCAGAGATAGTGCTTGGCACAGAGCAGGCACTCAGTTTATCTTTGTCAAGTGAAGAAATGAATGACTAGCAGGTTAAAGGTAAAAAGAAGCAGAGAAAAACACCTTGCAGTGTGTGTGCACACATGTGTTTAGACACATACACACAACTATAGAGACTCGAAACTCTACCCACAGGCAAATAGTTTCCAAAAACCTAATAATAGAAAAATCCTCTATGAAGCTGATGGTGGACTTTCCCCCTTAGAAGTCATCCCCCAAATACAGTGTAGATCCAAGGGAAAACCCCTCCTGGTCATTTGGGAAATTCTGAGGAATCACTAGCGGGGAAGGAGACGCATCACTTCTACTCTAGAAGGAAATGAGGCCGCTGGGAACGGGAAGCAAGACACCCATGCAAGAAGCCCTGTGACCCCACACAACCTCCCAGCTGCCCAGGAGCAAAGCCAGCGTGTGGATCTCAACCTCAAATGCCACAATGAGAGAGAGAATCTAGTGCGTGGCATCTGAGCCCCACAGCCAGAGTCACACCCTGTTTACTGCCACAGCTGTTCTTGGACGGGGACAAGGAGGAGACCAACGGAGAGCAAAGTCAGAGGCATAGACATGAATTTGGTGCCTGGATTTGCTTAATATTTGAACAAATTGGTTTCGCTAGAATTACTCCATTTTAAACTAGAACTTCATTTGATGATTCTGTTCCGTTTTTTGTTGTTTTGTTTTGTTTTTGTTTTTGTTTTTGTTTTTTTGCAGCATGCCACTTAGTTGGAACAATTCACACTTATTGACCCTATGCTTAATTTTCACCTGGAAGTTACTGAAAAAAATTCAAGAAACAAGTCAAGAGTTAGAGAACATCAAGTTAAACTAAAAATAATAGCATACTATAAACATGCTACTTATTTGGAAATAAGTAAAGAAAAAATTTCAGCACCTACTGGTCTATTTCACATGCTTTTTAAAATGGTTTTGAACACCCCGTTTATAGCATTCCTGAGAAAGGTGACATTTCTGGGGCAAAGAAAGAATGATATTCACAGCTATTTCCCCAATCACATTTACAACCTGATGCCAAGAATGTCCTGTTGATTGCTCGAGGGTATGTATCTCACCTGAGATCCCCTTGGATAACCTGAATTTGTTTTATGCTAATTATCTTGAGTCCAATTCTATTGGACATTTAATCCAGCAACTCTTAACCAAATTCTGTCCTCCTTTGTCTGACACCTGGCTTCAAATAATTCACCTTCACAAAAGTGAGGAAGCCTGGGTGCCATTAATGGCTCTGACCTTGGATAAAACATTTATCCTTCTGGGTGCTGGTTTCCTTCTTTGCAAATTAAGAGGGTCATACCAGATGATTCCTCAGGTGACTTTTGGCTCAAAAATAGTATGTGCTGTGATTGGTAACATAAGGGACTGCCAATTACAATGCATTGTTTATCTACTAAAGAGAAATGACAGCATTTCATAAGGAACCATGGAGAGCCCATTTTGGTAACATCCTGTGTTACCAAAAAAAAAAAAAAAAAAACCGGAAAATGAGGCCCATGGAAAAGAAAAAAAATGGTGTTAGTGGCAGAACAGGCTGAGACCCAAATCTCTTGGAGTGCTGTCTTCTACAACATGCTGCCAACACAATTGTCAAATCTCTTAACTGAAAACGAATGTCTAACATCAGCTAAGGAGTGAAGGAGGCAAGGGCTCCCTCCTCTCTGCTCTCCTTGCTCTTTGCTAATATCTCTTCTCACACTTACCACATTGCACTGTAATTAGTTGGGTGCAAGTTTACACAACACACATGCACAGACATGCACACACACTCACTCTCACAAGCACTTATGTATAATTTAGATTGTGAACTCCAAGCATTTCATCTGCTCCAAAGTGTTTTACACGTGATAGACATCTCGTAAATGTTTGCAGGATGTTGCCTCATGCAGTGCTTCTAGGAGAATGTATGAGAGGTGCCACTGGGACAAAGAGTGGGTCAACAAAGAGACTAAACATACGAAGGACCACAAGTTGCCCCGGCAGCCACGTAGGCACCCACAGGACAGACAAGTGGAATTGTCCCCTGTCTCAGTTTGCTTGCACGTCACATAAGACTAGACCCCATAGAAGATATCTGGTCCTGACCAATCCAGGAGGCAGCAGTATGAGGCAGGGGCGGGGCGTTCCGGTTCGTGAGGCTGCTGCCTGAGACCAGGATCCACTTGATGTCTAATTTTCAGTAGCCAGAAAAGGAGGAAAAAAAAAAAAAAAAAAAACCAGAAAGAATGAAAAAAGAAAAAAAAAACACCAAAAGAGCTCACCATAATACTTTCTTGCATGAAAATACCAAGATAAAAGAACAGATTATCCCTCCTCCTTGAGAAGGAAACAATTGTTTAAATTGTGAAGAATTTAAATCAAATAAAAATATAAAATAATTTTAACAGAACACTACTTAAATGGCTGTATTAGTTTTACAAAATATTAGTTTACAATATTTGGATGACTTCTATGAGCCCATTACAAATTTTTAGTTTAAATATATGTTATCTTTTTCCTTTATAGAAGCAATACATGATTATGCAAGAAAACTTGGAAAATATAAAAACACAGCAAGAGGGAAAAAATTAATTGTCCATAGTCTCAAATACTGGAGGCAATAACTGTTAACAAATATGTTTCTCTCTGCATATTTTTTACAGAGTTTTGATCGTGTGACATTAAGTGTTTATAATTTTAATTATAAAATAATATGCATGTTTTCTGATGACAAAAGTAACATGTATTCCTTGTAATAAATATTCTTGACAACTATGAAAAGTAAAAATCACTCTAAATCTACAATTGGTATATGGTTATGTTACTTTTAAAAAAAAAGGAAAATAAAAAATAACCACATCTTTGCTAAAGTTTTGCTTTACAAATCTCTTACAAAAGTCTCTGATTTTGAATCTACAAAGAAATCATAGTAGAAATTTATACTTCTGAGGTAAGCTTCTATAGTTACACTTCCAAGGTAAATTTGTTCTTTCATTGGAAATTATTTTTAAAACTTTTTAGATAACATCGCTTCTTCAGATCTCTCAAATCCCTTGTCTGAGTGGCTTGTCTAGGTTATGGTCTTAACTGATTACAGCCCAGAGAAGGAAGGTCTTTGGAACTAAAATTTAGACACACAACTTTACTCGAATCATGGCTAAGCTTCTAGCAAATATTATCAGTTAGGCATTATTAAGAAGCTCTAAGGCAATGATCTCAAACTCAGCTGTGCATTACATAATCACCTGGGAAGCTTTTAAAATCCCAGATAGGTAGACCCAGACCAATGAAATCAGAATCTTTGAAGTCTAGCATTAGCATTTTTAAAAGTAGGTGATTACCATGTCAACAATCAAGCTGAGAATCGCGCTCTGGGGAAAAATCATTGCACTCCCAACCCGATAATGCTTCAAACATATAGAATGTCCTTTACCTAGATAGCCCAAACATACACTGTAGATTAGAGATAACCAGAGACAAGGTGTGTTTTCTGTTTTCCAAGTATATTATTTTTTCCTAATTTTATTATAAATGTGTTATATTTCAGACATACATAGTCTGATTTTTCCATTGCAAGAAATAGTTTTAAATTTACAAAACTAAGTTAATTTTAATTCGCCAAAATTTTATATGTGCTCTCTACTTCACATCATACATAAATTAAAGTTGTATGTAAATTAAAAATTTCAAAGTAAAACACAGCTATAAAAAGTGCAGAATATTTGGACACTATATATGCAATTTGGAGATGGGGAGCCCTTTTTAAGTATAGTAATAAAGCCAGAAACCATAAGTGGATTGAATATGAACTGATTTAACTACACAACAATGTAGTTAAACTGTAAAACTCCTCTATGTACAATACCATTAATAAAGCTAAAAGACACATGAAAAGCAAAGAAAAAATATTTGTGATATATAGCTGACGTACAGTTAATATACTTAATATTTAAATAGTCTTACAAATTAAAAAAGCAAAGACTACCAACCCAATAGAAAAATAATAAAAGTCCCAAAAAAAGCTATTCACAAAAGAATCATAAACAACCAAAATATACAGGTAGAGGTTCAATCTCAACAAGAAAAAAAAAATTAATTGAAATTGAAATAGTAAAGAAATATTTGGCCATAAGGAGGCCTTGATTATTCTCTTGGTGGAGAAATAACTTGAAAATATTTTTTGTCCAGATTCACCAGTTGTTAATAACATTCTGCCACATTCTCATAATCGATCTCTTGCTCTCCCAAATATATATTGAAGAATAGGTTGCAGACATCATAATATATCCTGTCAATATTATATTGTGTCTCCAAATTTTAGTTCTGAAGCCCTCTCATCTCTGAACTATAATTAGTTAAGATTATAACCCAGACAAACCATTCAGACATTGGATTGGATATAATCTTCACCTTCTTCTAGGTGCATTGTCATCATAACACATAAAATAACCATATGTGACACCTGGTAAATTGGCAGACATGGTCCCTTCCTTCTGAGAGTTTGGCCTCTAAAACATGACCAGTCAATAAACTTGTAGCCATACATGAAGAACTATATTTGAATTCCAAGAGAGTACTAGAGGGCCAGTTTATCAAAGAGAAGACTGCTGTGCAAGCACATAAGCATGCACACACAGATACACACTTATTTGAAGAAGCCAAGAAGCTGGGACACACCCCTTAAGCAATGCTTTGAAAATTAAAACCCTAGGTGTCCAATTGTACAAATGGACAAATTGCTAAAATGAAATTAGATTTTGCTAAGGGTAAAATGATATCAGGATTAACAGGGGTGGGGTGAGGAGAAGGCCCGGGTGGGGTGGGGGTTAGGGAAGGAGTCCTGAGAAAAGAGAATTTAATGAATGTTGAGTTTGTAAGTATTTCCCTGGGCTAAGGAAACTACTCCATTTGTCCAGAAGAAAAAGAATCAGCTGCTGTGTTTGGTCATCAGCTATAGACATGGTGTGTTTGGACATATGGCATAGATCATGTTTAAACAAATACCAAAAATATCTGCCTAAAGCAGTCATATTCTAATAATATAGAAGTATCATTGAATTCTATCTAAAGATGGACCTTAATTCCATTCATATCAAAGTCAATTTTCAATTTTTAAATTTTTACTACTTCTCCTTAAATGTTAGTCTTTCTTTAAGAAGCTAAGTAACTTGATCTAATCACTTAAGATCATTGAAGTTCTGGTGTTTCTTCCAATGTATGTTGAACATGTGAAAAATGATTATAATCATAAGCTCTGACAACCTGGACAAAAAGTTTCATTACAGATTTTTAGCTATAATTCAGAGATGAGGTTTTAACAGGATTTCCATTTTTTACCTTCATTCTAATCTTAATTCTGCTATCCCGGTTTTTTGTTTGTTTGTTGCTTTTTTTTTTAACTTCAAAACAATTTCAGATTCACAAAAAAGTTTTAAGTGAACTCCAAAATATCCTTTATCCAGATTTATCAGCTGTTAATATTTTACCACATTTGCATGATCAGTTTCTTCTTTCCAAATATATATTGAAGTATAGGTTGCATACATCATAATACATCACAAAACTTTACTCCTCAGCATTATATGTGCATCATCTAAGAATATAAATATTGATCTTATTTTCTTACATAACTTCAGTATAGAAATTACATTGAAGAAATTTAACATTCTTATAATACTTTTACCTAGTCATCTTTATCCCAATTTTATCAATTATATCAATAATAATATCCTTTATACTTTTTCTCTCTTCAGAGAGTCCAGGAGCCAGTCAAAGATAATATTGTGTTTCAATATTATTTAGTCTTTAGTTTCCTTTTATCTCCATCTTTCTTTATCTTTAATGCCATGAATACTTTTAAAAAATACAAGCCAGTTATTTTCACGGATATTTCTCAATTTGAGTTTTTTATCTGTTGTTTTCTCATGACTAGATCCAGTTTCACTCATCCCAGCCATAATATTACATAAGTGGTATGTGCTCTTCTCAGGAAATCTCATATAAAGGCAGGTTGGATCTGTTGTCCCCTTATGTTAATTTTGTTTTCCCATTCAAAGGGTTCTTCTGTTTATCCACTGTCCAGTTACTAACTTTTCCTATTGCAATATTGAGCAATCTGTGGGGAGACATTTGGAGAACCATGTATCTTAATCTTCCTCAAAACTTCCCCCTAGATTTGCCATCCATTGGTGATACTTTCCCAAACCAGTCTTTACTATGATGATTACAAAATGGTGATTTTCCAACTCTTCTTCTCCCTCCTGATTTATCAATCAGCTTTCTGCTAGATGGAAGAGCTACTTCCAATCTATCTTTCTATCTATCTATCATCTATCTACCTATTTATCTACCTACTTGCCTATAACCTATCTATCTACTATATATTATTAGTAATAACTCATGAATTTCTATTTTATTCAGTGGGTTTAATTCGTCACTGTCTTTACTTATTTTTATGCTCAAATTGTCCCAGATTTAGCCAACAGAAGAATCTCCAAACTGGTTTCAAAAGGACTTTTGACATTATCCCATTACTTTTTTGAGCACTTCCTTATGGTCTGTCACAGCAAGATGTTTCCGGTTCAACTCAACATCCCTCACAGTCTCGAAATCAGCTATTTTACCAAGGAATCCTGGTTCCCTTTAGTGAGGCATGATATTTAGAAAGCAAGATTTGGGTGCTAGGTGTGCTCAGTATTGGATTATAATTTCTTATAGCTGAATCAAAAAGTAGAGCTAAGAGGGGAAAAACATATGTAGATAGATAGATTAGATGATAGATGATGACAGATGATAAATGATTGATAGATAGATAGATAGATAGATAGATATAGACAGAGATAGATAGATGATAGATATGAAATAATCAGTTCATTCTTTCAATTTCAAATTACAATCTGTCCCACAGGGTTTTTTCTTGCCTTTTCCTATCTCATATTTGTATCTTTCTGCACAGTAAAAATACTGGTTTTTAAGATTATAAACCCATTCACTCATTTATTTATGCCTACAATGCATAGGAAATACTTATAGAATTATTACATCTATAATACTCCAAAAACAAATCTACGAAAAAAAAAAAAAAGTTCAAGATTTGTGGTCTTTTTACCTGAGGTATATAGTAAAAGGATTGTATTCCAAAGTTACTTGGGAGAAACCTCTACTTTTCATAAAATAGAATAGACATACATTTTTTAAATTCCTTCTATTCAGTACCACTAAAAACTCTGGACTTTACACATAAAACAAACATAAGAAAACACTGAAAGGTGGAGAGACGACAGAACAACCAGAGACCTCAAGACCCAAGGGACATCATGATGGTGAGTTCTTTGGCTTTTCTTTTTGTCTTCTGCATTCTACATTTGGAGTTGAAGAAGCTGGCAATCCAGAAATGCCAACAGGCATAGACAAAACAACAATAAAGGCTGCTCTCTCTAGCCAAAGGACTGGAAAAGGGCAGCCTAGCAAGACAGAAAACTTTTGGACAATAACCACTCTACTCCAATCAAATATCACAAGAAAAACTGGGATCCCACCCCCATCCTCTGCCAGCAAAGGCCAAGTGAGGGGCTTAGACTTTCACCCTTGCTGGGCTGTAGTGAGGCATCCTAGCCCCTTCCCAGTACAAGTGCATGTGAATGCACAATTATCTTGAAATAAAAATGTTAATGAAAAACAAAATTATTTGGATTATTTCTTCTATCCCCCTTCAATATGGAAAGGTTATGAAGTGGAAGAAAAAGTTTTTCGTTTGTTTTTGTTTGTATTTAGTTTAAGTTTTTATTTTCCCACATCTGAAGTTTTAATTTTAATTTTTGAGTATGTAGAACAATAATATGCTTCCAAAAAGAAAAACTATACAAAAAGATATACTCAGAGAAGTGTGCAGCCTCCTTTAACCCTCACTACCGTCACGCCACACTGCCCCTTCCTTTACCCCGTAACAGATCTCTCATAGACGATCTATTTCATTACTTTCTGGTTTAAACTTCCTGTGTTTCTTTTGCAAGAATATGCAAATATATGTATGTATGTTTTATTATTTCCCTTTCTAAGTAGAAGGTGTGTAGCTCCAGAAAAAAAAAAAGAAAAAGTGTGTTGGTATTTCTATTGGTATAATATTGCTTATAAATTAACTGGGAGAGAACTTATATCTAGATGATGTTGAAACATCCTACTCAAGAATAAGGCATGTTTTTCTTTTTGTTCAAAGTTAATTTTATATCTTTCGGAAGTGATTTTTCCTCAGATAAATTTTAAATATTTCATATTTCATTTATTCTTAAATATTTTAGATTTTTTGCTATTATAAACAGGGTTTCTTTTTCCATAATATCTTCTAATGGTTATTATTTGTGTATACGAAGCTTTTTAATTTTGATTTTTATATACTGTCACCTTGTTTTTATCGTTTGAGTTGCTTTTAATCACTAATTCTTTAGGTTTTCTGGCATTACTATCATGTCATCTGCAAATAGAGATAGTTTTACCTCTTTTTTGTTGCAATTTTTATAGCTTTGTTTTCTCTTGCCTAAGTGAATTGGTTAGAGTTGGTTAGTGGTACCTCCAGTACTGTGAAATAACAGAAGAAATAGTAGGCATTCTTGCCTTGTTCTTGACTTTGATGGGTGTGTCTCTGTGTTTTCACATTAGGTAAAATATTGTCTTTATGTACGTCCACAATTTATTCTTCCACTTATATACTCACTTTCATTTTAGTCTTTGTTCCACAATTAAATGTATTAAATGACCGATGTCAGTGCATGACACTAATTTCCCCCTCTTGCTTTTTTTCTCTCACTGCCATGACTTTGAAACCTTTCTCTAGCTCCTTCTCCCCTAGAAGGAATGCTTTTCTGAGGCTTCCATCTCTGGGTCCACTCACTTTCACTCCTCTTCCCTGTAGCTCAAGCCATGAACTGCCAAGTCTCAGACGTGAAGTCAGTATATTTACATTTGTTTGCCTTTCGTTTTCTAGGTGTGATTTTGCCTTCGCGTCACACGTGCTCTCAGCTCTCTTTTCCTAGTCTCTTAAGCCTTCCTTCTCTTGCTTTCTATACCCACAGGCTCGCAGAACTGGCAGGACATTTCATTGAAGTCTGATGTTTATTTCTTAATTTTTTAAAAAATATATTTATAGTTCATGATATTGTCTGTCTCCTACTAATGCTAAAAATATGGGTCATGTATGGTTTTATTTGCATCGTGTTGTTAAACTAATAGTTTTTTAGGGGTTGAGGGTTAGGGAAGAATGCATGGAGATACTAGGATTCAGGCAGTCGCCATTATCCTCCAGACCTGCTGTCTTGCCTTTTAAGATGCTTTCTCTCAAAATTCTTCTGTACTCCTATCCTTCTTTCTTTGCTCCTGAAGATCATAGAAAGTATGACAATGAATTCAACATCAATTGAGATCCATGCAATTATTCCAAGAATTTAACTTCTTACTACTGTCATAATATTAAACACTTGGGAAATTTCATAAGACAAAAACAACTAGCACAGTTAATAAATGATGTATTAAAATAATGCAACAATAGGAAAATTGCTGCTTTTCTGTAAGGACTTAATTGTACTTAAAAATTATACCAAAATAATACATAAACATTGGAGTTTTTTTCCCCTGAAGGAATGAATTATCGATGTCATAACTTACATCAAAAAGAAGAAAAATTATGATGACTTTTTCATCTAACCACTTAGTTGAAATTAATTGCAAAAAAGAGGACAACACAAATATATTTATTGGGAGTACAGCCTAATTTTTTTGACTATTTGAACAAATCAAGAGTCAACTGTCTGTATACAAAATCAATTTTATTATAAATTAATAAACAAAAAGAGGCTATTTATCAATACAAATATTAGCATTCTCTTTCCACCAAAACCAATGAATATACTTATTAGTTTTCCTTTCTTTCTGATATAGTCCAAATGATTGACCTGAGGACTTTTAGTCTACCATGTCCCATAATGTCTCTCTGCATCATCCCTGACTCCTGGAATACCCATGAATGTCCTGTGTATTACTATTACAACACAGCTTACTTCACTATTTTCAACTGTGGTTGGTACCAAAAAAAGTTGTTTTTGTTTTTTAATGTGGATCCATTCGGCTTCTTTGTAATTCCAATATTGCTTTTACATTCATTGCATATAACAGCGTTTCTCAAAGTCTTTATATCACCTGCATCATTCTCCTGAGTTGAGTGGCAAAATGAAGTTTTCAAGGGCCCATGCTGCTGAATTCGAATTTCTACCTGTAGAACCCAGGAGTTTCCATTTTAACAACCCAAACAGATGCTCTTAAGCACAGTGCTGGAGAACAACAGTTGGTGCCATGTGCTGCACAAAGCCAGTCTGGTCTCCCCAAAGTCTGTGCTCCAGGTTCTTAACCCTTTTTTGCATGACCATGTTTCTAGATGTTAGGTGATCTTAGTGGCTTCCTATGGCTACTCCCTAGTTTATCAAGGTCCCTATTTAAATTTACCATCCAAAATTAAACTTGCCCCTTTAGAAATGGTTTATTAACTCAGAGCATAGAGGGACTCTTATCTTCCTTGATCTAACTACTACTTATGTTAAAGTAACTTAATGTTAGCATATTTAGCAATTACATAACTGTTGATTCACAGCATGATTGTAATCAACTAAAGTCACAGATTTATTTTCCACTCGAACACCCACATTTATGCTAATCCAAATGCAAAAATTATATTTATCCCTGTTGGATTTAATATGCTATCTTATTTAGATAATTGTCAAAATTTGGTTTCTTTGCCTGTCATATAAGTGTCTATTGAGGGCTTTATATAGCATGAAATAGTCTCTGATAGAGAGCCACAGGTCTCTGTCTGTTACTCTATTCTATTATAATTGACCTGGGTGAAGATATGCAGAATACCTCTGGAGGAATAGGTGCCAAGACAGCCAAAGGCACAGAAATGTCAATTTTACCTAAAGAAATGAGATTGATTAGGGAGAAGATTAGTTTATATTTTTTAAGATTATGCTATAAAATAGAAATTCACAAGGTTTTTAATTAAGACAAAATAATTCAGAGAAATGTTCCTCTCCTGGTAGCCACTCAGGACAATTGCCTGGTTTCTCCAAATGTACATGTTTACTTTCCACTTCCATTAGGAATATTCCAGGGAAAAGTTTGAGAAGCACTGATATAAGATACCCTGTCTGTTTTCATGTCATCTGCAGAGCTGGGATCTCTATGTTCATCCAGTTATTTATAAAAATGTTAAATAGAATAGGGCAAATGCACCCTACTAGACACTCTCCCATGTTATTTAAAGCCATTACTAGACATTCTTGAGAAGAGACAACCCATATTACTCTATCGAGTCAAGACAAATAACAATAGCTAGCTGTTACCTGATTTTCAAGCAGTCCTTTAATCTACCTGCACAGTAATTGCATAAAAAATAAACCATATTAGTTTATCAAAGCTTCTCTTTAGTTGACATTTGTTAGCTGCTAATGACCATAACATTCATTTCTGCATGCTCAAAAACGAGCTTTTTAACAATCTGTTGTCAAATCTGCAAACATGAATCAAGTTGTCTATAATTTCCAAAATCTACTCTATTTCCCTCTTTAAAACTAAAGATAAAAGTTACCCATTTGTGATCTTGCGGTATCTCTACTTGCCATGACTTTTCAAAGACTACTAAACGGTAGCTCTGAGATTATGGCTGAAAATTCTGTTACCATCCTGGTACCTAATCCATTGGCCTCATTTTAAATATCTTGGTGTTAGTTTACTAATCTCTCATCTATCTGGGGCTGAAAATTCCTATTTTTCATAGTTTCTTCTCTATATTCCGTTTAACAACCCGTCTAGAAAAGAGAAAACAGGATTCTGCTACTTCTCTAATGCTTTCTGTTATCATCTCTAAGTAGTGGATTTATTATTTCCTTGTTCTTTTTGACAAAAAAAGAAAAAAAGAAAAAAAAACAACTTACAGTTCCTTCTGATCACTTTACCATTTTTTCCATCCTCAATTTATAAAGAGCCTTAATTCCTACATTTCTACGTTCATCTTTGGTTACTCTCCTTTCTTTTTATATACACATTTGAAATTTCAGATTACTAGCCAGTCATTCAACTTTCTTGAGCTGTCTCCCATTTTATTTGAATTATTTCACGATTATTCAACTCTAGTGTTGTTTTTTAAAATGGGGGTTAGTCTTAACCCCATTCTGAGAGTCAAGTCCATGTGGGTCAAAAAACTTTTTCTTTGAACTTCTTGTAAAAGCTTCCCAAAATTTATGATACTTGTCTGACTCTAAAACCCAGAGTTTGCTTTTCTGGCTATCACAAACTATTAGCGTGGAGTTCTCGACATCTTTTTTGTGTATCTAAGCACATGACTGATGACAGCCTCCCATGTGACACACCATCATGTGTACCCTAAGTTTTACGAACCTCAAGTACATTTTGTCTGAAAGTAAAGCATTGTAATGATATTTAATTATATATATATCATATATATGATTGCTCTTCACCATGCTATGGTGAATTCATAAACAGGTTGCTGATTACGTAGAATTCCACGCTGTTTTTTATAAGAACGTAAGAGCAATGATATCATCATGATAACCTTGACTACACTCAAATGAATGTATTTTTAAAAAGTAGATGATTTACAATTCTACTTCTTTCACTATTAGGAACAAATTACTTGCAACTTGCCTCATGTACCAATACCAAATTGAAGATGACACAGGTGCTTTCGCCCCTCCATACCACCAACTAGCTCTTGCTTGTTGGTCAAAACTAAGTCCAGGCCTTATTTGATTTTAATTATGAAGGTAGTCAGTAATTAATCTCATCAGGACGGTCCAAGTCTCCTTTCATGACAACCTTCAGTAGTCTGTAACGTTCTCCCATAGTCATATATATTATTTCTAATGTGGTAGTATTTTGGCAGTCTCTTTATGTGAACCTTTTGAATATGGCAGTGAAATTTCATGATGCCTTTAGAATAAAGAAATGCAAATTTTTGCGATCTTTAAAATAAGTTGATCAAACATAACTTGAAGCTAAATACAAAATTGTCTACACAAGGTATTCTTCTAACAAACCCTAACAATGAATATTGAATTAAAAATTGTTAGATCATTAGACAATGCACTCAGTGATTAAAGCACCAAGGACAAACAAGCTAGAAAGAAAGGAAAGAGAAGGGAAGGAAGCGGGAGGGGAGGAGAGGGGAGGGACAGGACTGATGGGAAGGGAAGGGAAAGGGAGGAAAGGAAAGGAAAGTAACAGAAATTATACAAAAAGGGGAAATTTGGGAGTTCCAAGCAGGCCATCCATCCATGCTGGTCTTCCTCTAATATGCAGGTAATGGCTAAACTAGAATTCTTTTTTTCTTTTTAATTAAGAGCCATTTGGAATGAACAATTTTTTCATTCTCCAGCTGCTTGTATTTTAATTTCCACAATGTGTTACATTAAAGCCAATATGTTTCTTGCACAAATATAGTATTTGCTTAGAACTTGCTTCTCAGAATATTTAAGGACCCCGATATATACTCCAAAACTTTCATTGTAAAGGGAATATAATCATTACTAAAGGTGATGAAAACTTCTTTAAAAAAACTCTAAATTTTATTTATGAAGCACCTTTCCTATCTATTGATGTGACCCATTCTAGTTCAATTTTCTTGATGTTTTTAACCTAGAAAGTTTGATCAAACGAATCCACTGAAGTCGCTCTCCCAAAATCCAAACACATGCTTTATTGGATCTAAAAAAGATTTTCAAAGTTCTTCCCTTTATCCGGGTATATAATATGGCAAAATATAACATGGCAAAAGACAAACAGCTTAGTTGTGGTCTTTGACTACCTGAATATCTTCTGACAAAGCAGAAGGGGAAAAGAGGGAAGGAGAAGAGAGAGATGGAGGAAAAAAGAGTAAATATCAAAATATTAAAGAAATTATTTTAAAATGAGCACTTAAAAAGAAAACCCATACAGTCTGGTAGCAAATGTTACTATTTTTTGAAACGGCCTTACTATTTGTCATGATCCTCATTTTAAACTTATTTTTGCTAATACCTATATTTCTAAGGACAAGGGGAAATTTTTTTTACCTGCAACATGGATACAACTGTACAGTACTTTAATACATAATGGTACCAAGAGCAGGAGCCCTCACTCTCCATCCGATTCTATTTAACCTTAGTGAACATGAAATCAATGAAGGTTAAATCAGGCCTCTGTATCATTCCACTCTCACCCACTAGGCAGTGGCAGCAAATGTCCACAGCAAATGCCATAAAGCACTTTGAACATGAATGAACATCAAGGCTTAGCTGACTATACTAACCTTTCTTCACTGCTCAAAAAACTATCTTTTAAAAATTCAGACTTCACTTTTTTTCACCTGAATTTATTTTTTAAGAACTAACACATCACCCTAAAAACATTACCCTAAAGTATTTCTAACTTATTAAGTGCTAGTCTAAAAGTTATTTCTAGGTACATCTTCCACCCAACAAAAATCAAGATTGTCTTTTCAGTTCAGAAGTTTGATGGTAGTTTTTAAAACCCAGTTAAAAGCACTCCATTTGTGATTTTCATGGAGGATGTAAAAATCTGTCCGAAAGTCATTCAGAAAGTCAACTATACTCTCAGACCTTTAATTTTGTGGAAGAAATTTTGTGGGTTCACATGTGTCTAAGCTATAAAACCTTAGCAATAATAGTCTGATCTATAACCTTCACTTTTAAAAGTCATATGAGATTCCACACTTGACCTAGAACAAAGCAGCAATTTTTCTGAATCGTCTCTGTGCCTTCGTGTCCAAAGTTCTCCTATACTTTGGGACCTGGGGGACAGGGTCTCAAATTGGATATATGTCTCCTTTGCCAAATCATCTTCCCAAAAGGGTTCTGACTTACACTGCAGTTTGCAAACTTTGTACAACAGGAAAAAAATCAATGGCAAGACAACAACACAGGCAGTACCGCTCACCACAATAAGGAAGAACTCTTGAGAATCACCTTCTTCTTCAACTCTGTCAGTAGAAAAGGTGACACATTGGTCTTTCTGAGGAGGCACTCCTTTGGGACAGATACATGCTATGTATTGCTTATCAGGCTCCAAGCCATCTATGGTTACTTGGTTCTTGCTGGAGTCTGCATTCAGCAGCAGCAGATCCTTCTCATCATACTTGGAATATAACACGGTCACCTCAGAGCTATGTGTGGTGTTGATGATGTTCCACATCAGAGTCACACTGTCTTTGGTCTTGCTGACTGCCCTGAGATTTTCTATTGTGGCATTCCCCTCCACAGGCGTTGCTCGATCTAACAATGCCATCTCTTCTTTCTTACTTGCACTAGCTGAGGGAAGCTTACTTCCTTCCATCTCCACCTTTAAATTTCTTTTCCCGTCAGGGTGGAACAGGAATGACTTCCGGCTGGCCATGTTGGTGCTTGTTGAAATTCTACTGCTTAGAGTTATAGCTGAAGAAGCAATGGAAGAGAAGAAAGGAGATAAGGAGAAGGAAGCAGCAGAGGGAGGAGATGAAGTAGGAGTAGAAAGGAAAGTGGAAGAAGCAGAGGAGAAAGAAGAAGAGGAAGAAAGCCAGGGAGATGGCAATGAACCAGGTATGGATGTAGATCTTCTAGCTCCTGACTGGACCTCTCGCTCAAAGTGATCTCTAGTTCTTCTTTCAGAAGTGTCTGATGATATAGTGGTGGTGACAACACCAACCACTGTCACAGTAACCACAGCTTCTGACATCCCAGCCAAATTTTTGGCTTTACACTTGTAATCCCCGGCATCTTTGTAAGAAATGCCTGTCAAGCTTATTATGGACCATCTGACTCCTTCCCTTGGAGATTCTTGAATTACTGGAAGAAAAAATATACATATAATTCTGTGAGGAAAAAAAAAGAAAGGAAAAAAGCAACATGCCAACTGAAAAAGAAACAACTATTTGGTTCTTCATGCATCCTTTTCCCATGAGCCATCAGTGGTAACTTTTAAAATAAGGGGATAAGACAAAGTAATCTCAAAGATCATTTCCAATTTTAACTTACTGTGGTCCCATAAAATGTTTATCACAAGTATTTTCCCAAATATTTTTTCATTGTAATAAAATACTATCTATCTGCAGAGGGCACAGCAGATCATTTTCTGGCATGGAAAGGTCATAATTTGTATTCTCAATTTTTTGTTTTATGTTTAATTTAGATTAACTAAGAAATTATCTAGTGGATTCTTTTATTTGCAAAATAATATATAGTTTTTGCGAAATTGGAATTTTACTTTCCTAAACACTAAATCTAAAATATTTACATTCTGTGTTGATTTTTGAAACTTTATGAAGAATAACAATGCCCTTAGCAGTATGCCCTTAGCAGTAGCCCCAGATTTAACTCACAATCTCAGAGTATGGACAATTTACGATTTATTTGTAGGAATATTGGGCCTTGACTTTTTTTTTTTATTCCATCAGTTTTCATGATTTCAACCTCAATTGAATGTAATTTTAAGTTAAATTAATCATCAGAATGGTTTAATCATCAGAATATCACTATTGAAACTAAGGCCAAAACATCAGATTGGTCTTAGGATCTGAAAAGTCTATGTGACCAGTATTTCCAAAAATTATACTCTTTGCTTCATAATAAGGTTTGCATGTAATTTATTATTTAAATAATCATTCAAAAATGAGAAACTTGTATGAAAACCCATTTTTAGAACATTATAACGGTTATACATTTTAAAGCAAGCCATATCCAAGATGACACAGAAAGACAAAAGCCTTATCTGTAATCACCCATGCACTGGATCATGTTGCTTTCTATTAAGAAAAATATCAGATTCTCTATTTTCTATTTAGTTAGTCAGATAAACTGAGGATAATATTAACCGATGAAATGAATTCCTCTCAAATTCCTTTCACCCAACAATCTTGGCATATTTTATTAGAATTAACCAACTAATTGCAAATCTCCCAAAACATGAGGTTAAATTCAGACCTTTGAAAACTCCTTGTTTCAACATGGGCCTGAATTAAGAAAATACCTGTATAATTAACTGGCGAACTGTCAGGTCTGGTCCAGGTGAGCCGTGGGGTGGGGTAGCCAGTGGCATCACACCGCAGCAGGACATTACTGCCCAGAGCAGATGTGATCTGGGTGGCCGAGGTCATCACCGATGGTTTCAGACACTGATCCAACTCAGCCCGCTGAAACGAAATCCCTGTCAGGCGCTCGGGCTCACTACAGACCATCAGTGGGTCAAGAAGCACTATGGCAGGGTTGGCGACTTTTGATATCTCAATCATTTTGGAAATGTGACAGTCACAGAACCAAGAGTTGTCCTGCAGACCTAAACCAGAGAGAGGAAAAGGCCAATAAAGGTTATTCTGACAGCTTCATTTTACATCACAGACTCTTGGGGAAGCAGGTGTCTACAGTCTCCCTTGAAACAGAAGTGCTCTGAGGGAGGAACTGAAGTCATCTTTCTGTCAGTTTTGCCCTATATTCCAGCCACCTGAATGAACATATCCTGTCAGCTCAGATCATTAATGATCATAGCTAACAGTCATTAAGCATTTACTCTGTGTTACGCTTTGCTCTAAGCACTTACCCATATTATCTCATTTAATCTCAACAATCCTATGAGGGGGGTAGTATTATTATCCCCATTTTAAAGATGAAGAAGCTGAGACATAGAAAAACCAAATAATTTGACCACATAGATAATTAATGTCTGAACCAAGATTTGAAACCAAGTACCACAAAATGCCATAAATATAGTGATAAAGGTATTTCTAGGGTGCTATGAAAGCACTAGTATTCTTAATGGCATAAATGTTCTAGCTAAGGCTATTTCCACATAGAGTGTTGAGCTGCTGCCTGCCGTCTTCTTGCTGCTCATAGTAAAATGTAAAGGAGAAACAACAGCTAAAAGAAGAACTGTTAAATATAAAAGAGCCGAAACTTGCTGGGTTCAATAGTAAAATTGTTTCTTACTCCCAGCCTCTCCAAAATTTTCAAATTAAGAAAGGGCTTCAGAGTGAAAAGCAAATCCAGTGTGGGTGAGTCTATAAAAGCATTTGCTAAGATCTCAGAAGGATCTAAGATGGTGCTTCAGAGGCTTTAGTCAGACAAGTCTGTCTGAGGATCTTAAGGGTAATGTAGCATAGCAGCCTCCCATAAAGCCCAAAGTTGAAAAGATTTATCTCAGAAAGGTTTGTGGCTTTTTACTAATGGAGTGAATTATACGATTCTTAAGGAGAAAAGACAGAACTGCAATTTTAAAAAGTTCTAACCATAGCAGAAGATTCAATAGCACTTTTTATTATAATAGCACTTCATGACTGGTTGATATTTTTCTGCCAGTACTGGTAAAAATTTACTGTTTTTTTTTTTAAATCTTCCATCTTAAAAATTTTTTTTCTTCCATAGGTAGATTACCTTGAACTTCTTCCTCTTACATTTACTACTGTCAATCTATGACGATTCTCTAATATTGATTTGAATTCTATCCAACCTGCCAGCAAACATCAAATTCATTCTGTCATGTAATAATTAATATGTGTAGAATATTTTATTTATACCTTTAAGTCACTGGTTACGCCTGATTTTCTCTTTATAAAATAATAACAATACATTATTGATTGCTTCCTATGTTGCAAATTCCACATTTGTCAAGGCTTGTAAAGGGTCTGAGTTTTACCCTACTTTAGGGTGACCAACTCATCTTATTTTGCCAATTTTATAAATGTTGGTCAGAGATGAAGGATAGTTTATTACTCATGGCCCTGGAGAAAGACCTTACCTTTATTACACTGGGCCTATCCTTCACTCTGGAGGGAGACAAGCCTCTACTTTCCAAAGCAGCTCTCTACACAAACATCCTTGAAAAGACAGTTCAGAACGAAAAGCAGTCAGTGCCCACCTCTGTTTGCAAGGCATGTGGAGATGTGCAAGACCATGGAAAATTGTCTTCCAACATTGCTAAGCATGCTAAACAATTTGTCAGCCTTAGTCCCAATGAGGTGGATAATATTAACATCATCCTCATTTTAAAGAGGAGAAAATCAATGCTGAGAGAGGTTAAGGGATCTACTCAAGTCACACGACTGGATGCAGTCAGAATTTGAACCGCATTTGATCTTAAAGTTCTCATTCTCCACCACCATGTGTATGTCTTACACTGACCTCAGGAAGCTAGTCTGATTCTTCCAATTTCACACCAGAGGACACTAAAACACAAAGAGATTACTGTCTTGACTTCGTAAGTAGTCCTGAATCCCAGATGTTTTAGCCTCCTAATCTAATACTTCTTCTACCATAACTCATTTGTTCATCACCTAAAAATATCAGGAGCCCTGAGTGGTAGTTAGAAGTGCTTTTATCTACAAATAACAAATGTCAAAGCAGTGAAGTCTGGAGCACAATGTTTATCCGGGGAAAGATCCAAGAGCTATAACATTAATAGTTTCATTCATGCTTTGAAACAGTTATAAAAATGTATTAACGATGAGACAAAATTAATCCAACTGGCTATATCTAAAAGTTATGTGAACCAGGAAAATATTTTTAAATCTCTCAAAAATATAATGTGTTTTTATTCCAGCTTTGAAACATCTAAGGTCAAAGGTACAACTCTTAACAGTGATCTAAATGCTGAACATATTCATCACATGTTTTTTCCTCTGGGGACAAAGGTACAAGAACTCTCTGAAGTTAAAGTGTTACTTGTACTGCATTCCTTCAAGGTAACATACCAACCATGCTCATGGTAATTTGCATTAATCAATTTATTTTATATGACTATTCTTGGCGAGGGGCAAATGAACTTTGCCTTATCCCTTTTCTAAAAGGGTAATGTTTTCCATGTATCAAAGTAGTTGGATTAAATGGCCTAATTTTTTTGTGAAATGCAGCAATAAATTCCTGTTCAAAAATTATTCTGCAAACCATAAGCTTTTGAAGGCAAAACCATGCCTTAGTCAGCTTTGTGGAGACAGTGGTGTTTACCAATTCAACTGGGAAAAGAAAGTCTTTCAACAAATGGTGCTGGAACACTGGCCATCTGCTTGGAAAAAAATAAACCTCTACCCCTACTTCACACTATACTCAAAACTTATTTTGAAATAGATCACAGTCATAAGCATAAAAACTAAGAATGTAAAGCTTAAAAGTTAAAACTATAAAGAAAGTAGAATATCTTGGTGACTTGTAGGTAGGCAAATATTTCTTAGATGGGACACAGAAAACACTAAATATAAAAGTAAAACACTGATAAATCAGATGTCTTTAAACCTTTCTTACCAGACACCATGAAGAAAATGAATAGACAAGCTACAAACCTGGAGAAAATATTCATAATGCATATTACTGACAAAAGACTTATATTCAATAATAAAAAGAAAACAACCTTAAAAAATTATAAAGGAATATACCAGTGGCCAGTTAGCAAATGAAAATATGGTCAACATCATTACAGCTGTTCATCAACTTACAATGCTCTCGTGCCCCCAATAAACCCAATACACCCATGGTAAGTTGAAAATATTATTAATCAAAAATGCATTTAATACAATAACTTACCAAACATCAAGCTTAGCTTAGCCTACCTTAAACATGCTCAGAACATTTACATTAGCCTATAGTTGGGCAATTATCTTAAGTTTCATCTCAAGGGTAATTGCCTTCCTCTTCCAGAAGCAGAGGAGACACAGATGGGCATTTTGAAGACATGATGGGATGAGAAAGCACGAAACACAATAGTATTCAAAGAACAATGGCATTACAGTACCCTCGTGACAGCGTGGCTGGCCGAGAGCTGCAGCTTGCTGCCGCTGCCCAGCTTTGCAAGAGTATCATACTGCATATTTCTAGCCTGGGAAAGGATCAAAATTAAAATTTGAAGTACCGTTTCTACTGAATTATTATTGCTTTTGCATCATGGTAAAGTTGAAAAATTGTAAGTTGAATCTTCATAAGTTGGACAATCACAAGTCGCTGACAGTCTGAAGTCATCAGAGAAATGCAAATTAAAATCACAATGTGGTACTGCTCCCTGACCCATACACCCCTAGAATGGCTAAAATGGAAAAGACACTTGTATTGGTGAGGATATGGAGCACGTAGACCATTAGGCAGTGCTAGTAAGCATGTGAAACAGCACGACCTCTTTGAAAACTAGTAGTTTCTTATAAAGTTATATATGCAGTTATCCTATGACCCAGCAATTTCAATCCTAAGATGTTATCCAAGAGAAATAAAAATATATGCTTCAAAAAGCTTTGTACAAGAAGGTTAACAGCAGCTTAATTCAAAAGAGCTAAAAACTGGAAACAGCTCATGTGTATAACAACAGGAGAAGTGCACAACTGGTACAGTCACAAAACTGAATACAACTCAGCGGTGAGAACATACAATGACTTGGGTGAATCTCAAAGATATAATGTTGAGTAAAAGAAGCCAGGTATGAGAGTGCCTCTTATATGATTCCATTTATATAAAATTCTAGGGCAGACAAAATTAACCTATGGAGATAGAAATAAAAATAATGGTTGCTTGGGAAGGGAGGAGATTAACTGAGATGGGGCACAGGGCAACTTTCCAGGGTATTAAAATTATTGTGTCTTGATGAGGGTGTGGGTTTTGTGGGGGTACGCATTTATCATCATTTACCAAATTATACACTTAAGATCCATCATATACAAATTATTCAATATAAAAAAAAGTTTAAAGAATAAAAGAATAATATCTCTAGAGCTGGACTGTGAATCTGAAGCTTGACCCTGCCTCTTTACCTGCTATAAAAAAGAGGGTAGTGGTGATTACAGGCCAACTGCATGGGGTTTGCCAGAAGGCTGAGATACCACCAGGAGTCCTCAGAAGGCCACCTGACAAGGAGTAAGCCTTAGCTATGGGTAACTTGTCTCCTCCGTGCCTAGAAAAGGACAGGCATACCCACTGGGATTGAGGAGTGTTTGTTGAATTAAATTAATGTCATTTTCAAAATTGTAGGGGAGTACTTGGGCCACCTTCTTTGGAATAGGAGACTAGCCCATCTTTACAACTGAGCAATTTGGGTACCAGAAAAATGTACCCACAAAAGCATTTTATGACTTCTCCAACTGCAGGCTTTTTTCTCCAAGATAAACAGTGTTAGGCCTTATAGAGTCTGCCTGTGTAAACATTTGCTTTTTCTTGAGAAAAGGTCATGGAAATTTACCTGTATTGCAAATCAAAAAGCTAATCTAGTTTCATAGTTAATTTAAACGTATACTTGCAGGACACTAGTTTATGTTTTTATAGATACACTAAAAGAGAATTTTATGAAATTGATATTTTTACTCATGTAGAGGAGAGAAGGAGTAATGGAAAGGCCACTCCCTAAATTTTTAAGAAATGAATAATGCATATGTTAGGAAAATAAGTCTGGTATTATTATACACCTAACCCCTGGAATTACAAAGGAGTGGGGAAGAGCATGGGTTCTGGGGCCAAACAGCCTGTCCTCATACCCCAGCTCTATCACTGTGTAGTGAGTGAATATAGGCAAGTGGCTTAACTAGTGCCTCATTTCCTGACCTATAAAATGGGAATGAAATGGTACTTCCCACAGGGTTAACATGAAACTGGAAGATGATATGTCTATTATAAGAATTAGGCTTGGCCCTGGGTAAGCACTGCATCAATATGAGCCATTACTATTATTATTACAAATAGAACCTTCATCTGCTAACAATAATAAACATGAGATAATAAAAATTAAATAAAAGCAAAATATATCCCACTGTCACAGTACAAGAGTAAACTCTACAGGGCACCTGGAAAGATATAATTGCTACAGTTAAACACTGCGTTCTAGAAAATCTAGAACTAGTTCTTATCACCATATTTTAATGGACAAAGTTGAAGACTTAAATATGATTAAAGTAACAAAAATAACAAAGTAGAAAAGTCTTTCCTCATAATACACTCCTATCTCGGTCGCAGCTGCTATGGGTTATTGTTGATCTAAAATCGTAATCTCAGAGGCTGTCCACCTCACCTTCTAAAGAACTGTCACC
This sequence comes from Pteropus medius, assembly GCF_902729225.1. Classification (NCBI taxonomy): domain Eukaryota; kingdom Metazoa; phylum Chordata; class Mammalia; order Chiroptera; family Pteropodidae; genus Pteropus; species Pteropus medius. Next base: position 7,338,419 of record NW_024352786.1, on the reverse strand, counting down.
TAAAATGTCTCATTATATTCTCATTACAATTCTATGAGTAAGATGGAGTCAGTCCTCCCATCTCCATTTTCTAGATGAGAAAACTGAGTTTTCTGTGTGTGACTCACACACATGTAGAGTCCTCTTTGAGGACTCAGCAGATATGGCTTTGTCAAAGCCAGATGCCACCCATGGCTGGACATGTTTCAAAATACCTTTTGTTATTCGTTATCATGATATGATCATTATTTTTAAAGTAATGCATGATCATTGTAGAACATTTGAAAAATATAAAACATTAAAAAGATGTCCCACCATCCAAAGAAGACAGTTAACCAGCTAGTATATATTTTCAGTCTTTTTCTTTATATATTCTAAAGTAGTTATGATTGTGCTTTATGTTCAATTATATCCTGCTTTCTAAATTTAATATTATACTGAAAGTATTTTCATATTACTGCCTTTAAAGAATCTGCTTTAAAAGAATCCAAACTCTAAAACATAGATAAAGTTGTTTATCTCCATGGACAATAAAATTTCATAACCCTTTCTCATTTGATCCCTAAGTTCTCATCTAGATTTAACTGACAAGTGAAAAATATTGATGTCTTATATATTTCTTCTTCATTGCAACATCGGTAACTAATCATTAGAGAGTTATTAATAGCAATTTATTAATTTGATTTTATTTTCTGCTTTATATCTCCACTAGCTAATCTATTAGAACCAAGAATTGCTTTCAGGGAAACTTAGAAAAATATGTAGAGAAATAGGCTCTCGCTGTTTAAGACAATTTGTAGCTATTAAACTTACTCATAAGGAGTACAAATTAGTGGCTAAAATAAATAAATGCTATAGTATAGGTTTACGTGGTGCCTATCGCAATGTACGTAATATAGATTCCACAACTGTTGTTAAATTGTCTTTTTCTCTAACTCATCCTATAATACTTCTTTTATTCTCTAATAAAAATGTTCGAAGGACTAGACAGCAGTGAGCAAAATGTGAAATGTCGATATAAGAAAGGCTTATGTGATTTTTTGTCTCCCTTATTCTTCTCACTCACACTTTTAGTCTTATAAGCACCAAGATGCAATTACATTTCAATGAAAGCAATGCTAAAACCATTTAAGTGCTGTCACAGCATTTTTTGTGAAAAAATCTTAAATTTATCTTTTCTCGACAGTTTATTTCAGCGACTATTTGAGCATGTGATGTGGTCAGTAGGGATTCCTGGCAAATTTAGCATCTAGTTGCTTCTCACTCCAAAAGTCTTATAAATCACTTCAGTAGCCGAGCACTCAGTTCTTCCATCCTCCTTAGAGGGGTACAACCTCTTCTGCAGCCCTGATGGACACAACTTATGAACTGACACAGCCTTACTGGGCGAACAAAATGTTAGAAAGCAAACTGACCGATCAAAGCCTCAGGCTTGTGTCACACACATAAGTATGAAAGGCCTCACTGCCCACAGATGCCCCTGAGAAGGGTCTCAGAGTTCACCGATTTCAATCAGGCAACCACATGTCCTGGACATTCACCATGTGCAGAGCACTGTGCAAAGCACCATAGGAAAATACAAAAAAAAGAAAAGAGAGACTTACTGCAAGGAGTTTACATTTTAAGAACCCAAGACAAAACCCATAGAACCTAAACAAAGTCAAGATCAAAACATACAAAACTAATCACAGCTAAACTAAGAGACCAAAATCCATGAGGAGACCTATTTGGGGCCAGTAAAATAACTGATATCTTCATTATTTCTTCTTAAGAAAATCTGGCAGCTACTCTCCCTAACTAATGAAACCACTGCTGCCTCATAAAGATGGTGATGTCCCTCTCACTGTTAAAGAGTCCGATGAAGGGTTTAAAAGACACCAGAGCAGGAGGCTGTCTGGCAGAGTGCAGAGCACTGGTACGCTTGGAAGAATCAGGGCAGGCGGGTAGATCTTGTCACTTAGCAGCATGAGCCTCTCGGTTTATGAGGCCAACTCCCCTCTCTCTACAGCGCATACACACACACACACACAGATTACACCATACACAGGGTAGATGGGTAAAGTCACATAACTCAAGTACTAAAATACCGTTAGATCAAAAGAGCAAGTATGTAGTAAGAAACCAAATTCAATAAATACAAAATGGCTGGACAACTGAACGTATGCTCAACAAATTACCTGGATCTGAAAAGCACAGAGGCTTGTGAGCTTACCAAGAACAATCCTTCGTGGCAGAAGGTCCAGGCTTCTGAATGATGTTGTAAGTACGTGGGACCAGCTGTCCAGGAAATCAGGCGGCAGTGTGGTTAGTCTGTTGCTTGATAAATCCAAGTAGGCGAGGTTCTTCAGGTACCTGACTGCCTCGTTTGGCACTCTGGTTATTCTGTTATTGTGCAAATCCAGGGTCCTCAGGTGGGGCATGTCGAGCAGAGATGCCCAAGGGAAAGCAGCCAGAGAATTCCCATCCAAGCGTAACTCATGCAGCTGCCTTAGGTTGTAAAAGCTGCTGGCCTCAAGGCTGGCCACAGAATTGTAAGACACCCAGAGGCAGCGGAGCTCCACCAGGTAGTAGAAGGCCTCGGCGGGGATTCTGCGGATGACTGTCTTCTCTATGCGAAGCTTCACAGTGTCCACGGGAAAGTTCGTGGGGACCTCATTCATATCCAAGTCATTACATAGTACCGACCTAGTGTCACAACGAGAGCAGTGGAAGGAAACCTGCTTTTCGAGACTCATTTGAAAAAAACAATACTTATTTGAAACATACTTCAGTTTTTCATTCCCTACTGGTTTTCGCATTAATCTCTCTCCAGCCTAGCTGACCTATTCATTAATAATTCGTCATCATCACCTTCTTCTGGGTGGAACCATGTGAGATGGCCTTTTTTATAGATTAAAAATGATCAAATATAAGCAATTTCATGTGGTTCAACCTAAAGATGATGGAGCTCTTTTTGTGTCAGGCTTGTGCAACACACATCACATCCATCACCCTATTTAATTGTCAAAACAGCCCTGTGAGGTAGATGTTGGGTAATAGGTAAAGGCACCAGCTCTGGAGTCAGGCTGGTCTGGGCTCCAATCTAAGCTCTGCCACTTCCTTTGTGGCCATGGAAAGCCACTTCACCAATCCCTCAACTTCATTTTCCCATAGTTAACAGAAATAGATGTAAAGTTTTATACCTTCTGACACATAACAGGCACTCAATGGGTGCTTGCCTTTTTTTTTACCATCAATCTCATTTTTATAGATGAAATAACTAAGGCCCACTAACATGAGGTAACTTCCAAGGTCACATCGCCAGCGGGTCACACTGCTGCCTTTCACACCCACATCTGTCCAACTCCGAAGTGTACATGTCACCTCTTTAGGAAGTGGCATATTTTAAAAGAATCCCCTGTTGAAGTTATAAATTGATCATTTTAAAGGGGATAATTTAATTTTTAAAAAGGAAAGAAAGGAAGGAAGGACGGAAGGAAGGAAGGACAGGCGGAGGAAGGAAGGAAGGAAGGAAGGAAAGGAAGGAAGGAAGGAAGGAAGGAAGGAAGGAAGGAAGGAAGGAAGGAAGGAAGGAAGGAAGGAAAGGAAGGAAGGAAAGGAAGGAAGGAAGGAAGAAAAGAAGGGGACAGTGTTCACACTAGACCTTAAAGTTGAGCTGTTTTAACAATGTGATTTGTGTGTAGCTTCCAGCCCAAAGAATAAACCAGTAACTGTGAGTTTATGTCTTAACCACTCACTAATTTAAGTGACCTTGAGCAAGTCACGTTGTAATCTTGCTTAGTGGCACGTGTAAAACAGGCATATAAAAACAAGCCTGTCTTGAGTATGAGCATAAAGTATGAAGAATCAGAGAATTTAGATTCATTTCAATCTGGAAAAAAGATCTATTTGTCTCCAGTTATATACTCATTCCCACTGGATTGCTGAAAATGAACAAAGAAACATTTTGTAAAGCATGATCTAAATTATAATACACGGTCCATGTAGTAAATAATTACAATAAAACAGTCATTCAGTAAAACACATCACACTAAATCAGTGAACTTCTAAAGCCAGCCTGTAATGTAAAGGGAGGGAAGCAGCCTATGGCTGCGGTGCACTGCTAGCGTCATCTCCTGCCTGTAACTCCAGACCATACAGAAGCACTGGAATTCTCTAGGGACACCTCCTACTCTTCATTTCTATTCTTTATCACGAATTTCAGTGCTACTTTAGACCAGAATGATCCAGTTTCTACTCATTAAGTCAGCATTCCAGTGTGCTATATTGGAAAAAAATCCTGGATTGGAAGCCAAAAAATTCAGTCTTTATCAACCAAGCACTGCATCAACTCAGTGCTGTGACCTTGGACAAGTCGTTTAGTCTCTGTATGATTTAATTTCTTCATTTATAAAATGACAGCAGTCAAACTAGATTATTTCTAGAGTTCTTGCCAAGAATAATACACCATGATTTTTATAAAATCCATCAATAATGGGGCCACCATGGAGAAGAAAACATTTCTGTGGTTGTTTCACAAAAGTCCTTTGGCCCAAGTCATTAACTGCTACATATCGTTGCCAAACGGGTCTTTAATTTGTTACATTCTTCTCATTGTCTTAAACCACCTAGTGAATCTCTCACAAAGATACCAAGAGTTGGTTAAGTTTATATAATTACAAGACAAACTACTCAAAAATGTTTTTATAATAATTATTTATTTAGGCAATTCTTACACATTACTTTAAGAGGACACTGTTCACTCCAACTAAGTCACCAAAAAAATCTGATTTTGTTATTAAATGTCCTCACAAAAAAAAAAAACACAGCCTATTATGTTCAGTTAACAAGAGTTCCTTTTTGCATTTAACTTCCATCTCAAAGGACTCGTGTATATTATAAGTAAGTAATTATTCTCGCTTCACAAGTACATAGATGTTAAAGCAACCCAGAGGTTAATTTAAATAACTTCTGTGTGGCCCTATGGTGTCTGCAACAGACAGGATTGCTCTGTATCTTTCAAACCTCTTTCCTTTGTAAATTTCAGCATCTTCAAATAAAAAATTCTAATTATGAACCTCTCTAACTTCACTCTTGTGATCTTCCTTCTTATTTTCTAAGGTCTATCCAGTAGGCATTAATAACCTTCAAAATGAGATGGAAAGCCTGGGAAGCAAATGACCTAGGCATGTCTAGCACCTCCTGATCGGCCCAGTCCTCTTATGCTTTCCAGAATCAGGCTGAGCTGGCCACACTCATTTCAGCTTGACCTCTTGAAATAGACATTTTGTGAATACGAATGCAGTGAATATTTTGGTAACATAGAATGTGTTTGAGACTCTCAAATAATTAGAGAGGCTTTTAAGAGCTAAACTGCTCAAAATGAAAACAACGGAGTGGGCAACCAGCATAAACACAACTGAGTTTGAGCTTATGTACCCTACACCTTCTCTCCTCCGATTTCTGATCAAAAATTTGCTTTCAAAATAAGGCTGTCTGGTTGTGGTCCTTCTCCTCGGAATCATTAGAACGCTTAGTAGCAAGGAGAGGGGCATACCTTGATCCCGCGCCATCATTTCTGCCGTGATCATCGCAGGTGCACTGTGAAGGACACGAACAGCTCACTCCTTCCAAAAAGCTAAGCACAATGCCCAGACATGTTAAGAAATGCATTGCTCCTTGCAGAGGTTATCTGAACAAAAGGTAAAAACCAAATCCTAAGCATTCAGAAACTGGTGTGCCTGGAATGCAAACAGCCATTTAGTAAGAGCAGATTACATGGGATTAGCTGAGATCTGTAGTTACTTAACCTTCAAGTGTATCTTGCAGGGGATCAATCTTCCCAGGCTTTGAATATGGTTTCAGCAAAATAACACATTCTAAGGAAAATGAAAATCAAATACGAGTCAAGAAAATTTCAGTAGTTGCCCATGTCTAAATTTGCAAGAAAATACCTATTAAATTCTTTTGCTATGGATGTAATTGCTACTACACCCTAAAGATACACTTAATGGTAGTAACAATTCAGTGTCTTAGCAGATACTAGAAAATACTGCAGTATCTTATTTATGTTACAATGTTATAAATTTTAATTCGTGCATTTGCTTTTTACCAGCATCTGTAACAAAATTCATTTTGACAAAATTTAGCTTTAAAGATAAAAGCACATGACATAAAATTGATTTAGAATAGAGTTATAAATGTTGCTACATGTTGGCTATCTCCAAAAACAAAGTAGACAAAGTCCAGTACCTAGATCTTTTAGGCCAAGTACTTCAATCTGCTGCTGGAGCACAAGACTAAGGCTCCAGTGAGCGTGTCCTGTGGCTGGCTCTCTCAAGTCATCTCAGAGCATTGTAAGGCTCTTCCCAGCATGCTGATTTCTAACAAAGGCTATGATCTCTGTTCGAGGATATATGTTATTCCCAGCTATTTTCCCAAGTTATGGGTGTCAAACTATAGCTAAAGATCAACTGTCATGTCTTTTAGCAAAGTGAGGCTCTATCAGAAAATAAAAATTAAATTAAATAGTTAAAAAACTACCTCCACACACTTAAGAATCCACAGGCACAATTAAGAGTTTAGGTAATACACACACACACACACACACACACGGCATTTAATCTTATTGGGTAGTTCTATTCACCATCTTTAAACCAAAAACTTGTTTAAAAGAATTATTTTATAAAAATAAGAATATTATGGAACATATTATTTAAAACTGATAGAATGCATGTAGAAACAATAGTCAGAAAAATTTGCTCAATTAAAATAAAATACTATAAATTTTAAATGTCCACTATTTAAACAATGAGTATTATCATACTATGTTTAATGGTTATTAAAATGACAAATATGTGTGTCTACAAATTTATTCAACATTCAACAAATATTTATTGAGTGCCTACTATGTGCCAGGCAAAATGAGTCCATGTGCTAAGGATCCATCAAAAAACAAACATACGGCTATTCAACGGGCATAAAGTTTCAGTTAAGCAAAATGAGTAAGCTCTAGAGAACCTCCATACAATATTGTACTTATAGTTATCAGTACTGTATTGTACACATAAAATTTTGTTAAGAGGGTAGACTTTATGTTATGTTCTTATCACAATAAAATAAATTTCAAACAAGCAAGAAAGATAAGACAAAAAAAACAAACATACAAAAAACCCCACTGTGATTAAACTTAATTCTAGTGGCAAATAATAGAAATACATACATAGCAAAATGGTAATTAAAAATGCAGAATATACAACAATATGCACAGAGATTATATTGCTATATAAAATATATGTGTGCATTGACTGACGTGATTTAGGAGCAATAGGATTTAATGTTCGTCTGATTGTTTTTGTTAAAATAGTGTGTTAAGAACTGCATTAAAATTTTAAAATAGCAAAATGCTAAAAATGTTTTTCATTCTAGCTAGGGACATCCACCAATTCATTTCAGTAATTATTTATTAAAAACTACTAACTGTTATTATTATTATAAACTTAATCTAACATTTATTCTAACACAGCAGCTGCTTCTGGTCTAACAGAGGACTCAGGCAAGATACCAGGTCACTGATACAGTGTAATGTTTGCCATGATAGGGAGAAAGAAAAAAAAGCATTAATCTCTTTTTTTCATCAAAGGAGATGAGCAAGAAGTTTACACATAAGGAAATAAAGAAACATTACCGATAGTAGACTATGCACAAACAGAAGAACTATACACTACACTTGAGGAGTCAAGTCTAATAGGATAATAATCTATGTCTGCATTTGATCTAAATGGGCTCATATTTTAAATAAAATTAAAACATTAAAAAAAGTAAATAAAATGTTTTGATAACTCGTGCTTTCCTCTTATTTCAGATTCTTCCAGAAGTCAATGGGTTTTGAGGTACATCCATGGGTAAAACACTTGTCACGGGCATTGATTGGTGATCCTGACATTTGAACATGGCAAACATTGCCCTCCGAAACCTACAATAAAAAGGAGAAAATTTGGCATTATCCTATAACGACTTGGAATTTTAAAGCACTTTCAAATACGGTTGATACCACTACTGCCAACTGACATCTCCAGATAAATTTTTGCTTGCAATTTTAACATCTCCTACTGAGAACTTTTATAAATGTATGAAGTATATGATATAGTTAAAGATCAATTTTGTGCCATTGATTATAAACATTGAAGATATTTAATAAAAATCAATACTTATGTGTGTTTAAAATGATACTTCTAATATCAATTGCAATGATTTATTTATTTGAACTAAGGATATGTATTAGTGCACCTGTTCTTCTGAGCAAAGGCCAGTTGACATGAAGGGGAGTTTGAGAATGACCTTTCCAAAAGAACTCCCAATAGCCTCTGAATTTAAAATGTGTTCTATATTCTTTTTATGCGGTGTTTGGTCTTAAAAGTTTCTATGTTTCCTCACATATCTGTAAACCAAAGCTGCTCCCCTAAACATGCGCATAAATACTTAAGTTTAATAGAAGCAGCGTTGGCATTCCAGGATCAGAATACTGGCCCTCTATTTTTCTGGTCCAATACTTAAGCACAGGAGATTGGTTCATTGCATTTTTCAGCAGCAACAGGAAAGCTTAGACATAATCTAAGCTTCAATGAGGAAGCAGGAAAGAAATTTTTTGTGAGAGTCCCATTATAGCAAGAAAGGGGTTCTTTCTCCATTACCCTGAATGACTACCCGGTCACAAAGACCTTCACGTTAGCCCTTCACGTTAGACCTTCACGTAGGAGTTTTCTCTTACATTTGAATGACATGTCTTCTTTCTCGTAAATACACAACTATGCTACTCCCTTAGGAAGCCCAACATTGCCTTGCTTTGTCCATTTTCCAGTAATAGAACCGCTTTTTTTTTTTTTTAGAATGGTTCCATGCGTTTTGGGTGGGATAACCACGAGAACCAAACTGAGCCCACCAATGACTTCCCAGAAGCTCTTCCGCCAGAGAGCCACCTGAGATGAAACACAAATTCAGGGATGCTTAGCTGGTAGACCTTGGGTCTTGGGTTGCCTGGCTTCAGGTGGGAAGAACCTGTCACGGAACTAGAGGTCTAGGCATTTAGAATTCTCCAAGGTGCATGAGTCAAACAACTTTCGCACTATCTCAAAGTGAGTTTCTGTCACATACTTTCTCAAAAGTCTTAGAACATTATCTGTTGTGTTTTTAATGTTCTTTCTGTATGTATTTTTTAATTCAGAAGCATTGTAGGCATTACTTACTTTTTATTAGCAACCACATAAATACAGGGATTGTAGAATGTAGAAGATTTTGCAAACAGTGGAGCAATGATGGCCATTGAGGGGGGAATCTTCTTTGGGTCCCCAAAAGAAGCCCATAAGCACACGATGGAATAAGGGGACCACGCCACCAGAAACATGAATATCATTATTACAGACATCTGTAAAAGAAATCAGTATTGGCGAACCCAATATCGAAAATACCTAAATAGCTAATATATCTAAAACAGCCTGAAAAATTATCTAGATTGAAATTTGAATAAGTTTATGTTGTTGATAACATAAAGGAAAAAAACCCTCATTGTACTTTGCTCATGCACAAAATCAGATGTCATCTATGATAGCAAGAGCTTGTGAATGGATAGAATGTGACACAAATGTAAAGAAGGCCTGCTTTCTTTTGGTGTGCTAGGGAGAATATGAAAGCTGGCTTTGATGAAAGGCAAATATAAACTCACTCCGAATCCATTTCTAGTAGTTGCGCTATGAACTGCTGGCATTGCAGGGTTTTTTTCCCCTCACTGTCATTATCTCCTAATCTAGAAAAATAACTTTCTAATTTTCTAAACTCAATCTGAAAAAAGAAACCTATACTGAACTCATTGAATTCAAATATAGATGATTTGAGCTTGACATATAAAATGTACAGTATAGATGATTTTGTAAAGGAGCTTTGTTGACATCTCATTTAAACAAAAATATAATTTTTACATTATTCCTTCCAAATTACCCACTGAAATGATGGAAAAGAGGTTTAAAAAAATATCAACCCATAAGGACTGAGAATTACAGGTTAAACAACAGCTTTGTAAAAATTAAAACTGAATAACCTTTGTACAAGTGGCAAACTACTTATCAGACACGAGAATGGTCAAAAAATAAATTAATAATTTTTAGGGAGCTAGCAGTGAGGAAAAACCAGACACAGACTAATCCATCGCACAGAACTATAGAAAATCTGAGGAACTGGAGGTGACAGCTAGCTCTGAATGTGGGGCTGCCCACGGAACTTACAACAGGGGAACTCATTGAAATCTGCAAAAAAAAAGCAGTTAGACTTCTGAATCCCCTCTGCACTCCACCGGGCAGCTAGCTGCCTCTTCCTCCCCGCAGAAGCACCTCAGAAGGTCAGCATAAGAGGAAGGAGAGCAGGGAAACTCAGGAGTTGGGGACACTGGGCTTAGCTGAGAGCTGGAGTGCTGTACTAAAAAGAGGGGTGCTGTACGCTGTCCTCTCCCTGCTCTGAGCCATGAGCATACAGATAGACAGACTTGTACTCCCCCCCGCACTCTGGAATGTGGAAGAATCACCTCCTTGGAAACTGACTAGCCCAGAAAATATGTAGAGATACAGATTGTCAGAAATCCCCCCAAGAAACATCCCAGTAAAAGAGCCTATGCAGAGCTTACAATCAACTTTTTAGGACATCACTCTTCAATATGCAGGGACAGTCACTGACCACCAGACATTGAGGAAATAGGCAGACTGACAGGCAGAGACCAAAATGGTGCAAAAAACTCAGAAGAAACAAAAAATATGTGATGAGCAGAAGGAAAACATAAGTGTATACATAATAACATTACAGAAGTGAGAGAGATATAAAACAAGAGGAGGCTATTTAAAAGGAGTATACAGTATAAAATAATACTTTTATCTATAACAATGTTTTTATCCTATATATAAAAGATAGAATTTTTTAAATACAATGGAAAGGTTGAACAATATGGTTAGCTGACATTAGGTAAGGCAAATGAGGTGAGTTGTGCAAGTGTAGGGTCCAATCCTGTCTCTATTTAAAATTTTATATTATGTTCAATACGAGTTTTTACATTAATTTTGACTTTTTAAAATATTGCATTGATTGACTACGTTTTATTTTTTGGATTACTGAGTTTTTTGGTACCTGTTTAAATTTTGCACCCAAGGCTTGAGCCTCACTCTCTTCACCTAAATCCCAGACCTGGAAAAGGCTGAGGAAATCTCTCAGAAAGTAGATGCAAAAACAAACAAACAAACAAAAAACCAAGAAACAAACAAACAAACAAGAAAACCCCAAACAGCGACAACATAGGAGAGAAAATTTTGTTTTTAATTAGAAGGTAAATCCAGGAGATTAAATATCCAAACAAAAGGAGTTCCAGGAAGAGAACACAGCAAACAAAATAGAGCAGGGGAGGGGAATCATCAGAGAAATAAGACTAGGACTCGCCCACAGGGGAGAACCTGGTCTTCACATTGCAAGCACTTACCAAGTGCAAGCACATGAGTGAAAAAAGAGCCACTCCAAGGCACATCGGTAAGAAATTCCAGGAAATCGGAGAAACAACCCTACTAGTTTCCAGAAAGAACACACAGATGGGTCAGTCACCAGGATACAGTCAGCAATACCGGAAGCTGGGAGACTGTAAAGCATGCCTTCAAAATTCTCTGAAAATCATTTTTCTACTTAGAATTCTATACCAGGCAAATTCTACTTAGAATTCTATACCAGGCAAATAATCAGTCAAACATGATAGGAGAATTTTAAGACATTTTCAGGCATGCAAAATCTTTAAAAATGTACCTCCCTGTAACATTCTCAGGAATCTTCTTAAGAAAGTACTCTACCAAATGAGAGGGAGTAACCTAGAAAAAGGAAGACATGCCACCCAGGAAACAGGCGATCAGACCCAGGACAGAGGTCAAAGGCCCTCCTAGTTGGATATGAAGGAGATCCTAGGATGCCAGCTCTCTGGGCAGTAGTTTTAGAGAATGGCCAATGTAAAGCAGAGTGAGAGGCCCTGGAGTGCCAGGAAGGAAAGTTCCAAGAACAGGAGAAAGTCAATGTAGTCTCTGATGCCTTTGAAAGTACTGAGAGGAAATCGATGTTTCTGGAGAAGAGATTAGAGATGTATTAGTGGCAAGTACACAGAAAACCAAACTACAAAAAGAGAGGAGGCAGCGAAAAAGAGAGGGGGAAATAGAAGGAAGGGATAGAAAGAAAGAAAAAATAAACAAATTATGAATTCCATGGGGAAGAAAAAATGTTTTACAAAAAAAGAAATGTAAATCATAGATTCCCACAGAGAGCTGCAATAAATAAAATTTAGACAATCACAATAATATAAAACTGAATCTTCATCTTACCAAATAGTAACATTATACTAATAAGATAAAGAGAGAGAAAGGTTGGTGGGAGGAATAGGAAAGGTTGGTGGTATAAGAAAAATAAATTCTCATTGTCTGTAGTAGGAAATCAAAAGGTAGTAGCAAACAAAAATATTCAAAACAGCAGATAAGCACATTGTTTAGAAATATGGAGGCAAACACCAGAAAAAAGAGCCAGAGAGTAAAAATCAAGGAGTAGAGAGAGGTGACTCCAGGGGCCAGGGTATCACATATGTGTAAAAGCTTGATTACAAAATATCTTAAGGATTTTAATGCCTTACCTTTGTTACATCTACCTGATCTGACCAATCTCTGTTGAGGTACTCAGTGCAGTTACTAGTAGTATGACATTTAATAGATCGAGTGACATGGTAATAACAGTAAAACATCACTGCCAAGGGTACAATAAAATTTATTGCAATGACTGTCATCGTGAAAGAAACAAAAGATCTGAAAATAAGAAAAGAGAATCATTAAATCACTACTTATTTTTCATGTACTAAATAGGGGAAGAACAACAATAATAATTTAAAATAATACTGACACTATCCAGCAGTCTTTATTTTATTAAATAGTTTAAGAAGTATATTGGACTTTTAGTTCGTTTAGACTAGAGGTTGGTAAACTATGGCCTATAGGCCAAATCCTGCCTGTCATTTATCTGTGTAAATAAAGTTTTGTTGGAACCACATTCATTTAAATACTGCCTCTGGCTGTTTCTACAAACAGAGTTGAATAGTTGCAAAAGAAACAGTATTGCCTATAAAGCCTTAAATTATTTACTTGTCAACCCTTTAGAGAAAAAATTTTAGACTTAGATTTAGTTTGAGATTTAAAAATTTTCTATTTGTTTTTCTGAGTAATCTTTCATCTTCTTTAACAAACTAAATTACCCTCTTTTCCCTGGTAAATATAGAGGAGCATCACTAACCAGTGAGCAAATGCTTGCAATGACAGTTCTTTTGCTGCATAATTCTCAGAAGATGCCTTATCGCCAGACTGACTTGACAAGATAAGGAGTCAGCCTGAGCTTTCACCAGAGCTGTATGCTGTCTAGCAATACTAACAGTTTCCGCTCATATTTCCCCTCTGAGGTGCAAATATCAGAAGGGTGCTCTGTACCCTCTTTGCTGCCAGAGGAGAGAGAAGAAGTGTCAGGGTAAGGGGGAAAGGGGAAGCTGGATGATCTTTACTTGCAAACTAGCATAACTCAATGCTGAAATTACATCATCACTATCAAGGAAGCCCTTTGCCTCACTCTATATGGAAAACATTTGATCTGAGCTTAAATTCGAAATAGTGAGAAAATATCTACATTAAAAGCATTTGATTTTAAAGTGTAAAAGTGTCTCTTACGCATCATTTTTCCGCCAGTTTATGGTACAGGTGGCCCCAGTAGGATCTGGGGCATAACTAGCCCACCCTATGATAGGCATCAAGGCCCAAAAGAGGCCATTGATCCAGGCCCCCAGAATCATGATGATGTAAGTGTTGGTGGTCATTCTTCTTCCTGTTAACAAACATGAAATATTAGCATCATTTGCCAATAATGGAATTCATATCTTCACTTTGTTTTAACTGATAATTCAAAGTTGTTATCAAGTAGATTCTCTACAGAGCACTTTAGTTCACTTAAAGCCTATCCACATGGATTCACATTCTGAAAAAAAAAAAAAGGCATTTAACTGGAAATCTAAATAATAAAAAGGATCAGCCTGAGGATAAGCAGAGAGAAGTGCTTTCTAGAAATAAAGAAGCAGCATCTACAAAGACCCCCAAGCGGGAAGGGCATGGTCAGGACCCCAAAGTGAGAGGGCCCTAGCCAAAACAGGGCCTTGGAAGCTGTTAGGAAATCTGGATTTTATTCTCATAGAAAATCACTGAACATTTTGAACAAGGATTATCAGAGGAATAAGGCTGACCATGGCTGCAATCCACTACATTTATATTTTAAAGTGAACGTGTGTTGAATGATACTTGAGCAAAAAAAATGGATTCATTGAGAAAGCTGAGGAAAGTGCTGTACCTGCATCAGGACTGCAGATGGTCAGGTATCGATCCATGGCCACGACCGTGAGTAGTCCAATACTTGCCATTCCAAAAAAGATATTCAATCCAGCATAAATCTGAAAATCAAAATTGGAAAGAATCCACCATTCTACATACCCTTCAAAAGACATTTATATTTTTATTCCATTGTTAGAATGTATTTTAAATGTATAAAATACATTGAATGTTTTTTATTTTCTAATTTTAAAATATATCTTCCATTGTCAAATTGTAACTAGTTTAATACAGGCATTTTTAGAAAATGTTTTGGGACTTCGTAAAGTAAAATAAACTTTTTTTAAATTTTAAGACTTAAAACTTCTACAGAGCATACTCTGTTTTATAAACAGAGTGCAAAAACAAACCACCTATTAGGTGCAATGCATGTAACAAACAAAAGATTAATATTCAGAAGGCAGACAATTCAATAAAGGGAAAAGACAAACAGGAAAATAAATTAGTCACACAGAGGAAATCTGAATGTTTATGAGATAGAACAGGTATAAACCACATTACGTATTCAAAGAAATGCAAATTATAAGACACCATTTTGCACCCATCGAAAAGATAAAAATTTAAAAGTCTAACAATCCCAAGTGTTGAGATGAATATGGAGAACTAGAAGTCCTTGTAAGTGGCATAACCATTTTGGAGAGCAATTTAGTCACATCTGATAAAATTGAAGATGAACATTCTCTATAACCCAAGCACCCTATCCTAAGCAATGTGTCTAAAAAATTCTCACATGTTGGAGGAGACATCTGTGAGAACATTCATTGAAGTCCTTTTTGTGACAAAACTATTAGGAATAAATGCCCAATAACAGAAAAATGAGTAAGTATATTAGGGTAAATTCATAAAATGAGTGACTTGCAAATTCACCCATCAACATGGCTAAACCTCAAAAATACAATATCAAATGATGAAAGAAAATTGCATAATGCAAACAATATATTATTTATATAAAATTTAAAACATTCAGACGGTATCTAGTTTATGTATACATTACTATGTAGTAAGATACAAAAATATTCATGGTAGAGAAGGGAATAAAATTGGGGATGATATGCAATGACCTTCAGTAATATCTGAAAATTTTATGTTTAAAAAGATAAACAACCTGAAGCACATATTGAAAAACATTAAAATTTAACAAATCTAGTTGGTGCACACATGGATATTTACTATTTTCCATTACTTTTATTTTACTCTCTATAATTTTATAGCTTAAAATAATAAACTTTTAAAAATTTAAGCCAAAAGTCTTATTTCTCTACTATCTTAATGCAAATTAACATTAATTTATCTCCTTGTCAGTAAAAATAATAGCAGATATATTTAACAGCAATTCTAATGGAGGACTTTCCATATTAAAAAAAAAAATTAACAAGTAGTACCTTAACTACATGACTTAAATATGATGATATATCATAATAATTCTTTGTTTCAAATGAAAGCAGAGTATTTCTTTTTGAATTTGCATTATGCAAGTTTTCATTTGAATAGGCGTTTTTGCTTTTCTTCTCCAGCTGAATGCTAATTTTTTGTTAGTTTGTTTTTTTCCTTTTGGTTAGGGAAATTTTGAAAATATAATGATGACTAGCAATTTCATATCTCTTATTAAAGAATATATTTCCCAGTCACTCCTGAAGCTGTTTTCAACAAAAGCACCTCATCTGTTACCTTATATAATCTTATTTAATTGAAATCTTTGAAATTTTTTTTAGACATTTAAATCTACATCTCTTTAATCTATTTTATTCAGCTTTCACTCTAAAGATCTCCAATACCTGACATCCTGCGTATCCAAATTTCCAACTTCCATATAGATCCGAAGCAGCAGACATGGGGTAACCAATGCTACTGACCCCTATATCAGTGACAGCCAGATTAATGATAATTGCATTTGTGGGTGTCCGAAGTTCCTTGTACTTAAAGAAGATGCCCAGAACTATTATGTTGCTGAGAATACTTATCATACCTGAGAACATATACAAAAATATCTTACATTGTGTTTAATTTAAATATTTAAAAACAATATCAAAATTAAATATTTCAAGCCCCTTCAAAAACATAGCAAATCCATTTTAGTCCATTTATTTGAAGAGCTTCGGATGTTCTTAAAACTAATTGAGTACCTTCACAGCCTTCTGTGAAATAGAAATAAGAAAATTAAAACATAAAGAATCTGCCAATTGCATAAACCAGCACCTAAGCCTGGTTTTAATGTCATTGTTATTAATCACTGTCCTTGAAATTCCTCCCTTGCCTTTCATACCAGTTCTTCATCCCT
Organism: Pteropus medius; assembly: GCF_902729225.1. Lineage (NCBI taxonomy): Eukaryota > Metazoa > Chordata > Mammalia > Chiroptera > Pteropodidae > Pteropus > Pteropus medius. The sequence continues at coordinate 7,321,709 of NW_024352786.1, read as the reverse complement.
TTTCATTCAACTGATTGCCATTAAACATTTATTAAGCATCTTCATGTCTAAGATTACATGACTGTTCCAACATTTCTTGAAACTCGACATGTCCAAATCTGAATTCTTCATCCAACATGCATGGAAGGTCATTGAGCGCGCGCACACGAGCGCGCGCGCACACACACTCACACACACACACACACACAAAGCTTGGCTATCCAGAGAGGAAGTCAAGCTGGCCTTCAGGTACATTGAGAAGCCCCACAGGTGATATCACCCTAGTCAAGTTTCCAGTCTGGGATCTGACTCTTAGCCTTGCAGGTGCAGAAACACAATGTTGTTGGTGCCTCAGAACTGGCTGAAATTGAGTTGATAGATGACTAAATTACTATCTTGGCACCTTAGTCAAAACTTCCATTTATCATCCTGTTACACTAATCTTCCAGATTCCCATTCTTTCCCACTCCATGCTGCTGGCAGAATGAGCTTACTACAACATAGAATTAACCACAGCTCTTCTCCTCCTCAAATGTCCAGTACTCTCCAGCCTCTGGGATACAAGTCCATCTGTATCAACCTGATATTGCAGACTCTTTGCCTCAATCTGTTTTCACTCTCTCCAAGAAAATTTTCATATTTGTCAAACGAGCCCTCCATTCTAGTTAAATATCAAATACACCAGTTAAATATCAAATACAACAAATACTTGTTATAAATTTTGACTCATACTTCTCCCACTTGGAACACCCTACTTTATCTACACAAATGCTACCCATCCTTCGAAGTTCTGTTTAGCCCAATTCTGCCACAAAGCCTTCTCCTACTGACAGTATATTCTAAATTCCCAAGGGACTAGCTTATACTACACTCAATCTTATGTGATGCTATATGTTTTTTAACTTTTACATATTCCCAGTTTTCCCATATAGATTTCAGACTCCTAATGATTTGTACGTTCTTTGACTATGTGGCCCATAGCAGATCTATATAATAAATGGACCACAACTAAAACTCGTATTGCTTAATTTCTATTATTCCTGAAAAGCATAATTAAGGCACAATGACAGCAAATTTGATGATTATTTAGCATCTGGTATTATAGCATGTGTTCAAGAAATATTTCAAAAAGCTTGCTGAATTGAAGAATCTTTCTGGGCTAGCTACAAACTTGATGATTTAAAGTCAGACACTGTGCAGCAAGTTGCTGCCCGCCAAGTGTGCAACCAAAATAAAGTAGCTGTGCTTTGGGGGAGGTCTTAGTTACAATGGGTGGTGTGAGGTAAACGAGGTAAACAATTTAGCCCTTTTCTCTGTTCTCTCTGCCACTGTCTCAAGCACTCTGCTTCGTTTCCTTGCTGTGTTTCCCAATGAATAGACAAAGGTCGTTTAACGGTTAGGTCTAAGTTAATTTTCCCTTGGCTTCTGTGGCTTTTCTCCAATTTCTTTGGCAGATCCTTCTTCCTGACCTTTCTTCATCTCTACCTTGTTAAATATGTGCATTGTTCAAGTTTCTGTCCTAGACCTTTCTTTTCACATTCAACACATACTCTGAGTGATTTCATACATATCCAAGGCTTTCTGCTGATACTTTCCAAATCGATATAAAATTCAAACCGATGTGTCCAGCTTTTTAATGGACGTCTCTCAAACAGAATGCAGAAACTTCTCCATCTGCCCCAAACCTGTTCTTTTACCCAGGTGTGTTCCTATCTTGGTGAATAGCTTTGTCATCTATCTAGTACACCAAAAAGGAAATCTAGTTGTCATCTCTGATGTTCCCTCTCCTTCTCTCCCAATCTCCACATTCAACCATCAATTCTAACTTCTAGCTCTTAAATGTGTTTACTATTTTGTCCCCATTGTCCCTACTCCTTCCTCAGGATCCTTTCTAATCTTAATCATGCAGGAATCTCCCACATAGCTACCACTATAGCTCATTTCTAAAGTACAAATTGAATCATGTCATTCAGTGACTTGCCTTTAAAACTTTTTCAGTTCTTCATTACCTGGTACACAGCCATTCTCTTTAGCCTAATAGTTCTCACCCTTCATTTCACAATTAATTCATAATGAATTTATTTCAGATCCTTAATTCACCCTCTTGCCTTTTAGCCTTAATTGTAGAAAGGGAGACTGCTCAAGTTGGTAAAAGTTCGTAAGCTAAAATTTAAGAGAAATAATAAATTAAAAATTAAATTTAAAATGAAAACTCTAAATAGGCTTTTGGTAAAAGTAACGAATAAAATAAATGCTTTGACTGAATTCTTTTCCTCATAGTTTTGGATTTGGTTTAGAAGTTTAAGTGGGTTTTGTTAAAGGAGGAAAATTGGAGAATTTAGAACAAATGTTTGAACAAAAGCATAAAGAGGTTAGATATGCTTCCTTCAGTTCATCTACCCAAAACACAAACAAACAATACACACTCATAGTATTCTTTGATAAAACAGATCCTTGTGTTTATATGTGAGGGCTACGGAACCAAAATGCCTGAGTTCAAATCCTGGTATAAACTACTTAGTAGATGTGTGTGTTCGCCAAGTTACCTAAACTCTTCATCTGGATAAATGAGGAAAAAACTAATTCGCTTACTGAATTAATGTCAGAATGAGTTATTCTGTACACATATTTAGAACGGTGTTTGTTATATATTAACTATTCAAACACTTTTATAGTAGCAGCAGCAGTGGTGGTAGCAGTCATCAGAATCATAGTAATAAGATTACTACCATTAAAGCTACAGAGATAAGAACCAGAGAGAACATTTCTTAAAAGAAAATTTTCTTTGCATGTTATTTTTGTAACCAGATCAAAAATGCTATCCTTTCCTGGTTATCCACAAAAAACTAAACCAAAAGTTTGTGTACAAAGTATTTTTATGTAATTGTTGTAAGGTTTTCTCTTTAAGTAGCTTATTGTTTTCTCATATGGTTGCAACAACAAAACAATCAAAAATAGAACTTGTCCAGTACTTATCATACAGAGGTATTTAAATGAATGGGTTAGCGTACACCTGAAATTTACAAAAATTAATTGAGGAACCACAATTGCCAGCTAGCACCGAAGTAATACTCTGTGAATTATGGGGAAACTAAGCAATTATAAAGAATAAACTGGATACAGTTAAGATTTGTTCTACTTTTCACCCTGCTTGTGAATATATTTGAAAATTTTCATAAATCAATCCAAAAAATAAGCCAAGATAACAGAATTACTTCTAAAATGCATTATTGAGCACAGTTGGAAATGAAATGGTTGCTCAATTGTAAAATTTACAATTTATATGTAAAGATGAGAATCAGAGAACTTCTACTGTCATTTCTCCCTTTTGTTTTTGTTATTTTTTGGCAAATAAATATTTATCTTAATCCAATATATACATCCATGTGTATATGTGGGGAGGAAGAAACAAGTATTTGTCCAACAAATACTGTCATTTAGGTGCATTTATGTGTCATTTAATTTTACTCTTCATAACAACTGTGATAAGTAGCTTATTCTTATGCTGTTTTCCAGATGAGAAAATGGGAGAACAAAAGGTGAAGGAACTTGTTCAATGTTGTAAAGATACTAAAAAATGAAATACAAAGCTCAAGTGTTTTTCAATACAGCAATCTGGAATGAGCTGAATTTTCACTCTGTCCTCACTGACAATACACTCTACTCTCTTTTTATGACTTTTTCTTTCCAGGAGGACCTTTTGATCTTAACTAGATTTCCACCAAGTACAAAACTATGAAAAGGATGCATGAAAACAGTAAATGACATAAAAACACATTTTTGCCATGGCAGAGTCTTCCTCAATTAAAACTTAATATAACAATGTAATAACCAAAGATATGGATGATTATATAAAAGAATGATTCATTTCATAGAAAACTTTTCTCAGCTCCACTTCACTGCTCTCACACTGTTTATCAAGATTCAAAGTAACTTGTGATATTAACCATTAACAACGCTTTCATTTATCCTCTTACCTACATTATCTAATTTGATTTTTACAGCCAGGAAATATAGCAAGTATTATCATCCTTATTTACATAAGCATTCCAGCTTATAAGACGAGTGACTTCTGGAGGTTGGCCGACAATAAGGAACTTGAAACATTCTCTCTGAAGCCATCCTTTTTCTACTCCTTATGCTGAAAACCACTGCTTTTCTTCACCCATTCGACAGCAAAATTACTGTTAATGTAGTAATTAAACATCCGTACCTGCGATAATCAAGTAAGTTGCAACAATATTGTGTTCAGTCTGTGAAAAGACCGAGCCATCTTCATTTTTAGAGTTTGAACTGTTGCCTAAATTATTCCTTAGCATTTTGGAGGGAAGATATTGAAACAGCCTTCACAATAAGCTTTCAATAATTATGAAGGTATAAATGCCACTGAGGGAAGAATTTTCAGAACCAATCATTTCCACTTCAAGACCTCAAAGAATGGCCTTTTCATAGAGGCCCTTCTGTACCAAATGTGATTGGCCCAAGGGGAAAGGATTTTAACTCCCAGAACAAGGGAAAAGCTTATTAGCAAAATAAAGAGAAATACCAAGGCCCACATTTTAACCAATTTGGACATCAGCCTTATATCTAAGGAGATTATCAAGTGCAAACATCCCATTTACACAATAAAAATACTCAGAAAACCAGTGCAGGAGCTGACTTAATGGTTCTCTGCTGGAAATCAGTTCTGAAATTAAGAGCCAGACTTAGTCTTCTCAAACTAAAGTCCGTTTTCAGTTAACCCTTTCAAGTTTTTCCATTTTAGTTCCTTTATTTTTCCATAATAATTTACTAGAGACAATAAAGAATCTCCCTTCATCCGAATGTCACACCCCTAAAGGTAATAATATTGTTTGGTATATGTCCTGCTTTTCTTTGCTTACACAAACATACTCACACGAGTTTGACGTTTCTCCCACTTTAAGTAAAAATATGGAGATATGCATATATGAAATCATTCTATATCTTTTTTTTTTCCCTAAAGCCATGTAAATCCCAGGTCTACAAATCTAACTTAATAGTTATATTTTCATACCACAACCTACTTCACAATCCACTTAATTTACTCCACGTTTTGATATGTGCAATTACCTGATAATAATAATCATTGCATACATCAGTCAAGTATCTAGATTCAAGCATCTTGACAATCAGGGGTCCCCAAACCCGGGGCTGTGGACAGGTACCTGTCCATGGCCTGTTAGGAACCAGCTGCACAGCAGGAGGTGAGCAGTGTGAAGCTTCATCTGTATTTGCAGCTGCTCCCCAGCGCTAGTATCACTGCCTCAGCTCCACTTCAAATCATCAGGCATTAGATTCTCATGAGAGCACCCGGTCCTGGTGCCAAAAATGTTGGGGACCACTGTAAAGGACAGGGCAATTCTAATATTCTGGACTATCTTGTTATAACAAAAACTGGGTTACATAAGTGGGTTAGAATCTGACATGAACATTTATTGTTAGAATAAGAACATTTATTGTTAGAATCCTCAACACTTTTTTACCTATATTTTTATGCCATGTAATATTAAACCCTGATTCTTCTTAACAGTGAATTTATTACAATTAGTAACTTTAGAGAAATGCTAGATGCACCAAAGTTAACAGTGTAAGCATATAAAAGAACCACTAGAGGGCTCTATCTACCCATTTAACTTCATTTTATAACTCGTAGAATGGCTTAGCAAGGCACCAGAGCCTGCTTTTGCCTCAATTCTCTCGGCTACCTATAAAAACTGAAGTTAAATCGGTTGGGTGAACCAGTCCCAGACCCTATAGCTACCAGAACTCAAATTTTTAATAAATGTAAAGTAATACTCCAAAGAGTATCTATACTAGCAAAGTGAATCTCATCAATATTCCAATTCTAAAATATTTTCAAATAACTCCAAAGCAATGAACATAAAACTCAAGTAGAACTCTCGCTTTTAAAAACCTATGGGTTACTGGAATTTGAAACTTTTGGGGGGTAAGGGGATCCAGTATGTATAAAAAAAAAAAATGAGTATGCTTTGGTTCATAGTCCCTTCCTTTTCTGTAATAGATTATACCTAGCTGCATTATCCACTAGTTTATACTTCTATTTATAAAAGCTGAAGAATAATAATTTCAAAGATAGCCAACTGTCTGCTGCAGATAAAAATTTTACAAATATGAGGGTGAAAGGTTCAATTCAATGTACTTTTTCATGCTTCTTTCCTGAGTGACACAGAAAAGTTATATTGGGATGAAGCTTAGAATACTAAGAAATATAACTATTTCACATCAAAACATTTACATAGCTCACAATTTTTTAATTTCATAAACTTCACTTGCCTAAAGTCAATTCTTTCATACTCTTCTCAAATTTTCAGGAATACTAGGAAACACTGCTTAATTCCATTAAACTGTTTAATTCCTATGGCAACAGGTGCACTTTAACATGATGCAATCAGAATGTTTTTGTTAAAACTCAAAAGATCTAATATGTGAATAATCAAAATCTTTTACAATGGAACTCAGTGATATCAAATACCAAAATCACTAATATTAGGCTCCCTAAATATATGAACTTGATTCAAAACTAAATGTCCCAAAGGAAATCCAGAAAAAAACTACTATAAGAAAGGGAAAAAAAATAAGATATGGAAATAAAAGTTCAAAGATGGCCAATAGTCAAAAGATATACCTAAGTAAAAGGTGAAGTCTCCGAATGGTTTGTCTACCGATCTATACATATTGCCATCACAGCCATTCTAGACGTTTTTTTAATGTTCAAAAAAAGTATAGGAACGTTGCACTATTATTTGTCCGTGGGATGATGTCATGGCCCTGCTAGAGCTTGCCATGTCTTTTACAAACCCAAAGTAAAAACCTTGGCCCTAACGCTCACTGAAAATTCAACCCAACGATTTTAACAAATAGCCTCCTTTCCCACATTGTAAAAGCTTCTTGTGCAACAGTAATTTTTAACATATTTTTTTCATCATATGTATTTATGGCCTACATATTTACTAAATCTGCTGCAATTCCATTAATCAAAAAAGGTAAGTAAAACCCCTAATATTGGCATAGGCAATACTATATGCTACTCAAACGAGCATTCAAGAGTTAACCAAGTATTTGGTTAGAAAATTTAAGAAATGATATGGCAACATCATTCCTTCTGAGAAAACACCCAAATAAAGGAGAAAAAAATCATTGGCAGGGGAAATGGTCTTGTATCACAGTATTCTAACTTGCTATCATGGTTACTTCTTGATACTAGCAATAGAGAGCAAAACCAATTTCGTTTGAAATGTCTCTAGCCAGGAATCTGAAAGTGTAGCAGGCAATCAAATGTTTACCTACGGTGAATTACAGCTCAAACTTTTAGAGTCCCTTTAAAGGTAAAATAGGAACATTCAGTGAATCTTTCAACAGTCAATCTATATTGAATGAGAAAAATTAAATGTTTCTTCAGAAGTAACCTAAACTTCAGTTCTCACTTTGAACTTTATTCTAACTTTGATTTATAATCAATACTAAAAATTTCTAATCAACTAATTTTAATTGCAATTAGAGAAATCACTTTACCAACACACAAAAGAAAAATACAATACAGGGAGATGTTCTCATATACAAAAGGCAAACATTTTGAAAGGGGTATTAGTTTACATATAATGTTGAAGTGTTTTTCCTTTAGCCAATTTTTTTAAAGATCAGTTATTTATGTAAACAAACCATTTTTTCTATGTGAAATCCACTGGGTTTAAGCTTTGGTTGTTCATTTTAACTTCAAAAATACTTCTGGTTTAATAAACACAGCTCTAAATAACTTAAAGGAATAAAACAATTTATTTTAAAAATTCAAATATGCTTCAAATGAAAACTATCCATTCATTCAGCTTCAAACATTATACAAAACATTAAAACACTGTTCATACTCTTTTAGAGCAAAACTGCCTATTCCGTTGCACTCATGTTTGTATGCCATTGACATTTTAGTGCACTGTCATAAAATGACCAGTTCTTCAAGACTTGCTCAAGAAACAGCTTTCTGATCCATAGAAGTAGATCACGCAGGTTAATGCGGAAACCAACTGATGAAGTTTCTCTGTCAACTGTTACACTTAATGTCCTCTCCCTGATTAAAAGAAAATGAAAGTATTAAGGGTATAGAAAAATGAATGTTTTAATAGTATTGTTACTCAAATATCAAGTTTAAAATTAGCATCAGTTCTTGCAATGTTTAGCAAACCTACGTTCCCAAATTTAACTCATTCATATTACACCTTTTTATTTTTCAAATTTGAAAAGCAGCAAAATAAGTTAGAAGTAGGTGAAAAAATTCCAAGGGAAAAGCAAAGAAAAGTGATATAAAATGAAGCTAAAAATGAGGCTAAAGCAAAGAACACTATGGTGTTCTTTGGCAAACAGAAATAAAACTAAATATTTTAAAACAGCAGTCAATACCGATTCTAGAATTCAGTCATTTAAAGATTCTTTTCATACTCACCTCTGAAACCACCTCCTCCTCCTCTTCCTCCTCTGAAGCCGCCACCTCTACCTCCTCTTCCACCTCTAAAACCACCTAAAAATCAAGGAACTATTTATGAAATACCTTGGCCTATCATATTCTGATAACCCTACAAACAAAAATATAATTCCTACAATTATAAAGAATAATAAATATATTTACATATTTTACCTTGCAGAATTTTTTAAAAGATAAAAATAGAGAAACCGTAATAAGTTTCCCAATTGAATAGCAGGCTAAAAATCCTAGATTACAACTTTTTAAACAAGTATTTTGTTTTAATGACTTAGAAAAGCTTGTTACTTTGAAGTTTGATTTAGCCCTATCGTTAAATGTTATGGGTATCTTAATTTTGATTAGGGTAAATACTTTTTTGATTGAACAAAGGCTTTTTATCCTAAGAACAAAGGGTAGCAGATACGAGCAGGTTCACTCTGGGGATGTTACAATAAATACAGTGTTTAAGGTTAACTGAGCTACATATGGACCATGACTGATGCTCACATGTTGATGAGCCTTCAAATTTTAAATTTTTACAGCATTTTCCTATTATACAACACTTGTCGGCTTCCTACTTCAGTCTCTGTTTTTACTTATTTTGGGTACTAACTCTGTAAGGAATGATGAATTATAAAAACAGAAATTATAAAAAGAAACAAATATGTACTTCTAAAAAACTTTATAAAAATACAAAGGTTTTAAAAAAGACTAAGGTTGTGAATTATTTTTAATGTTATATGTGAGACTAAATATAGAATAGGAATTAGTGAATCTCCCTTCACCAAATTATCAAAGGAGTATTCCCAAAAATATTTAAGAAAGATATTCAGATCTCTAGAGATTATCTTCTAGCTATCTAGACCCCCAAAAGTACATTTACAGAGTGAAATTACTAAATTGAGAGAGGCAAAGGTAGGAACAGTTCTCTTTCTGATCCAGTAACAAGCTTTCCAATCCCAATTTTCAGCTCCTCTTCCTTACCACTTTCGCTGTGCCCAACATCTGGTCATACGCCCACACATCATCCCCAAGCCTGCCTATTGGCTAGTTGCCCATAATGAGGAATGTACCAAAGCTTTGGGGAAACACATATGTCAAAATACTGAACTCAAACAATTAATTTATTGGTAGTGATCTTTGACTTATCAGAAGATACAGATTTTATTTCTGGGCTGCCAATTTTTGATTAGGGCATATTACCTTTTGTAAGCCTCCATTTCCTCACCCATAAAATAAGGATATCACCTACCTTGCAAGGTTTTGCTGAATATTAAAAGAATATACTTGGATATTAAAAGAATATACTTGGATATAATATTAAAAGAATATACTTGGATATTATATGCTGACCAGCTCTCAGCATATAATCAACACTCAGTGATATTAACTAAAACTCAGTTATGATAATCTTATACTTTATAAAATGCCCAACAAAACATGAATAAGCCAAAGAGATGAATTCCCTCAAAATTATACTTATTTTTTTTCTTTTTTAAATAAGTTACTGAAACTAAGCATTATTACTGTGGCAATGTGCCAAGATTTTAAAATAGCATTACTAAAAATAAAATAATAATAAACATAAAGAAGGTTTGCCTATATACAAAATTGTACTATATGAATTGGCTGCAGCTTTGAAATCTCATTAGAAAGTTTCTCCTACAAGTAACTTACCGCCTCTACCACCTCTGCCAACTCCTCCTCTTCCTCCTCCTCGACCACCCCTGCCACCGCCTCTCGGAGGTCCCTTCTCACCCGGAGGTCGAGGTAAAAACCTCTGCAGTGGCAACAGCTTATACGGATCTATATAAAACTGGAAGTATAAAAAAATAATTAGTCTGTTGACTTGGGGGTAGTATAGTATAATCATTGAGAACTTACACGTCAGGCTCAAAACTACCTGGGTTCAAATCCCAACCCTACTACATTCTACTAGGTGGCCCTGGGCAAGAACTCTGTGCCCTAGTTTTCTGATCTGTAAAATCAAGATAATAAAGTACCTACCTCACATAGTCCTTGTGAGGATCAAAAGAGTAATGTACATAAAGCACTTAACTTTAGCACATGACAAGCATTATACGCATATAAATAGAAACCAAGACTAATTCAATCTTGTTTCTCCTTAGATATAGAAAATTCCTTCAAAAAATCAACATTTTAAAAAATAAATCTATTAAAAATTTAGCATTAAAATCCCAAATAAAGTACTGATATACTAAATATTCCAAGACTTTAATAAAGGGTCAAATCGGTAATGGAGGATTTGCAGAAACTAAACCCACTCTATATTTAAAGAGGATATTTCTCACAATAATGAAATAAATGGGGTATATTTCACAATTTTACACAAAACACACGAGGGTTTCAAAACCATAATGTATTACTTATAACAAGACATTTGAATCCCTCTTTAGCTATCACTTTATCATTCTTCCCCTCAAAGCCCATCCTCTCAAAAATGTCGTCTAGCTCCACACTATCCAATATGGCAATCGTTAGCCACATGTGCCTATTTAGATTTAAATTAATTAACAATTAAAAATTCAGTTCCTAAGTCACACTAGCCACATTTCAGGTGCTCAAAAGCAACCAATGGCTATTGGCTACTATACTGGGCAAGAATTTCCATCATCACGGAAAATTCTTCTGGACAGTATTGGTCTAGACTATCATAATAACCTAGGCTGGATGAGGAGGGCCTAAATCTGAAGAGTGGATCTAGAAACAAGGAGAATGTACCAATTTAGCATGTGATAAAACAAACAAAAACACTAAATACATCCTCAAATAAATAATATTGTAGCAAAAGGCAGGCATTCAGATTAAATTTAAGGCTATTACAGGCAAATTCTTTTTTTCAGGTCACCAAATGAGAAGCCTGGCTCTTAGGCTCAACCAAAAGAAACACTGCAATTTCCCAGTTGAGTACTTGTCAGGGTTTCTTCAGCCAGGTGCCATCTGAGGCATTGCTCTCATCTGATCTCCCAGTGCAAGATGGGGTTCTGGGCCCACCCACCACTGGCTCCATGACCAGCTGACCTCCACGTTGTTAAATCCAGTAAACACTGCAACAGCATGTTGCCACAGTTGAGTACTTCCTCCTGGACCTAGTCTGTTCTCCTGACTTTTGTGATAGCACTTTTATGAAACACTCCTGGTTTGCCTTTCCCTTTAGTGGCAGTTACTTTCCAGTCTCTACTAACAGATATATTTAGGAGGTATCCAGGCACTATCATATACTGTCTGTATAAAGTCAACTTCCCAATTCTATCTCTAGTCCACTCTTCCTTTGAGCTCCTATGTATTTCAGAAGTGCTTCAAACTCATTATGTCCAAAACTGAACTCATTCTCTTACCAAAATTCCCTTCTCCTTCAGTGTTACCCATTTCGGTGAATGGTGACACCATTCACAAAAATGATGAAATCAGACATATGAAAGATGGTGGTATTTTTTACTTTAACCTCAACAGCTTATCAATTTCCAAGACATATCAATTTTACTTCCTCTCTCTCTCATAAATCCATCAATTTTTTTTCTACTACCACTATCACTGCTCTAGTCCAAAATATCTTTTCCAGGACTACTACAGCAGCCTCCAGCCTGGCCCTTTCACTTACAGTACTGACACCTTCCTAGGGTGCTCTTTATTTTTCCAGTGTTCTTTTTTGAGTATAAATTTAACCATATTTATTTTAATACTTAAAAACAAAACTAAAACTAAAGTCTAAACTCTTTCCCATGACCTGAAGGCCTTAAGTAATCTAACCCCTGCCGACATCTCTTGTCTTAATTCACAACTTTCCCACTCGTCCCAAATGTTCTATGTCCAAGCTATACCCCCACCTTTTTTGGACCCTTCAAGTGGCTTACTGTCTCAGAGACTGGCACATGTTGTTTTGCACTTCTTCCTCCTCCTCTTTGACTAGCACAGTGGTTCCCAAGGGCTAGCCTAAATATATCAAAGTCATCCAGAAGCTTTCCTTTTTAAAACTGAATCTTGGTCCCTACCTAAGACCTACTGAGTCAAATGTCTAGGAGTGGGATCCAGAAATACATCTTCTTAAAAGCTCCCCCGGATAATGCTGTTGTGCAGTCAGGTTTGGGAATAACTGCTAGTCAATTTTTAGGTCTCAGCTTCAAGCTCACTTCCTCCAATAATCGATACACTAAATTTGGCTCCACTACTAACATGCTCATAGCTACATATATTTCTTATTGAAGCATTTTTAATATTATTTAATATCTGACTTTTCTCACATATGAGCTTTATAATTTAACATTTTACTTAGAATGTTTGGTTATGCAAGGCTTTTCAATACAAAAGTTTTACATAAACCATAAAACATACTCTAGCAGTAACAGCAAGGACTACCTTCTGAAAGTCTGTATTAAATAAATGACTCCTAAAGATAAGAACAATGTCTTAAGCAGAGAATATCTCAATTTAAGAGCTTTACTGGTGATATATTGAGGGAGTCTCAAGTTCCCTAAGGAGGACTGCTCTGAGGTAGGTCATTCACTTATAAAACCCAGGATCCTAGGAATCATAAGCTTGACTCACCTTCTGTAGTTTTTTAAAGGAAGATGCCTTCATGTTTTCTGACAATTTAACTGAAAAATACTATTAATTTTATTAAGAAAAAAACAGTTAAGATCAAAGAAGGTAACCTTCTCAATTCATGTGTAATTTTAAAAACAAGGCTAGGATAAATAGAAATGTTTAGGAAAAGAAAGAAAGGAGTTTAAAAAGGAAATGAATATTAAAACTTCTAGTTCCATCATAGTATGTCAGTGGCACCATCATATCCAAAGCAAAGTACCTCCATCCTGCAGCACTTGCGGCAAATCATTTTTACAACCTTCCCAAAAGGGCCTATCTCTTTGATACATATGGAAATACATCCTCCTCTATTTATTCTCCTTTATGGTCCCATGTTAGCAATACTCTGCCCAATTTAATGATGCAATAAGTTTAATTTAATCAATACTTAGCTCCAGAAAAGGCAAATGGTAATCTTCTGATGAAATCACTAGGTTTTCCAATTAAAAAGGATACAAAATCTCTAAGTTGTCCAAATATTTCATCCACTTTTCCAATTTGTTCTTTGTTTTCTAAATAAACTGGAGCATTGAAATAAGGCACCTTATTTTCATCTGTAGTACATTTACAAACTATGTCATCTTCACAGGGATGCAGGAATTCTCCTAACACTGAAACAGGGCAAGAAAATATTAAAACATAAAACAATTTCAGAAAATATTAACCAACCTCTTCCAGAAGCCTTCTTCTTGGCTACTTGGGATTTCCCCATATCTGTTCTTCTCTGAGAAATAAAGGCCTTCCTGGGTTGCTACACCAACTCCAACAACAATGTAGCATGTGACCTGAGGTAAGGGTCTCACCTCTCTGCTTCAGTGTCCTCATCTTTAATATAGGGCTAATAACAGTTCTGACACCTAACATATAGTATTGTGAGGATTAAATGCAATAATAAACATCAAGTGCTTAGAAAAGTGCCTGGCACATTGAGACCACTCAACCTATAAGTTATTTTATTGTAATAATATTTGATTAAACACTATGTTGCATTTTACTGTCTATTCCTCCTCCCCAATCCCTAACTGTAAAATGAATCTTCCTTGTTCTCCTCTTTTTTTTCTCCCCTTTTATTCCTTTCCACTACCATCTCTTCATCAATGACTCTTCAATCTTTTTCAGGGAAGTCTGGAATCTCTAAATAATTACCTTTATTTCTAACTGACCATCGCCTCAAAATACTCATCACATAACTGCAAAACCAACTCATCATCCTGATTACCCAGATTCAAAACTTGGAACCTTTTAATAATTCCCAGTATTAGCCAAGTTCTACTGAGTCTGTTGCCATTGAAATCTCTCTCCCATCTAACCCTTCCTTTTCCTTCTCACTTCCACCATAGTCTCAATGCATGGACTGTTGCAAAGTTTGTTAGCTAGGACCTTGTCTCTAGCCATTACCTTCTTCAAACGATCTTGCATACTGATCCAACCTATTCTTTATATCGAGCTGTGTTCATCTTTTCTCCTCTTTGATGCAGGCTTCTACTGTCAAATCTGTCTCATTTTCTATGGCTTCCATCCCACCTCATTAGCAATTACTCCAAAATGGCTCTGATTAGGTCTTTTTCTTGACTTCCTCTCTCTATAGTTTGCCTCCCTTCCAAGCAAAATAATATTTCTCACTTCTCATATTAGTAATTGAAAGCCCTGGCTTTGGAGTCAGAAAACTTGCTTTGTATCGCAAATATATCGTTTATTAACTACTTATTCCTAACTACGACCCTAGCAAAGAAACAACTATGAATCAGTTTTTTTTATCCGTGAAATGGGGATAACTGGGCTCAGCTCACAATATTATCTATTTACTATCTTCTTTTCAGCTCAAGCTCAAGTTCCACCTCTATGATGCATTCTGAGGGTCCTTTGGTTTTCTTAATCTCCCCCTTGTATTCTACAGTATGATTATAAGTCGGTTTACAGCATCACAGACTTGACGCCCCAACCAAGCAGCTACCTCCGCAAGTGAGTTGCTGGATCTATTTTACAGCGTCTGACTCCCAAAGTTACTAGTAACACAAAACCACATCCCCTCCTCTGCACCTCGCTCTACTCCCCAACCCCCAAGTAGGCTAAGCTTTGAAGCCGACATACAAACTACATGTTCTGGAGGTCCTTGGTCTTGGCCTTTATTAAAGCCTCCGCGGCCACCCCCTCGTCCAAATCCTCCTCTGCCGCCGCCGCCTCTGAAGTTACCGCCGCCTCCACCTCGAAAGTGGTTGTTGCTGCCGCCGCGATTGAAGCCGCCACCTCGACTAAAGCCTCCACGACCTCTGCCGCGAAAAGACATGTTCGCTCCTACCTGGTGAGAAAAACAGTGCGTGACTTTGGTCACTGTGGCCTCTGAGTATACCTGCTAACCCCTCTGAGCCTCGGTCAGAACACCATAAAAGGGGACAGTAATAATAATAGCAACCCTGCCACCTAACCCATGGCCAAACCACCAGTGACGAACCCGAAGGGTGACGAGTGTCCCCGCCCCATCGTTCCGTGAGCGTCAACAGACCCTCACCAGCCTCGTCGCCTCTGGGTGGTGCCTCCAGCAGGGAACAAGGTCTTCACATCGCTGCCCCCTGCTCCCCTCCTCTGTCCCTCGCACAGCTGGGCTGCGCGCCCAGCATTCCCGGATCCTCCCGCTCCCTCTCGCCACTCACCCGCGCCACGTGCACCTCTACCTCGGTGCGCACACCCACCCGCCCGGTACTTCCGCCGCACACTAGCCTCATCGGCCACCGTATCAGCACAAAGTGGGAAAAAAAGACCAAAAATTCGCATAACTAGTTTACAAAAAAAAAAGTAACAGTTACCTGCAGAACTAACGACGCTGTCACTTTTCCAAATCAGCCTTTAGCGCCGGAACAGTAGCAATAATAGACAGCTTCAACCACTGGTTTACGACAATTAGGTCAACTCACCTATCGACGAGCCGAGGAAGTGACGTATAATAGCGGCGTCCGTTGCATCTCAACGTTGCCGGAAGTGCCGCCGTGGTGTTGCCCTAGGAAACGTCTGGGGTGAGGCCCCACCCTTCTCCTAGCAGCCCTTTAGGTGCCTTGTGGATGCTGACTGGCCTGCGTCCTTGCTTTTCTGGCTGCGAGATGATCCCGTCGCTAATCAGGTGGCTCACGCTCCAGCCCACATCTCCGAGGAGCTTGGCGCCGTGCTCTTGCCCGGAGGTGTATCTAGTCGCGTCGGCTCTCTGGGAGGGCTTGTCTGCGTCTTTCGAGTCGCTTTTACCTTCTGTATCTTTGGGAGTACGCACGATTATGGGCTGAACTGTGCCCGTCCTTTTGTCCTATGGTTTCACTCGTTAAAGGAAGAAAAAAAGAAAACGCGCGGACGTGTACTTTTAAAGAAACTTATCTAATAGAAAGCCAAACTATATTTTTATCTTTTATACCGAATTTTATCCATTTGTCAAGTACGTTTTGCACACCACCAGGCTGTACACCGTCTCTACTACAAGCCTCTCTCCCCTTCTATCTTTAAAGAATGCTAATGACCTCTTACTTATTAAATTCGGTTGGTCTCTTTTATACCCGAATCTTCTGAGACCTTACCTTGATATTTGACAGTCGACTACCTCTGAAAGAGGGTGGGGGTTGGTACCTGCTCTGTTTGTGTCATTTAACATTTATATTCAGTGTTTCTCTCTCCATTTGATGTTCTACCGTTATCTCCAACTCAGTGTGATGAAACCATTGAACTTTTATGGGACCTTCAAGATTTCCTGGTCCTAACCAATGTACTGTATACTTGAAACTAATTTAAATAAATTTATTTAAAAAAAAAAAAGATTACCTGGTCCCACTCTATTTTACATGTAAGGAACTTACACTCAAAGAGGTGAAGTAATTTCTCCACCTAATTAGAGGAACAATCTAGAACTTTGGATTCTCAACAGCTGTCAGTCCTTTTCTGCCCCCTCCACTTCCTCTTTCTAAAGTGTTCATCATTCCAGTTCTCTGCCCTCATGGTAGCATCATACTCTTGGTTTCGGAATCTTTGGACTCAGATCTTTAAGCATTCGGTCTCTATCATCGTTATCACCATACCCATCCCAGCCTTTACAGTCTCTTTTATCCAAAGCTAACAACTTCTATTCTTTCTAAGGCAGCTTGGTATTGTTATTACAGTCCTCTTTTTGTCACTATCACACTTTGTATTATCCCACCCTAAATCACCCAATATAATCTACAAGTATTAAAAGTACAGAAATAATAGCAACGAACTACAATTACCTCTCACATTCTTAGCATCTTCGTTGCCTCAAAATAAATACTTCCAGGCTTAACTTTTCTTCCTCCCATTTGTACTGCATGTGATGACATACTTTACTCAAACAGCTTCCTCATACCATAGCCATCCCACGACCTCCTATAGCTCCCTGTTTCCTTTAGCAATAAATCTAAAGTAAAATCTGTCCAATGATTGGGCCTTCTATATAATTAATTTTATTTCTCTCCTGTGCTGTACTACAGCTTCCTTCGGCTGCATCAAGCCATTATCATTGCCTTGCTTCTTTTTCTCTGCCATTGTTGAACATTTCCTGCTTGGAGGGGCTCTACTTTCCATCCACTAGACCGGCCTTTTTCTCTTTTTACCCTCGAGGAGCCCTTGAAATAATTTTCATGTTTCAGAAACCCCTGCATAAATCTATATCTATATATATAAACATGATCAGCAGGTTGTAGACATAATGACCCAATAATAATTGTCAATGCTTTTTTTTTTTACTGTTAAATACACCTAACATAAACTTTACCATATTAATCATTTTTAAGCATATAGTTCAGTGGTTCACATTGCCATGCAACCCATTGAGTAATGGATGATGTTTCTCTGTGAATCTATATTTCAACTTTTGAGTAATGGATGATGTTTCTCTGTGAATCTATATTTATTTTTATTCAGCTTATTAGCCTACTCTGTAGTTTTCCCCTCCTCACAAAGGATGTCAGTTCTGATGCAAATTAAGTGGATGAGGAAACTTCAATTTCCCCTTTAATTTAGTAAAGATTAGCAAATTGATTTAGTGAACGTTAATCTCTATAGGCCTATATATGCATAAAATGTTCTTTTCAAAACTAATAAAATAATAAAATTTACCTATTTAGTATGAAATCTTTGCTTGTCTTTTGCCATGTATATTCTCAACTCTGAGTTGATCTTGAGATTGGCATATGCAGATTTCATTTTCACCAAATGAGGTGATTTCTGTCTTTGTTCTTAATGCTCATTAGATAAGACGCTTACACAAGAAGTTGAAAAGTACAGTAAAATATTTATTACTTTCCTATGAATGTAAGATTGCTCTTTCACAGAAATCCAGAACCTGTAGAAGTACAAATTTCATTTTGTGTTCATAATCATCAACTCACAAAGTTTTTCCTCTTCTCTCAAAGTCAGGTGCTCAGGCTAAAAGAAGATTCAGAGAAAGGAGCCTTTCATTCAGTCATATACTTGTGTTGAAAGGGAGGGAAAATACTGTTCGGTTTTGTTCTGCAGTTTTCAGGTGATTTAGTCTCAACTTGACACTTGAGACTTCCTCACCCAAGTGCAAGCAGCAGTGGAACTATTTCAAGATTTCTTTTTGACATATGATTTTTTCGAAGATTCAATTTCAATTAAAACCAAGAATCTTGTCACTTGAAATTAAAATATTTTCTCCAGGCCCTTGAAGATACTTGTTCAACTAGTTCATGTGATGAAAAGTATCCACTGATAGGCTAGTTTCTGCAGCCATTCTTGATCTTCAAACCATTTGGCAAAATCTAGTCTATTTTCCTGAAAGAATTCCCACAGTTCACTTTTTAGCTCAGACATCCTGTTAAGAAACAAAATCTGTATTATTTTTTTCTTACTGTATAAAAAATTACCCCCAACTCTTAGCGGCTTAAAACAATAAACATTATTTGGCATAATCTCTGTAGGTCAGAAATTCAGGAGCAGTTCAGCTTGGTGGTTCTGATTTAAGGTCTCACATGGTTGCAATCAAAATGTTGACTGGGCCGCAGTCATCTGAAGGCGCAACTGGAGATGGAGGACCAATTTCTGAGATGGTTCACTCATGGGCCTAACAAGCTAATTCTGTCTCTTGCCAAGAGGACTCAGTTCTTTGCCACCTGGGCCTTTTTACAGAGTGCTTAAGCATTCTCATGACATGGAAGCTGGCCTCTCCCAGAACAAATGATCTCCTATAAGATTTTGTGCATGTGGCAGGAGATTTTGTGGTCTTTGTCCAGGTTTCCACATAGTTTTTTAAACGTTTGTGAGTGAACTGGCCTTTGATAAGTTTAGCCATTTTTGTAGCATCATTCAGAATTTTTTTCATTTCAGCTCCAAAAATTTTTGACACCAGCACTTCTCTAAGAGGCAAGCAGTATGTTGTGAATACATCAGGATTTTCTTTTTTTATGAGGGTAAACCCTCTCGTTGAGCAATGCTCAAATCATTGATAGGGTACCATTAGTGTAGATGCCAATACTCTTTCTCCAAGACATAGCTTCTGTTTCCAATATAAAGACAAAACAGTAAATGTATCTTGGCTTTTATTTTGGGCAGCATTTTATTATTGCGAAAAATTTTCTTGAATTTCACCACAATTTACATACCTTACAAATGCTACCATTTGACATTTGTTATTGAAATCTTTCCACCTGGGCCTTTTTACAGAGTGCTTAAGCATTCTCATGACATGGAAGCTGGCCTCTCCCAGAACAAATGATCTACTAGTTGATTTACTAGTGTATATAAAAAGTTGTTTTTTGGTTTATGACACAAAATCTCTCCAGCATCATGTGACATGTCATCAATTACATCAATTTATTAAATTTCAAGAGTGATAAATTTTTAGTTTCTTACATTATGTATTATCTTAGCATTTTCCTTTCTATAAATGTACATATTAGAATTGTGAGGTTCTTACCAACTGTTGGGCTTTTTCCTTTTTCAGTCAAAAAGTTATACTACTTAATAGCTTGCTTATTGGACCTTTTTACTGAAGGTGACTTTTTTAACAATTTTTTTTTTACTCTGGTATGTCAAAGGCCATTTAAAATTACTTGCTCCTTTGATGTGATTTGTAGTTGTGTCTTTTCAATTTTGCTAGGGCCACTGCTGCACTTATAAGTTGTAATTCTTCATTACTAAATTTATCAGAATTACCTAGGCCTAGAATTCTCTTCCATCTCCCACTTCGTCTTCAAAAATCACCACTTCGGACTCTGTCATTTTTGTAAAACTGGTGCTAATAAAGTGTTAAAACAAGCAAACTAAACAAGAAAATCACAAAAGAAAAAAATCTTTTAAAATACAATTCACTTTTAACCTAGAGCTCCGTGTTTTGCAATATTTACATGATAAAGCAACAGAGAGGTATCTGAGTCATAGTGCTTACAAAGTCTCTCCTTAGAATTAAAATTTACCCCTTGATTTGGTATTATATCAGGAAAATTTGTTTGCTCTCTGTGGGTAAAGAGGGGGTGGGGGGCAGGATAGGAGATAGAGTTCAAGGGGGAGAGGCTGATGCAGCAACCTATCATGCCTCCCTCCGTACAATTCAGCACTCACCAGTTAACAACGGCCTTCCCTATCTTGCATCAAAAACTAAGAATGGACTCAGCCAAATGAACATATTCATGCAGAGCACTGCCATATAGGTGAACGACCTCTAGCAAAATACTAACAGGGCTACTGGATCACTATTCATGGCAAGTGCTGGCATTTCGTGAAGAAGGAAATTCAAAAATTTTTTTCCATTTCTTCTGGAACCCCTAGTAATGTCTCATAGAACCCCTAATGACATCTGCAGACCCCAACTGAGAAAACTGCATTAAACTATATGCTCCTGAAGAGTGGAAACTACATCCTACTTGTTTTTGTATCCCAAGCACTTGGCACAGTCCTGTTTAAAAAACAAATAAAACTGATGCCCAGTAATTATTCATTGAACTGAACTGAACTCCTCTATACTTTGAATTTCTGCCCATCCATTAAGATTCTGCTTGTCAACAAATTACTACAGAATGATCGACAAAGAGATTATAAAAGAGGTGGGGGGAGCACAAAAGTGTATAAGTATATTTTAATTAAGAGATCCAAGATCTAAGAAAGTATACATCTAATTAATTGTGTTAGTGAAAGGTTAGGAAATCTAATTAAAATACCTGGTGGGATATTGTAAATGACAGAGAAGAGAAAGGGCTGAAAAACTTTATACCGGAACAAAATTTCAAAAGGACTTAGTCAAGTTGCCATTAAATTGGAAACATTAATATTAACTCATGACTTTATTTTCTAAAATTTTTTATTAAAATTTGAAACAATCAAAAGTTAGGAGAGCAGTATAATGAACCCCTATGTACCCATAATCCAGCTTCAATTAGCTTTTTGCAGATCTTGCTTCATCTATCCCCTTATTTTATGATTATTATTTTTTTTGCTAGAGCTTTTTGTAGTAAACCTAGATAACATTTCATCCATAAATCCCCAGCAGTGGACTTTTTAAACATAAGCACAATGCCCTTATCACATCTAACAAAGGTAATAATTCCTTAGTATCAGCTAGTAACAGTCCATGTAGAACTCTCCCAAATTGTTTCAAAATATCTTAATAGCTGGTCTAATCAAGTGAAGATCCAAATTATGTATTGGATCTGATTGATATGTCTCTTAAGTGTCTTTTATTCTTTTATTGGTTTCCTCTCCTTAGTTTTTTTTGTTTGTTTGTTTGTTTGTTTTTTTAATGGCATTTACTTATTGAAGAAACTGAGTCTTTTATCTTGTAGAATTTCCCATCCTCTTGGTGGTATAAATCATGTTTGTCTTTCCTCTGCATTTTCTATGAACTAGTAGTTAAATGGTAGTGAGATCTGGAGAACTGATTATGGTCAAGTTCAATTTCTTTTTTTTTTTTCCAAAATACTTCCCATAGCATTGCATGAGGAGGCACATGACATCTCGTTGTCTCTCTTTTGGCAATGTTAAGATTGATCAGTGAAATCAGTGTAACAGCCTGATCCATCTATTAGAAACTTCTCTGCCATCTTTTCATCTGCTAGTGTTTTAGCAGCTATAGATTATCACCTAGATTCATTGGTTCATAAAGGCCTGCAAAATAGTGACGTGCTAATTTTATCATTTATTCAGCAATTATTAGGTGAAATAAAGAGCTTTCCATCATTTTCTAAATATTTTTATTTCAATCCTTTATTATTATTGTTCTTTTCAATGCTTAAATTGTTTCATCTTTGGTTTGTGAGAGCCCCTTCAAGTTGGGGCCTATGTTTTTTAATACCACTTACTGGCCTCTGATAGTTTTCTTGCTTTCTGACCTATTTAACTTATACATTTCCTGCTCCAGCCCTTTCTCCAAGGCCTAGCACGCTGAAGACCTTGATAAGAAACACACTCCATAGAGCAGGAGATAAGGCCTGGCACATCGATAAAATTTTTAGGAAGTCAGTGCTCAGGAACCTGCCAGGACATATTCTCTAAAGTAAAAGACAAGTTATTTCATCTTGCACTTCTATTCATAAAGAAGGACACACAAAATCTAGTGAGATTCTTTGGGAATATTTGCTTTTGGGGGAAATATTTCACACTGAGAAATACTGCTCTGGCTGCCAGAGCAGGAAAGGATTCTGCAGTGATTCAGCAGATCCCATGGTGTTGGAGGTGTCAGTGGTGGGATAAAAAGCATTGCATAGTGTTTGAGGAAGATCCAGTGAGAGAATTATAATACGGGACCCTGGGGTCCTGGAGCAAGGCCATGCCATCTGCAGCAGAGAACTGTACTCTTTTTGAGAAATGACTTGTGCACTACTGGACCCTGGTAAATGTGGAATAACTGAACATGGGACGCTATGTCACCGTGTGGCCAGAAATGCCTATAATGAGCTGGGTTCTAACACAGGCCCATCAAGCATAAAGTTGAGCAGGCCTAGTAAAAATGTATTGTTTGTTGGCCATTTGTATGTCTTCTTGAGTGAAGGGGTAAAAGGGGTGAAATATGTGGTAACAGAAAGAACTCTAACTATAGGCGGTGAACATACAATACAAAGTATATGTGACTTACTGTTGACTTGTACACTTGAAACTTATCAGATTTTGTTAATTAATGTCACCGTAATAAAAATTAAATAAGTAAATAAATAAATAAGAAAAATAATGTACTGCAAGGTGGAAGTGTTACATCCAGAAACAAACAGGACCAAAGGGCACATGCAAAGTGCATGAGCTGGTAGCCCAGATTTTGCCCTCCGTACCCCAAATCCGAACTGCTGTGCCCATGCCCCTCTCTCAGCTCACACCCATGGCTCTATGGGGAATCTGGCATGACCAGCTGAAGGCAGAGAGAAAAGTTCGTGTTCGGTTTACAAGTGGGAGTTGGCTCAGTATGTTGGCGCAAGCCAAAAATAGGCAGCAGCTCATTACAGCCACACTTAGGAGGGTTTTTGAAAGACAGTGGTGAGGGAAAGGTCTCCGAGTGGGAAGAGCTTCAGTAGTTCACATGGCCGTCCACTTCGTGTGGAAAAATAGTGACTCAAGGTTAACTACACATGAAAGCACAGTAGTGATTGCCTAACCATCTTTTTTCCTAGAATGAAAAATATTCAACGATTAGGAACAAGAAGGTCTGGGGTAGAAAGATGTGGATGTACATATAGGAGTGGGGATGAAGTGTAAAAATCCTTGTATCACATGTTAACACTCACCAGAGAAAAGATACTAACCACTGAAATGACTCAGCCATTGATAGCCAGTCTCAGTCATCAGCCATCTCAGTGCTAGCACAATAGGCACAAGAATAAAGTAGCCACAGTAGCAGAAATGGAGGCTACCCATGAGGCCAATAGTATGGACCCCTAAGGTTTATTTAGCTACTGCCATCAACAAATGTTCAATCTGACAGCAGCAGAAACCCATGGGGAGCCCCAAAGATGGCACAATTCATCAAAGATACCAACTAACCACCTGATGGTAAACTGACACAGTCTGTCCTTTCAATCTTAGAAGAGCTAGTGATACATATTTACAGGAATATACATATGTCCCAGGTTAGGATGTGCCTTTCCTGTCTACAGGCCCTCAGCTAGGATCGTGATCCGAAAGATTACAGAGTAATCTTCCAACAGGGGATACCCTGTGACGTCCTGTCAGACAGGAAGACCCACTTTACAACAAAAGAGATGTGAGAGTGGGCCTGTGACCAAGCGATTCACTGGTCATCACAAACTGCAGCACTCAGAATCTGGCAGGCTTATGGAGCATTGAAGCAGCCTGCTGAAGGCAGAGCGAAGGTGCTACTTAAAGGCAGTACTCTATGAAGACTGGGTGCTAATCTCCAGGAAGCACTACATGCATTGAATCAAAGACCTTCATGTAGCATTGTATCCCCAGGAGAGGAAAGATTCAGGAATGACTAGACTTACAATCACTCCCATCACTCCCAGTGACCAACTGGCAGCTTTTTGCTTCCTACCTCACAACTGTGGACTCTGCAGGATTAGAGGTCTTATTCTCCATAGGAAGCACACTTTTCCAAGGGGCACAGCAAGACTCACACTCAATTATAAGCTAAGCCTTCTGCCTATAGCACATTGGGCTCCTGGTGTCAAGGGACCAGTAGGGAAGAAGAGTGGTCACCTGATCTTGACAGGGGTATCTGACCCTGATCATTCAGAGGAAGTAGGCTGTTGTTATACAATATGTATGAAACAATATTGTATAAAAGCAATATTGTTATACAATATAAAAATATTGTATAACTTAGCACCTCTTGTGACAGTAAAGGGATAGAAATAGCAACTAGAAAGAAATGGTAACTAGGGACTCAGACTGCTCCTGGAAGAGGTTGTGGGACATGCTATCAGATAAGCCACTGAGGCCGGCAGAGTTGGAAGATCAGGGTGAAGTGAATCTGGAATGGATAGGAAGAAGGCAGAAAATAAGTAACAATTACAGTCCCAAGATCAATGACAAGGGCAGGGGCCATAGTTTTTCCCATCCCCTCCTTCTTCTATATTTTCCTGCAGAAAGAGAGATCCATGGCAATTCTGAAGGATCCACTCTTGGAGCACATATGGAAAGTAGATCTAAAAGATGCAAATAGTGGACTCTGGAAAACAAGATGGCAGAGTTTCCCAGATCACCCCTTCAAGGAAGGTTTTGCTATCTAGCTGTGAAGTCATAGTCAGAGGGCATTTCCTTCTGATAGAAGCTATCAGTTCCTTCATGGTCAGCCTCAGCTACATAAAAATGCCTCACCTAAGAGCATGTCTTTCCTGGGCAACCCACACCAGGTGACTGAGCAAGGCAGGGCTTAATGGTCCAGTCATTTCTGCCTGACCCGGGAACACTGTGACAGGCCACACTCACTCCAGAGCTCCCCATGAGCTGGCCAAGGCTTTGGTGAACCTGCATTGTCATCTAACTTCTCTTTCTTCTCACTCCTGCTTCTCTTCCTTTCACAGGAGTTGATTCCTAATAAGTATCTTGCACCCCAAAATCTGTCTCACATCTGCTTCAGGAGAACCCAAATTGTGACAACATTTGTGCTGTCACAATTTATTTTACAAATACAAATTAGTTGGTGCTAGGGCAGTGATATTTATTTTTAAAAGTTTTTGCATCCAGAGAATATAATTTAATCACAGCATAGTCAATGCATGGTAAAGGAACTGTTTGTTGAAGAATTTTAATGTAGTCAGCGTAGCCTTCAATGTGATGTACTTTTACCTCTTGCCATTAACTAGTCTTCAACCTTAGGGAAATGTTATACATTTATTTTTACCAAAAATGTAAAGAAATTTTCTTCCAGTGTAGTTTCTGTCTTCCCTAGAAGACAGGTGGAGGCATTACTCAGTAACAGGCAGAGAAAATCAGTTTCCTCTGGAAGAAGCACAGTTTTCATTGGTTGCCTCTCTCAGCTATTTCCTGGGAAGGCCTTTTTTGGTTTCAGTTACGGTAAACTCTTTGGACTGTAGCCAAATTCTCTACAAGTTCAAAAGTACAAAGCTCTTTAGGAGGCTTGCTCTTTTTAAATATTTTTTCAGAGGTTAAAAATTAAATTTGAAAAGAATATCTGGGGTGGAGAAGTATCCACAGTAGAGACACAGACCCTGAAGTTCTCCAACATGAAGCTTGCTCATGTTATTCTGTTGCTTTTGTGCTTCTACTTAAGTTTTTGCAAGGTAAGTAGTTCAATACTTTTGCAAACTATTTTAAGCAAATATTTTAAATGTTATAAAAATATATAAAAAAATCTTGAGATACTAATTTGATTTAAAGATTACAATAGTTCGGTTACCAACAATGGCAGTGTATAGTCAGTAACAAAGATATTTTGTTTCTATCTTGATGAAAGAGCTTTAAGAAATTACTTTTTTTTGTATGCTCTTATCTGTGCATATAAATTAAACTAATGAGCATTTTAGTGCTACAGATCAGTAACTTAGAGTAATCACATTTAATCAATAAACATTTACCAAGTTCTTTCTATGTGCAAAGGATAGTGCTGAGCAAATGGCAAGACTGACCTCTTCCATCAGTAGTCTTTTGCTACAGTTGTAGCAAGATGATATAAATATGCCGATGAAGAAATAATAAGCAAGTTTTAAAGAATATTTGAAAACTCAAGAGAACTTTTACAAGACAGTATATATTTAATTGCCAAAAATAGTGCAAATATCATGTGCCAAGGGACTTTAATGAGAGGAAAAATTCCTTCCTGCAAAGAAGTCAAGAAGAGTTTATAGACCAAATGGGAGTTTAGCTAGACCTATAATTCTGGGTTAGATTTGATCAATGGATAAAAAGAGAAAGTGATTTCCAGCCTTTCCAGTCTGGAGAAGCAGCAAGTACTATGGCAGAAAGATAGCAAAGCACCAGGCTCTTTCAGATGAATAAATTCATTCGATCAGAGTGGAGACTCCGTGAGCAATTCAGGGAGCTAAAACTAAAATGACAGATTATAGTCAGGTTGAAAAGTTGTCTATTCAGGTTAGAAATGTTTAAGACATTTTAGATCTTTATTGATAATTGCCAACTTTTGTGATCACGAAAGAAGGCAGTAATGGAGGAAATAAAGACCAAAAAGGTACAAGGCATACAGAAAACAAATAGCAAAATGCAAAGTAAGGCCTTTCTTATCAGCAATTAATTTAAATATAAGTGGATTAAATTCTCCAACAAATAAGCAAAGATCAGCAGAATTGATTTTTTTTTTTAAACTCATGATCCAACTATATCCTGTCTACAAGAGACCCACTTTAGATCAAAAGATACAAATAATTTGAAAGTGAAAGATTGAAAGACAGTAGTCCATGTAAATAATAACCAAAAGAGAGCTGGAGTGTCCACACTAATATTAGATAAAATTGACTTTAATTGTCTCTTGTCATAAGGGACAAAGAAGGACATTAGATATGATAAAAGAATCAATAAAAAAATATAATAATTATAAACATACACACCAAAAATAGAGCCTAAAATATATGGAATAAACATCGACATAACTAAAGGGAAGAAGAGAAGATTCTACAATAATAGTTGGAGACTTCAACACCCCACTTTCCATAATGACAGAAAATCTAGACAAAAGATGAATAAGAAAATAGAGGACTTTAGCAACACTATAAGCCAGACTGACCTAACAACTAGATATCTATAGAGCATTCCACTCAACAACAGCAGAATATGCACTTTTATCAAGTTTACATGGAGCATTCTCCAGGCTATACCATATGGTAGGCCAAAAAACATGTTTCAATAAATTTTTAAAAAATTGAAATGATATGAAGTAGCTTCTCTAAATACAATGGAATAAAGCTAGAAATCAGTAACAGAAAGAAAACTGGAAAGTTTACAAATGTGCAAATTAAACAATGTACTCTTAAACAACCAATGGTCAAAAAAATCACAAGGAAAATTAGAAAATAATTAGAGATGAATGAAAACAAAACACAACATACTAAAACATATAGGATGTTGCAAAAGCAGTGTTCAAAAGGAAATTCATAGCAGTAAGTACCTACAATAAAAAAGAACAAAGATCTCAAATGAATAACCTATGTTTGAACTTTCAACAACTATGTTTACATTTTAAACAACTACCAAACATTTAAAAAAGAATCAACACCAATCAACTAGAAAAAGAAGAGCAACCTAAATTGGAAGTTAGGAGAAGAAAGGAAATAATTAAGATTAGGTTGGAGATAGAAAAAAATAAAGAATAGTAAGATAATGGAATAAATTAAGCCCAAATTTGGTTCTTTGTAAAGATCAACCAAATTTGTAAACTTAGCTAGACAAAGAAAAAAAAAGATGCAAATAAATAAAGTCAGAAAGTGGAGACATTACTACTGACCTTACAGAAATCAAAAGAATGATAAGAGAATATTGTGAACAATTATATGCCAACAAATTAGAGAAACTAGATGAATGGACAAATTCCTAGAAACACACAAATTACCAAAACTGACTTAAGAAGAAATAGGAAATCTGAACAGACATAGATTAAATTAGTAACCAAAAATAAATAAATACATAAAAAGGAGGAAATACTTCCTAACTCATTCTATGAGCCCAATAGTGTCACTCTGGTACCAAAGTCAGACAAAGATATCACAATAAAAGGTACAAAGCAGAGATAAAGGCTACCTCCTACCCATCATTCCACCCATTCCCCCCAGTCAAATATTTCCAGAGATTCCTAGTATTCTTCATTCCTTTATATAGAAAGAGATTTCCATCTAGGATAATTTTCCTTCTGCTTGAAGAACTTTTCATAACGTTTATTTTAGTGCAGACATGCTGGGATTAATTCTTTCAGCTTTTGTATGTTCAAAAAGGTTATTTTGTCTTAATTTTTAAATAGTTTTTTCTGGGTATAGAATTATAGGTTGACAGGGGATTTTTCCCGGTATTTTTTAAATGTTGCTCCATTGTCACCTCCCTCTCTCTTAAAGCTTCATTCTTTCCCATTCTGTTAGATTATTGACTTCTGCCTATAATCATGATGAAATCTCGTCTAACAAAAAAAACTCTTTATTCTATGTTCCTATACCATCTATTTTTCTCCTTTGAAGCCTACCACCTAATCTTTACTGAAAGCATAACATTCTTTTTCATTTAATTATTTTTTTCTCAAATCGATCCATGTATATAGTTTACAAAGGCAAATAATACCATAAGGCTTAAAACCATGATGACATTGTGAATGTTTAACAATAGGTTGAGCATAGATACTGATCAGTCAAATAAGATCATCAATTATCTTTGCTTATAATTTAAAATACCCCTATCGCACCCCTCTTCACCCCTGGTTCTCACTGTCCAGTGACAACCACTTTCAATTCTTTGCCGTTTCTTTTGCTATTTATATTAGATTCCTCAGTAACATGTTCATAAAACCATTTCCTTTAATCAGCTTCCTGGATTTTTAGCCACTCCATGTTCTTCAGAGGTACTAGATGCCTCAATTCCTAAGTTCTCTGTAGGGCTGAGTTGCTTTATCCTTATGTCTTCCTTCATTATGCTTGGGTTTCAGTTCCCTCTGGACTGATAAATCTCTTATCAACAGCCCATCTCCTTTTCAGTTTCCAGCATTTTGATAACATCTAGAGTCTGTAGTATCTCCATTCTCTTTGTATATCTTTTTTTTTTTTTTTTTAATTCTTTTACTCTCATTTTATTGGGGCTTTCAGAAAAAGCAGAGATTTTTTTAAAAATCCCATGTTAAGTCTCCCACGTCTATGAATGAAATCAGTGAAAAGGGTAAGTCTATACTCTGCTTCCATTTCTTCACTTCCCATTCTGGCCTCAACTCACCAAAGTCTGGTTTCTGCCTCTAACGCTCAGCTAAAACTACTTCTTCAAAGGATCCCAATGACCTTTGCTTGTCAGATTTAGTGGCTTTTCAGTTTTCATCCTCTGAAGCTCTCTGCAGCATTAGACATACCAAACAAGGGAAGCAAAGCCTCCTTTGCTTGCTCCACATCTTTAGCTCCTTAAATGTAAATTTTCCTCCATGTCTTTGTTGGGTTTTTTTTCCACCATGCATCCCACCATGCCCCTGAAATGAGTTTGAGCTGGAAAAAGGAGAAGCTTTCAACTAAAATGAAGGTTAAAGTTTCAATGATTACACAGAGCTGGACATTGTAATTATTATGAGACTGTCCTAGAAACTAAAAGTCTTTTAATTTTTTGTTTTTTCTCTAATCTAAGAGTGACTGAAAAGTTATGACACTTGCCCATATTTCTCAGAAAGGATTTAAGGGATAAAGGAGGGAAAGAATCAAGACGTTTTCTCCTTGCGCCTAACTGAAATAATGCTCTTTCAATAGAAGGGTGATATGTAAAAGGGTGATGGTCTCTGCTGTCAGGGTATTTACAGTCTTGTCAGTGGAAGATATAGGAGCGAAGTAATTATAAAAAATTTCAACTCCAGTAAGTGGTATATGAAACCATGAAAAGTATGTAACTGGTAGATTTCATTCTAAATCAGTGTGTCAAAAGCCAGTGTGGCGAATGACCAATGTGTCCAATTTTCTTATTTCTATGGCTATTTAATAAAGTTTTTTGAAAAGCACATTGGATAGAATGACATTCACCCCTTTTGCAAATCTTTGCATGGCTTTAAATTGACTGGTTTTTATTTGTCTTCATAACGGCATTTAAAGATTGCTTGATTTGTTTCTTCCCTAGCTTGCTGTTACCGCAGCTGGAGGAAATGAGAAGACAGGGGGCCTATCATTGCTGGGAGATGAGGAAACTAGAGAACAGAATGCCCATTCACCAGAGGGGGCGGGAGGAGGGAGAGAGAAAGAGAGAGCTGGCTTTCCACAACCGACTTATGACCCAATTGGCCTGTTCCCAGACCTCATTGTATTTCTCTGGATCTTTGCAAGTCTAATTGGCCTCCTTCCTCTCTGATTCGATCTCCAGAAAGATCTTCCTCAATTCAAATTTACTTCCATGCTTCAAGTCCCTCAGTGGCTCCCTCAGGACCTGCTCCCTTATCTGCCTCACTACCATCTCACTCTATCATCCAACCTCAAGCAAGCTATTCTCTTTCTCACAGCCCTGCCTGGAGTGCCTACCTACCACTCATCTGCCTGCTGCCTCCTCAGTGCCCTCAGAGTTCAGTCCAGACATCAGCTTTTCCTGGAAATGTTCCCAAGTCTCCTAGTCAGCCAGAGGCATAGAACACTGTCCTCATGGCACGCTGGCCCAGGCTTACCAGAGAATCATCAGTCAGACTTGCCTGTCTCCCTTCAGGTCGGTGTGCTCATTAGGACAGGGACTTTTACTCCTCTGGTCCTAGCCTGAAGTCGCTCCCTGGCACAGACTAGTGCTTACTAATTTGTTCATTGCATTAATTGATAAATGAGTTAATGATCTGTCTTCCAAGCTTCACATACACACATTTCCCTTTCCTACATAACACCCTACATAATATCTCCAAGTGCATGTCCTTCAGGGACCTCAGACTCAGCAGGTCTCAAACGAAATTCATAATGCTCTACTCTAACTTACTATCTATTTTGATTAATGGCATTATATATCCTTACTATCACTCAACCTCAAAACCTAGGACCCACCCTCAACCCCTACATGGAATAAATTGTCCATTCCTGTTGCTTTTGCTTGCGTAATTGTCTTTCCACATCATTCTCACACTTCACTTCTGCTGCCTCTTCCTGCCTAGTTTCCTGACCAAAGACGATCCCATTTGAAGCACACGTACTCCCTGCATGCCAGTCAGCTGGGACCGCTCATGACTCCCTGAATGCAGTCTGCACCATCCCTCCTGGGTTTTACTAGCACCAGCCCTCTGCTCACATCTGTCCTCCCACCCCTTGCTCAAATGCTACCACCTCCACGAGGCATTTTTAAATCGCCCTTGAAATACTTACCCTCTTCCATTCTGGCTCTCCAAGAGCACTGTGTCATATTTGTACCACTGTTATATCACTAACCACAGTCTTCCTGGTACCCCAGTTATCATGTGCATTTCTGTCTTGGCGCCCTTAGAAGACAGAGCCCATGTCATGTTCATCTTAGCAGGACTTTGCACACAATAGGAGTTTAACAAATAGTTTTACATTTACTAATAGAATTAATCAATTTCAAGCATCAGTTCATTCCACAAGACTATATTTGGCACCCAGTTTTTTTCTCCTTAACATGACTGATTGATTTCTTCAAAGGAAGAATTTTTGGCTGGCTTCAGGATAGTAATAGCTGCCATTGATTTCATACCCAGTACCTGCCAAGCATTATATGCTTCTAATCTTTGCAATAACTTTGCAAAACAGAATATATTATCCTCACTTTACAGGTAAAGAAACAAACATTATGAGGGTAAGTAACTTGCCCAAGACCATGTAACTGTAAATGCTCAAGCTGGGACTAGAAGCCAGGTTTAATTCTAAAAATAAGCAGATCACATCCCCCTCATCTGTACTGGGGGGGTAGGTGAGCCTGATTTGTTCCTCTCCTTCACCTATTCATCTTAAAAAAGAAGATTTTACTTTGTTGCTAAGTTAATGTTTATTTTGTGTTTCATAGGTCACGTCAACATCAGACACATCTCATGAGGATCTGGTGGAGAAACAGTGCTTAACCGAAAAATTCACACATCTCTCCTGCCATAAAGTCTTCTGCCAGCCATGGCAGAAATGCATCGAAGGAAAATGCATTTGTAAACTCCCTTATCAGTGCCCAAAGAATGGGACAACAGTGTGTTCAACCAACGGGAAAAGCTACCCGACTTACTGTCAGCAAAAGAGTTTGGAATGTATTCAACCAAAGGCAAAGTTTTTAAATATTGGAGCATGTACACCTTCAGGTAGAAAAATCCTTGTTTATTCTATGACATAAGAAGGAAATTGTCTACCGTACTTTCTATTAGAAAATACTTTTCCTATGAAATGTTACGATGACGAATCGAAATTCTTCTCTAGACTCTCAGTAGTAACTGGGGTGATAACTAGAGAAATCAGGGTTCACCAGACTGTAGCCAGACCTTGGATCCAGAGCCCGAGGCCAGTCCTCCCTTCAGTGTCCATGCCATGCTTTGCCACCCAGCCTTTCAGATTTGTCCCCACCCTCACTTATACTTAGCTAAAGAGTCATTGAGTTGGTTTAGAATCTAGCAAAAAAGTCTTTATATGAAATTGGTTCTGACATGGAGCCCCTCTCTGGACCTTCAGCCCCAATAATTTATTCTAGCATTCATCCTACCAGCCCCTACCTTTCTCCCTAGCCCCGATCCCACTGACCCTGATCCAAGGGAAGCTCAGGCTACTGTTGACCTAGGACATACTCCAACCTACCAAACTTGGTGCATTGGATCAGAGAGGTTGTCTACACTCCATTTGTAAGCCTAATGTAGTGAAGAGGCTGGGATGCTAATGTGTGTTTTAGTGGAGTGGTTTAGATTAGGGATTTCACTGTCAGTCAAATTTAATTGCAAGCCCGCAAGCTCCTTCCAAGTCCCATCTTGGTTACTGACGAGCTATGCGAACTTTCTAAAGTCCAGTTTCCACATTTGTAAGATGTGAATCATAGTAATTCCTAACTCAGAAGATTCTGATGGAAACTAAATAAAATGATATCTGTTTGGGCACAAAGAAAGTACTTGTGAAATTTTAGCTATGACAGCAAATCTCAGGCTTGTCTTCTGATATCGGTTATCAGAGGCACTCGATGAATTTACAGAGGAATACTTAAAACATTCTTTTTTAAGACACTGTGATATACACTAGCTCACAGTAACCTAAATATTTTTGTGGCGCTGAGTTAAGACGTTGAGGTACTGTGGAAAAACAGAAAGAAAGCTCCCTCTTGGAGCCCATATCTGTCGCCTGCTGGAGAGGAGGAAAGCAATAGTGGAGGTTATTTTGTCAATGTTAGACTTTTGTTCTCTTGAGGCATCGAGGACCTTAAATATATGAAAATACACAAATCTTTCTCACATTTTCATTATTTGTTTGGCTTACTCACTTTTAAGGGCATGGACTTTGGAGTGCGATCGGTATAGCAGATTCAGGTCCCTGGCTTCATCACTTGAGCGAGTAACTTAACCTCATGTATAAACATGGAGGAATTTGGGTTCCTCATGTGTAAAAATGGGGATAACAGCTTAATCTTCATGGTGTTGATGTAAAGATTTTTTGATAATCTATATATCTGGATAGTATACATACTGACACATAATAAATAATAAAGTAATCACTTATCATTACTTGTTAAAATCTTCATGGAGTTCAAAGTTAATTTAAGATTGTCTATTTCAGAGTTGGCTCCATAGTGTAGTGGTTAGCACGTCTGCTTTACACACAAAAGGTCCTGGGTTCACGACAGGCCAGGCTCAGGGCACGCGCTTCGAGCCCCTCAGAGGAGAGATATCTCGTCCCGCCTTCAAAGATCCAGTTCTAAAAAAAAGGGAGACAGCAACATCCATAGGTCAGGGGTGAAAGGGGCGGGCAGTGGGTAAGAAGGGGGGTTAATTAAAGAGGGGGAAAAATTTTTTTTAAATAAAATTATCTATTTTATTATTTTAAAGGCTTTTAATCAAGAGAAGAGAATGCCTAATTATTGCTCATTCTTTTGGCTTTATTTTAGGTCAATTTTATGTTTCCTTGAAGTATGGAAATAACGAATCAGAGGGAATTGTTGAAGTAAAACTTGCAGACCAAGATAAGAAAATGTTCATATGTGATAACAACTGGAGCATGACGCAGGCCAACGTGGCCTGCCTTGACCTTGGATTTCAACAGTGAGTGCCTGTACCAGGGGATTTTCCTAAGGTCGATTTTATTGTTCCGACTATTTGTTTTTTGACTACCTAATCTTTCCGTGCCTTGATTTCCTCATATGCAACCTGAGAATCTTGTCTCATAACATTGTTATGAGGATTAAATGTGCTCTTGTTTGACTAGCGCTAGCACAGTGCTGGGCAGCGGGCAACTGAGTGTTAAAATGCGTAGATACGAATTCTTTGCTGATTCAGAGCTGGAAATATGTTCATTACTGTCTGTTTCTACTCATCTATAATTATGTCTACTTTTTCATACCTAGTATTATTTATTTATGCCTTCTTTCTTTTTTTCTGATCAGCTTTACATAGATTTGTCTATCGAATTAGTGCTTTTGATTTTTATATTTGTAAATTGTCTCTTATTTATTTTCAACTTCATTAACTTATGCTATTATCTTCGGCTCTCCCTCCTTTTCTCTGTTGTATTTCTTCTAATTCCTTGAGTTAAATGCTTAACTCATCAAGTTTCAATTTTTTTTTTCTAATGTAAACATTTAAGGTACAAATTTCCCCCTAGCTAGTGCTTCATCTGCATGCCATAAGCCTCTATAAGTGGTATTTTATTTATTGTTGTGTGCAAAATACGTCTAATTTTCAATATAATTTCTTCTTTATAATTTAGAAATTTTTTTCCTTCCTAATGAATATGTTTGCTTTTGATTAACTTTTTGTTATTGATTTTCTATTTAATTGTATATAGTCAGAGAATGTCTCTATATGACAATTGTTTAAATCTGTTGAGACTTGCTTCATACTGAGTATATTTTAAATGCTTAATGTGCAGGGTTCTATATAATAGATATTCATTAGAATAAGCAAGCTGATTAACTGCCTTGTTCAAATCTTTTCCCATTTATTTACTTACAAGCTTTCTGTGTCTTTATCTTTTAAGTGTGTCCTTTATAAACAGCATATATCTAGATTTTAAAAAATCCAACATGACAATCACTGTCTGACGAGCATAGTCCACTTACATGATTGCGATTATTTTCATTGCTGAATTATTTTTCCTATCTTACTTTGAGCTTATTATTTACCCTGCTTTTTCTATGCTCATGTTTCTTCCTTTTCTAACTTCTATTAGGTTAATAAAATTGTTGTTGTTGTGCTGTTGTCATTGTTGTTTTGATCTTCCCCATTTTCCTCCTTTATGTGGTTTCGAAATTACATATTCTATTTCAATTCCTTTAGTGGTTATCTTCACATTTATACCATGAATCCTTGACTTAGCAAGTCCTCACCCTCTTCAGGAATAATACAAAGAATATCATGACCCTATTTAAGTTTCCAGTATTTAGTTCTACCTTATTTTAATATGTCCTTGAAATTCATTGATATTATATTATAAGCAATTATTATTACTGTTGTTCAGTTAATGCTTACTCAGAATTGCTTGGTTTTTACCAACTTCTTGGATTTTGCTATTTCTTGCATCTCACTCCATAATTCTGGATTCGATTTTTTTCTTCTTAAATTATATTTGCTAGTAGTTCATTAATGAGAGTCTCATCATTAAATAGAGCCACAGAGTATTTATGATTTTCAACACAATGTGACCTACAATCTATGATTCAACCTAATGGCAAACTATCTCAGTTTTTAATCTCTCAGTATTTTGTTCTTATCATATTTTGCATAGGCTCATGGACAGAATTCTCTGATTTGAGCCAGTGAATAATTCCCCAACTTCTTTAAGAGTTCATTGTGGGCATTTGTTATAGTTTATCTAGGAATTTTAGGTAGTTTTAGGTTGAGAAGTTTTTCAGATTATTCATCTGTCAGATTGCCCCAAATGCTCTCATTCGCTCTCATATGTTGGTGCTGTTTGGCAGGGTTTCATGACTACTATGTCCTCATTATGATCTGAAATCATTTAAAAATATCCTTCTTGTTCTCTTTAATTGTTCTCTTTTTGCCTTTCATTCTAATTTATCTGATATTAATATTGCTATTACTGCTTTATTTTTGTTTATATTTCCCTGATGTATCTTTGCTCAACTTTTTATTTTTAACCCGTTTTTCTCATTTGCTTCTAAAGAGAAGCAAGGGACAATTTAATGTCCTGAAAGAGTAATTCACAATAACTCCAGGATATTGGGTCTTTGAGGTAACCTGTTGCCCACACAAATTTTGAATGAATTGAGAAGTCTAAGCAATGGTTCGTGGATAGCAAAATATCATGTAATACTGGCAGGGATGAACTGAGGATGTAGCTTAGTGTAGAAGCAAAATGGACCTGCTAGAATTAAACCAACTTAACCTCCCAAATCCTAGGCAACAATAGGGCCAACGTGGTAAGCCTTACAGCATGGGGCAGGTGGAGAGGTGTCCCTCCCTCAAAAGATGGGAAAACTGGGTTGACCTTGCCTGATGTATATTTCCAAAATTCCCTGATCAAATTAGTCCATTCCCTTTCGTGGAGAAAAGAGGAGATGGAGAGAGGCTGACACATCTCAAGTTGGAAGGAAACATCAGGAGCGAGGAAAAAGAAGCAATCCTCCTTAAGAAAGAGAGGAAAGGAAACCAGCATTTGCTGAGTGCTTGCCTCATATAGAACTTCGGCTAGACAGTTTAAACTGATTGTTATAGTTAATCTTTAGAAAACTTGGTGAGATAGTTATATTTCCTTTTACAGGTGAAGTTACTGAGGCTCAGAGAATTTATTTAAGCATTTTGCCCTATCTAATAAGAGGAAATTAGCTGTATTCCTTTACATCTATAGTAAGGTTATAAATGCAAAGTACTAATTATTCTACCCTAATGTTTCATTTATTTTATTGGCAGAGGTGCTCTTGATACTCAAGGAGAGTTTCACTTTCCTGAAGATCACCATATGAATGAGACTGATTGTTTGCATGTGCATTGTCGAGGATCAGAGACCAGTTTGACTGAATGTACTTTTACTAAGAGAAGAACTGAAAGTTATCAGGGTTTAGCTAGAGTGGTGTGTTACACCCAGAATGCAGGTTGGTAGAGTACTTGCCTGATATTTTCCCTTCCTTCGAGGTTATTTATTTTATACCAGGTCTGTAGTAAACAAACAAATGACAGATACCCAGTTGCCAGTCACAGAGGCAAAATCATATTTTGGGGCTTAGAGCCTAAATTGTGTTTTTCCCCTATTGTGCCTTTTTGCCATTCAAATAGTATTTCTATCCAGGTTCCTATATGGGAAGCAAAATTGCTTGACTCCCCTTCGCTTCCTTGAACATCTGGATTAAATTTAGCGAACATATGTCAATCAAACATCAGAAGAAACCTCAGTATCTCCTTTGAGACATCCAGCCTACACATATTCCTTTAAAATATTTATGTGGTCACATCCGTGTCTCAGCTTCCAGGCAGTCACTTTTATCCTTCATCCTGACATTGGAATATTTTAGCCATGTATATGTTGTTAAAGGCCAACGCCTTTCATGGTGCTAAAAAATGTACCATCAAAATATAAATGGCACTGCCCAAGTAAGTCTAAGTGGGGGTGGGGGTGGGATTAATGCAGTAGCATGAAAAGAACGGATAAGTACCAGTGTTTACCAGTGTCAGCAAGGGCTTCTAATTCCTGAACCCTCACCTCCAAGCTCAGCAAGTACAGGCCTCCACAAATGAAGACACTTTCAGAGATAATGAAAGGACCTCCATAAGCCAGTTTGGGCATTTATTTTCCTTATTAGTAGTTTATACTAGGTTGATGCTACCAATACATTTTATATCAATTTCTATTTGATGCCCGACTTTATCTTAATGTCCCCATTATTCCAAAAAATGTGATTAAGATATCACCCACAACTCTATAAATAAATTCCACAAAGATAATTCTTACTTTACAGTTTCTCCAACAAAGGACTCCTTTCAGTGTGTGAATGGGAAATACATTCCTCAAGAGAAAGCCTGTGATGGGATCAATCACTGCGTAGACCAAAGTGATGAGCTGTGCTGCAAAGGTAGAGATAACTCTGGCCTTTACACCTCTGAAGGCATTCTTGTGACTAAAAACGTAGAAACGACTTTGTCATTGAATTTAAGATTCCATCTCATTCAACTTCAAGAATGAAAAAAAGAACAAAACCTCTTCTATTTATTTATGTTTGCACAGGGTGCCGAGGCGACAGTTTCCTTTGTAAATCGGGTGTTTGTATTCCAAACAAGTATAGATGCAATGGTGAGGTGGACTGCATTACCGGAGAAGATGAAAGTGATTGTGAAGGTGATTTAAAGTGCCTTGGTTACTTTTGCTCATTATTCAATCCAGTAATTCTGAAACTATTCTTAGGCAAGTTGTGATCTTGAGTGACCGTAGGATGGTGTAGTAGTAAGAGTGCTATTGAGTGGGCATTTGAAGAACTATGGTATGTCCTTCTTTCATATCTTTATTCGTCATTTCAGAACTTTGTATTAGAAAATTTCCCACCTAACAAAATCAGATAGACGATTAAAATGAATCCCTATGTACCTATCTCCCAGCTTTAACAATTATCAATATTTTGCCAGTCTTGCTCAACTTATTTATTTTGGAGGAAATTTCAGATATCACATACCTTCATCTGTATACATCTCTAATGATAACATTTTATATGTACAACCATCTTCTTATTAGTACACCTAAAAATAATAATAATTCCCTAATACTATTTAATAACAGTCCATGTTCAAATTTTCACAACTGTTTCAAAAATGTCTTTTTAGAATTAATGTGTTTGAATCAGGATCCAAAAGAATTTAACACTGTTTGGTTTTTAAGTTTTTAAAGTCTCTTTTTTTTCCTTAAGAATTACCCACCCATCTACTCTCAATTTTTTTCATGCTGTCGATTTTTTAAAGAAACAGGGTTGTCTTCCTACAGGATGTTCCTTCTTCTGAATTTATAGAGACTTTATTAGATGCAAAGTTCAATGTTTTAGGCAAGAATTCTTGATGTGTAATTCCTATTACATATAATGTCTTGTCTGGTTGTCCCACTTCTAGTGATGCTAAGATTGATCTCACCTTTAAAACACTTATTCCACAACCTTTCACCTTAATGGTGCTTAATGTGATTGTTGCCTAGATCAAATTTGTCAAGAGGGACTGTAAAATGGTGGTTTCTAATTCAACATTCCTTCTGTTTTTATTAATTTCTACAAAAATAACTTTTCTTCATCAACAATTTTGTTTCCATAGAATGCAGTTCATTATAGAGAGGAAGAATCATGTTTAACTCTTTCCCTTTACTGACCAAGTTTCAAAGCAATGAGCTGACGGTCTTTGCTTTTTGGTGCTCATTGAAAAAACTCCAATGTGAATACTATTTACTAGGTGCCTACTCTGTGCCACATAGACTGACTTCTTGCTCCCATAGATGTTTCTAGAAGAAAAAGCTAAGTTGTTACATTAATTTATTTACTTAATGAATATTGACTAAGTTCTTACTATGTGATGTGTACCAGGCCCTGTTCTAGGTGCTAGGGTTATAATAGTGAATACCATTTCAAAAATCCCTGCCTCTTCATAGATCTTACATTCCAGAGGGGGAGACAGACAATAAACAGGAGAAATAAACAAAATATCTAGTAAAAGAATCAGTAATACGAAGAAAACTAAAGCAAGGGAGGAGGATATAAAACGTCAAGGGTAAGTTCTAAAATTTTACATTAGGTGGCCTGGGAAGACTCATTCATTGAGGTTACTTTTACATAAAGAGCTGAAGAAAATGATGGAGCCAGCCATGCAGAGATCTGGGGAAGAGTGTTCTAAGCAGAGGCAACAACCAGTGCAATGTTCCTGAGACAGGAACATTCCAGTAGGTTTGAGGAATAGGCAGCAAGAAGGCTATTATGGCGGGTGTTGCAGGTGATGATAGTGAGAGATTAAAGGCAAATAGTAGGAGAGGCTGGAGGGGTGGGTAGAGTGGGGGGATCAGGGTCTGTTAGTGAATGA
The DNA here is from genome assembly GCF_902729225.1 of Pteropus medius. Lineage (NCBI taxonomy): Eukaryota > Metazoa > Chordata > Mammalia > Chiroptera > Pteropodidae > Pteropus > Pteropus medius. The sequence continues at coordinate 7,280,892 of NW_024352786.1, read as the reverse complement.
AATTGGGACTTTAAGCAGAGGAGCGGCACGACCTGACTTACATTTAAAATCAAGATTACTTTGGCGGCTGGGTGAGAAACAGTCTGTACAGGGGTAAAAGGAGAGGTAGGGAGACCGGTGAGGAAGCCACTGCACTAACCTAGGGAAGAGATGATAGTGACTACGATAAATGAGAAGGAATGGAAATGACGAGAAGCAGTCAGATTCTAGATCTATTTTGAAGCTAGAACTGAAAAGATTTGCTGATAGATTGGCTGGGAGTGTGCGAACAAATGAGCAGTCAGAGATTAGTCCAGGGGTTTTGGCCTGAGAATTGAAAGGATGGACCTACTTTCAACAAAGATGAGGAGAGCTGCTAGAAGAGCCTTATGTGCACCTGGCGGGTGGGGCTTAGCCAGCGGTGAGCTGGTAAATGTTTAACGGTTGGCTTTGAGAGGGAGAAGGAAGCCTTGATTTGTAGCCTTTGCTAATTTCTGTGGTGTAAATACTCCCACCATGGGTGATTTCAAGCCCTTGACATAATATCACAGAACACAAGCTGGGAAGTGACACAACGGCCTCCCGTGCAGTGATAGAGTCCATGCCAGGATACCCCCGAATTACTGTAAACTGTTGATTGCAGTTTTTTGTCCTTGTCTTACCTTCCCTTCTCAACAGTAAACACCTTGAAAACAGAATCTATCTCACTATTTTTATATTCCAAATGTCCTAGGTAAAGTACCTCATACACAAGCAATAAATAAAGATATGTATCTATAAATGAATTAATTCTATTTTGTCATTACTTGGTATGACAAGTATTTGACTTTACTGAAATTTTGTTTACTCTTCCATTGATATCACTACTTAAATTAAAAAACACACTTTTTAGGATTTCGAATCATATTATTTCTTTTGAAGGGTATATAAGCAGTTGAGCAAAAAGCCTTTCATGTTTATTAAATGTAGTTAAATCTTCTGTAAAGAGAAGGGAGAAAGAAATTTCAAAAAATATTTTATGGAGGAAGACAGTAAGTCATGGCTTCTGTCAGCAAAGCTTAACTGTTTCCTCCCACCCCTATTTTATTGAGATATAATTGATATACAGCACTGTATAAGTTTAAGGTGTACGGCATAATGACCTGAAACACATATATTATGAAATGATTACAAGAAGTTCAATTAACATCTATCACCTCATATAGTTACATTTTTTTTTCTTTGTGATGAGAACTTTGGGGATTTACTCTCTTAGCAAGTTTTAAATAAGTCATACAGAAGTGTTAACTATAGTCACCATGCCACAGAGTACATCCCCAGTCCTTATTTATAACTGCTTGTAAATAGATATAACTATCATACCTTTTGGGCACCTTTACCCAATTCCTCTCCCTCATCCCCTGCTGCTGGTAACCACACTGGATTTCTGCGTCTAGGAGTTTTGATTTTTTAAGATTCTACATATAAGTAAGATCATATAGTATTTGTCTTTCTCTGAAGCTCTACAGTTTGATTTCACTTCTTCAGTATAATAATATTTTGGGTTTCTTCTCCTCCTACTACTCCTCTTTCTTCCTCACTCCCTCCCTCTCCTCCTTCTCCTCCTAAAGGTTAAAGTCAAAGAACATCAAAAACAAAAATCCTACTCCAAGGGAATAACTACAACATAAAGCTTACTTCTCTTAACAGTTTCTTGAATCTATATCAAAAATCCATTTAGTCAACTGTCATTGTTACTTCAGTTTACCCTTCTATTTCTGTAATGAGTCTAATTTTTCCCCCTCTAAGAAAGAGCAAGTGAGAGCAGAGGGGTGGGTGGGTGGTAGGTGTGTGTGTGTGTGTGTGTGTGTGTGTGTGTGGTGTGTGTGTGGTACATTGGGATGACGCCATTATCTCTCCTTCCAGCTGACACATCAGAATCACTGAACCAAGGGAGGTGTGGAGTACATATTACTTGTTTTCATTTATCCTTCATAAGCCTACCTTTTGTTACTATAAGTTAAAGAGTTATAAATTTTGTATAACTACATATTAAGTTTGCTGTTGGGCATGTATTCGAATATATCTAAAATTCAAATCTCTTTTTAAAACTCAAGTTCCTGTGGTAAAATTGGTGTGTTTATGTGGAAGATGAAATATTTGTGATGCAGTATTAAAAATCAAAAGAAGATGATGGTTCCCTTTATCTTTTAGGAAATATTAATTTGTTATACTATGTAACAAATTTGTAAATATTAATTTGTTATACTATGTCTGAAATATTAATGATTTGTGTATATTTTATTTGCGTGAAAATCATCTCTACACTACAGTGAAGTTTTTGTTTTGTTTTGTTTTTAGAAGTTGGATATCCTGAAATTAAAGGTAAGTGCACTTTTATAATAGAAAATTAATATTACAGAATTGAAAACAAGAATAAGGTGTTATAACTTTTATGATATATGTACAGTATATCAATATAGTGTGCATTTTTCTCATATAAAAATTATCCTTTGCTGTGGTATAAATTTTTAAATTTTTTCAAGACTTTTATATATGGCTCAAGGTAAACATTTTATTAAATTCTTGGGATATTACAGAATTGAAACAAAATAAAAATACTGCTATCTTCTGCTATTTTAATGTAACTATTAACTGAGGATCCTATGACCGCGCGTTACCAATGACCCAGCTTTCACACTGGTTTAGGCACAGAGGCATTTTTGCACAGTGTGATACACTCGTTCTCATTCTCACTCTCCCCGTCCACAGCCTGCTACCAACACCACCCAAAGTGGAGCATCCCTGCTCATTCCACCTTTGCCAAATACCCTTCACCTCTTTCTTCACTTTTCACTCAAAACCAAGGCAGCTCCTGACCAAACTGCCACCAGAGGACAAACACCTCTTTGCATGATAGGTATTCTTTCATTTACTTTTGTAAGCCTAATGTTCTCAAATCTAGCTCTTTAGGATCTCTCTTTATCATTCATATAAAATGACTACCAGAAGTTCTCAGTCCCCCTTAGGACTTCTTAGGATTCCTGGGGGACTTTTATATGCTCAAGATCACCCCTAAGTGTCTAATCTCAATTATTTCTTTGCATTCCCATTCTCCTGTCATCCCACCCACCAAGGCTGCTGCTGTTCCCACCACTGCCCCCTTTCATTATTCCTTCCCCCTTTCCTCCCTCTTTCTCTTCCTTCCTAGTTTCGAACCAGGGGCAAAGAGATGAGTCAGTCATACTCCTCAGCTCATTGCACATGACCATCACTGGTCCAAGCGAGGCCCCATTCTTGTATTTATTCTCCTTTATCCCTGTAGCTTACTCCCATTCCCCACAGCAACCATTTTAATGTGACTTAATGTTTGTACGTATTCTTAGCCAAATGTGTACTATTATCTTGTCAGCATACATTTTTAATTCACATAGGATTTTGTCGTAGAGCTCATAGTGCCTTTTTAAAAAAAATTTCACAAAGCATTATATGTTAAAGATCTGTCCTTGTTGCTATGTGCCCATTTAATCTGTTGCTTCCAACTGCTGAATAAAATACTTTGTGGTGTCTTCGACTTTCACGATTTCCTCTCTGCTTTCTCAGTAGTGGACTCTTAGCCCACAGTCACACTGTGATGAATATCTTCTTCTTAGGGATGTGCAGGAGGATTTCTTTGAGAAATCCAGCCGGGCAAGGGATTGCTGGGTCTCGGGGTACACATCTACTTAGTTTGACTAACTAGTGCCCGTGTGTTCTTTGGAAGAGCTGCACAGTCCTCACTTCCTCCCACCATGCCCGAGGGTTCTCCTCATCGCACGAACTTTAATATTATCCAGTGTTCTAATTTTGCTGGTATCATACTGTCAAATGATATGGCATTGTTTATTAATTTAAAGTTTTGTAATAACCAAAAATTCCGAGTCTGTCTTATATGCATACTAGCTTTCTGAGTTTCCTCTTCCCTTTCTTTCCTCTTTGCTTTCACCAGTTCACGTCTTTTGCCTCATTTCATGTTGGGATTACAGTCTTCTTTCTTTTCAGTTTGCATTCTAGATAATAATCCATTTTCAGTTTTAGATAGTGCATATATCTTCTATTCTGTCACTCATCTATTAACTTTATTCATAGTGGGCTTTGTTGAATGTAAGTCTTTAATCTTTATACAAAGTCACTGTTTTTCTCACGGGTTTTTCCTTCAGAGCTCTGTGCTGTTCTTCTAATATCTAGCACACCTCAGCTACACTGAACTTTCCACATCTTCCTTTGCTGAGCATTTAATATGAATCTTTGAGTCTTCTCTTTGATTCATGAGGGCGCTTTTGTGAAAGCTCTGAGCAGAGCCTCTCTCTGCCTCGGAAGATAACCTATGTGTGTGGCAAAACAGATACTTATATGTCTCTCCCAAAAAGAACTTGGAAAATCCAGGGCTAAGACACAGGACTCCCTCAGCAAAGCAACATCACCCTCTGGGCCATGACCTCACCCGAGACAGAGCCGCATGTTGGTGGGAATCCACCTTTAGGTCTCCAGGTCAAAGAAATCGGGATCCTGTGCATAACTGCAATCAATGTTCTAGGACAGCAGAGTAAAGATGGAATCATCCCATATAACTTCAAGCGAAATCTAAGGAAGAAAGGAAGAGAGAATCTTTTCTATTCGGATTTCTGTATTCCAGATGTCTAATACTAACCATGCCCGATACCGAAACCAGTGAAATACCTTTTTTGCATGACCCCTGAAAGAAGTGCCTTATTATGTACAGAAAGAGAGGAGCCTTTTTAATATTGGCTCGAGACTCTTTTGGTCAGTCAGTGACTGCTACCCCCCACCCATGTAAGGACCTTGTATATGGAGAATTGAAAGAAAAGCTCTTCTTCTCTGACCCAGGCATTTTGCCTGCTCCAAACACAGGAAATTGCAACACCATGAGCCCCACCATTCACTTGTATCAACAGACACCTCTAGTTTGTGCCTGCAAAATTTCTACGTAGTTCATCCTGAGCCTTCACAATTATCTAGCCAAAAAAAAAAAAAAGGACATCGGAGGGTGTGCTTTGGGGATTTCGTACTATCCTTTTGAAAGGGAGGACAAATCTTAAGATAGAAAATTATCAAAGTTTAAATGATTTTAATGATTTAATTTTTACTATAAGCATAACTTTAAATACTGGAACTTTTGTTTTATAGAAGAAACAGAAATGTTGACTGCTAATATGGATGCAGGTAAGTTAACACTCTTTTGCACTGGTTTAGGTTTGCATTTTAATGTCATGCATGTGTGTATGTAATATAATTAATTCAAGCAGCAGTTACCTTTAATATCAATTTAAATAGAAAAAGAACATTACTTTTCTCCTTTATCGCTTTTAAGGAAAAAAAAAGTTGTAAGAAAAACTTTTAAGAAAAAGATAATATGCTTTCCAAGAATTGCTTTAAAAATGAATTGATGCATATGACTAATTTTGAAGTGAAAATAATACTCTAGTCCTACGTAAAATTTTTCTATTTATTATGAGCTTTATCAGGTCGGTTTTGTCAAAAACAACCAGATTTCAAGCATGATCCAGGAAATACATTTTGAAATAGAAAAATAATACATTTTAACTGAGTTAACCTGTTCCTTTGCAATGTTTTAAACCATGATAAAAGAGGGTCTGTGAAGATCTGTGCACAACAGATCTTTAGTGTACAACCCTGGCCAGTTGTACACTAAAAACGAAATTAAGTATTAAATTCTTAGGAAGACAGTAATTGATAAGAGCTTTCAGGTCAGATTGACTTGTGTTAAATCCTGACTCAGTTACTTATTAGCTATGTACCCTTAGGTGAGTAACTTAAGCTCAAATACAAATTGGGAATAAAATAGCTCCTTATTTTAGGAGGATTTTAAACTGAAGTGCACATAAGACTTCTCATTGCCAGGCCCCAAAATTAATTAACATTTTTAAAATCAGGCAACAAACAAAAGATTTCTTTTTCAAAGCTATAGATACTCAGAGGGGATTTGCAACAAAGGCCCTTTATTTTCTGTTCAAGATAACATTAATTTTCAGATACTACCCTAGCTGGTTTCACAGCCCTCAATAAATGAGGTCTTTCTTCTTTCAAAGGTCCAAGCAGAAATTTAAAACTTACCATCATACTCTTCCCCCAACCTTAGGAGGGGTAGGAACCCCACCCACCAAATCTATCCACATTTGTTCAGGACTTTTCTCCCTCAAGAACTTAGCTCCTTATATGCTCAAGGTAACTGACAGTGATATTAATTTTCCTATCTCATTTGGGGCTAAGAAGCAAGTCTGCAAAAATTTTCATGAAATGGTAAAATATAGAGAAAGAATACGGAGGACATCTTTTACATTTTTCCTTTGTCTTGAATTATCTTGCAAATTCATGTCTTAAGCCCAGCTCTACTGAGTTTTTGTTCCTAACAACAAATCCACCACATCTCAATGCTCACAGGGGAAGGGAATGTCATCGCATGTCAAGTGGCTAAAAATAAACGTCCCCTCCTGGCCAGCTGACCCTGGATTGTCTAGGGGCTGCAGGCACATTACCCCTCAGGGTTAATATGATCAGATTAAATGAGATAACTATGTACAAAGTACTTAGCATGGGGTTTGACACATGTTAATATTAACATTATTGAAAAGATTTCATATGAACAGCCTCTAAAAAGTAAAAACTGTGAAAGTGAGAAGACAAGGTTCTCCATGAGACCCTTACCCTGAGCTGTCCCAGTGGTAATGCCTGGACATGTGGCATCTTTCACTGGCCAGAGGTTGGTAAATGTTTAACCCCTCAGCCAGCCTTTTTCTGTCACTAGTCCACCTTTAAAAAGATTTTGAGAGAATCAAGCCAATTTTAATATTAAGCCAAAATTTTAAAACAAGACGAATAGTACAGTTTAGCATCCAAAATAATTTACTAATGAATGTGGCCTCTTTCATATTAGCTGTGACTCTGCTGTTTTTGTGGCATAGATAATCAAGAAGTGTCTTCCCACAAGGTAATGGGTTCAAAATCATGATGCAATCTCTTCTTTTCTTGAAGAAAGAAAACGAATAAAGTCATTCTTCCCTAAACTATCCTGTGGAGTTAAAAACAGCACGCCTGTTCGAAGGAAAAGAGTAATAGGAGGGATGCCAGCCCAAGTGGTAAACCTGCACAAAAAGCCCTAACGCGATCTCCCAGGGGCAGCCCAAGTGTGGGGAGAAAGCGGGGTGGGAAACTTATCTGTAAGAGACTGGGAGTCTCACAACGGAAATATCTTAGAGCCACCTGTTTGTAGAATGGAAATGACCACACAAATGTCTTTACAGGGAGACTTCCCATGGCAGGTGGCCATTAAAGATGATGGGAAAATCAACTGTGGAGGAGTTTATATTGGTGGCTGTTGGATCCTGACTGCTGCACATTGTGTCAGGTAAATAATGTCTCCAATAGATTTTGGATTTCCTGAAACAATGAAAATGGATAAGAGAGATTGTGGCGAATAATAAATGAAAACATATCTGAGAAAAGTCATTGACAAGTTCCACTCTTAAACTGTTATTCATAATAGGACCCCCAAGACCAATCACAACTGGGATCCCTGGAACCTACTGTGTTTCCACAGACCAAATTGTTGATCTCAGCTGGCAAGGGCAGATCAAACCCATAGGCACCAAGTTACTTCACTTGGCTCATTTGCATTGTGGGAAAGAAAGTGGGTACTACCTACATTTATCGTCTCCTTTGACAGAGTTTTGAGATTCTCGGGTCAGAGAAGTGGGGTAGGCATAGTGTGTCTGGATTTGGCATTAGCATGTGGCAAGATGTCCCACAATTACCTGCAGGTGGGAAATATAATTTTGATGCAGGCCCAATAAGGCAAGTTATAAGTGTCTATATTTATCTGTGAGGGCTGCCAATAACTAAATACCATAAAGTGGGGGTCTTAAACAACAGAAGTTTTCTCAGTCTGGAGGCTGGAAGTTCAAGATCAAAATAATAGTAGGACTAGTTTCTCCTTGGCTTGCAGACAGCTGTCTTCTTGCTGTGTCCTCACATGGCCTTTTCTCAGCGTGCCCTGATATCTCTTTTTCTTCTTATAAGGAGATCAGTTATATTGGATTAGGGCTTCACTCCTATGACTTTATTTAGCCTTCGCTAAACCTCTTTAAAGGCCCTGTCTCCACACACATCCAGTCACACTTGGGGTTAGGACTTCGACATGTGAATTTTAGGACACAATTCAGTCTATTACAGTGGCTATAGGGCAATAATTAAAATGTGTTGATAATAAATAAAGGTCAGCTTGGAGGAGGACAGAGTTTGGGATTCTGGCCTCAGTTCTAGTCATTAGAATGAATGAAATGTCATTTATCGAGCATCTCTTACAGACCAATCACTGTGCCCAGCACTTTCACATGTTATTTTGTTTTAATATTCTCAACAGTTCTAAGAAGTAAATATTATTATTTTTTCCCATTATAAGAGAAATAGCACTGAGGAGTTACGACTTAGCTAAAGCTACACTACTAGTCAGTAGCAAAGCCAGGATTAAATCAAGTTCAACATATCTGACAGCAACTTAAATGAAGGCCTACTTAACAAATCTGCAGGTGACGCAGAGTGGAGAGGGACAGGAAACATGCTGAATGGTTAAAGATGTTGGTTGATACCTATAAAATTTCTCATGGGCTGGAGAATTGAGCCAAATCTAATTTCTTCCTTCTGAATGACCCTTTTTTCATGGCTTCTGTGAGATACATCTCTTGGTTTTCTACTATCCTCTGTGGCCATATCTCGTCTGCCTTTTTTTTTTTTTTTTGCAGCGTCCCATCCCGTGACTGAACATTATTACTTAAGTGAAATACTGGGTTTCCTCAATATTTGGCCTGTTTCCCCTTCTCTTCTTACTCCTTCTTCTTTAAGTTATCTGTCCTTTAAAATGCTATATGCTGACACAATGATATCTCCCACCTAGACCTCTCCTCTAACCACTGACCGTATGGCCAACTGCATATCAATTCTTCTTGGATATATCGAAAGTACATCTATTTCAAAATCTCTAAGACTGAGCTCACGATACGGCGTTTGCCCCAAATGTGCTCCTGTCCCAGTGTCTGCCATTCATCTAGTTACTCAAGGCAGAAATCTAAGCACCATTCCACTCCTTTAACTCTACCCCAGCCTACATTTCATCAAGTGTAGGTGGCATTTTTAATTTCTAATTATTTAATTCTCAAAAGTTTCCATCTCTACAGTTACCCTGCTTTTACTCTCATTTGGATTATACCAACTGCCTCCTAACTGGCTTACCTACATTCCCTCTGCCCGTCTCTGCCCCACCTACCCGTTCTCCACTGTGTATCAAGAGTAACATTTCCACACCTGGTTTTGATTACTTATTGCTTAAAATTCAAAGGCTCTGCATTCCTCTTAGGATAAAAAACTAAACAAAAATGTAACATGGCCCATTTGACCTGAGCCCTGCTTACCTTGGTTGATCTCATCTTGCCCCAAAGCTTCCCCGCTTGCTCTCTGCTCCACTCACTCGGAACCTCTTTCAGCGACTCAAGTGTACCTTTCACCCTGCTGCAAAGAAACCTTCATATATTATTTCCCTTGCTTGAAATTATCCTTCCTACCCTGTTTTCCTTGTTAGTGCTACTCGTTATTCAGATCTCAGCTCAGTCTTCATTTCTTCAGAGAACCTTCCCCGACTCCTCTAAGTTAAAGCCTATTCCTCTCACTTTTCACAGTAGAATACATATCTGCGTTCGTGTGATTATCTACTTAAGGCTACATCTTTTCTAGACCCTGAGCTCCATGAAGGCAGGAACTATTTCTGATTTTGCTCATTTCTGTATCCCACTGGTTACAACAGTACCTGGTATACAGTAGGTGCACACTAAGTATTTGTTTAGTAAATTGAATGCATAAACAGGGTTAACTTTTAACCAATATCCAGGATCTCTGATTATGAAAAACAACCAAAATTAGGATGAAGCACAGGATTTTTGGAACACTAAATATTAAATAAAAGCATCCTGAACATCTCATTAGGTCCTAGAACATCACTATTTAACTGGAAATCATGAGGTGAGAATTAGTACAAAATGGAGTGAGGCATAAGACAGGCAGTATTTAGTTCATTCACCGTTTCAACCAGATTTTAAAATAGCTACTATGTTCCAGGTATAGTACTAGGCACAGGCATCTATCCATAGAGTAATAGACCCCATCTTTCAAGTTGCACAGTCTAACAGAAAGAAAGGCTTGTGAGCAAATAAATACAATGTTAGGATGAAGTCAGTGTTAAATGTCGGGATAATGACCCTGAGCCTTGGCTCCGAGAACTGCTGGGGTTAGCAGAGTAGTGAGAGTATGTGCTCTGACGCCCCAATTCCTTAACCACTTTCTGGCTAGATTCTGTCTGGTCTCTGCTTAAACACCTTCAGGGAAGGTGCCCTCGCTCCAGAGATAGCCAGCTTATTCCAATTCTGGGCATCTCTGGTTGTTAGTGAATTCTTTATGTCCCTGATAGTGAGCAATTAGATGGATTATTCTTCCCTTCATTTACCCATTGACTTTAACTCTGCCTTAAGTAAACTTAATCACACTGCTTCACGACAGCAAGGATAAAAAAAAAATCTGGGAAAATGAAAAATGTCCTTTAGAAGAGAGAATATAAAGATGAAATGTCAGAAGACATGTTTATAGTTCTTTTCCCTCAACGTATTTCCCTTTTCCTTTTTCTGTTGTAGAGCCAGTAAAGCTCACCGTTACCAAATATGGACATCATTAATAGACTGGATAAAACTTAACTCTGAGATAGTCATTCAGAGGGTCAATAAGGTTATTGTCCACGAAAACTACAACAGAGGCACCCAACAAAATGACATAGCTTTGATTGAAATGAAAAAGCCCTCAAACCGAAGAGAATGTATGCTGCCTAATTCCGTCCCTGCCTGTGTCCCATGGTCTCCATATTTATTCCATCCTAATGATACATGCATCGTTTCTGGCTGGGGTCGAGAAAAAGGTATATGTTTTCAATTTGTTCATCAGAATCCAGGAGTTGGAAATGGATGGGAATAGAAATGCCTAGAACCTAATCTCTTAGCACTCAGAGAAAACACAGCATCACACCCAGAAAAATGAACATCCAGGTAGGCAGGCTTCCCCTTGGGACCTGTGCAGCTGTCTAACACCTGGGGCTCCGAGGAGCCTGTGCTTGGTTTTCTACTCTGCGGTCAGCATCATGAAATTCTCTATAACTTTTGTAGGGGACCCATCTCACATTTTCATTTTTCACTGGGCTCCACAAATTACATAGCCATTGTGATCCAGAGTTTCAAAGGACACCTGTGCTCTGTGATCCTGAACATACATTGAGGGGTAACCATTCACCAAGAAAAAAGAGTGACAGGGGACATATAGCATGGACTTTGGGATTTTTTTGGATATGGATGGAAGATAAAACAGGTTTTCGAAGGGATAGTCACAGTAATTGCTGAGTCAGTGATCCCACAACCCTTCTGCTCTCTGCTCTCCCCAACCCCATTCTCTATGCCCCATACCCCACATCTCACAAAGAGAAAGACAACATAAAGAATTCATTATTTGAGCTTCTAAGAGGATTTGAGGTGAACATTCATATGAATAAGAGATGTGGACACTTAAGGACAAATTAGAAAGACCTGCTACATTAGAGTTTAGATTAGAATTAAATTAGCCAATGCTTTTCCTTCATCTTGAAGAGTTAGCCTTGCAATTTAGCTTCCTTTTGACCTATTAGACTTCCTTTTGTAAATAACTTCATTGCATTGGTCTTACAGACTCATATTCCAACACATTCTTTATAGTCACCACACTGGAAAGTATAAAATATATGTATAAATT